>NC_141823.1:27562922-27872506 GCF_982586985.1 Callionymus lyra | reverse complement strand
TAATCACAGTCATATTCCAATTTGCTCTAAGCCTTGCTTTAGCGCTGCTTAAATCGCTTAACTGGTCTGAAACAAAATCATCCAAGCACAATGGAGTTGATTTGTCAATATCACATGATTCCCACAGAAAAGGTTTTTCCCAGAAGCATCTGGGTAATAACAAGTGTCCTGCTGCTAATGTCATTAATCCAGAAGAATGACATGTAAGACTTAGATTTGTTATGTATCTAAAGTGTGGTGAAGAAAAGCAGATCTGCTGGCTGTGCTTCAGCTTGTTCCTCGCTGGGTTTGTGTCTCAGCATGACGGAGAATCATTAACATTAATTAAAGGTTCAAACTGTCAGATGAAGCTTCGATTCCAAATTAAAACGGTTGAAAAGACAAGACCCTTTTTTCTTATCATCGGAGTGTCTCTTCAATGACATGTCACATATGTTGCGGTATGTAGCTTATTAAGAATCAAAAGCCAGCTAAATACCTGTCAATCTGGGAAGCAGGTGGAAAGATAATTAAATAAAAGATTATATAACACACCTCTTTTGAAAAATGAATGGTGATGCGTCAATCAAACTAAACTTTTATCTGTCCCGTTATCTGGCCTGTTTGAATCCAATTCTCTTTTATGTTAAAAGTTAATTCATAACAGAGTCATCTGAAGACAATCTACAGTTTATAACAAAATAGATCAGAGAAAGGAAGATGGAAGAAACCTTGAGCAGAATCAAAATTTGTGAACCGTCTCAAACTGCAACTAATATCAGACTCGAACTTTTCTTATCATGAACATGTTTTGAAGTTATTACTTTATAAAGTTCACCCCCCATCTAAAATCTCAGCAAACAAGAGGTTACGAGAGCAGAGTCCATTATGATGAATAATGGTCTTCACTCCTCTGGCTGTAATCACATCTCACTTTGTTTATACAACGACTCCCTTGGGGGGGAGACTTTTGGGATTGATAACACTATCACAACAGAGTGGGTGTGGTTATGTTAAATGAGATTTCATCCCCAGTACAAAAAAGTGTTTTCAGTGGGACAGCACATTTTCTAATGTAAATAATTTAATGAAGAGAGTTTTGTACAAACAGACAGATGAGTACATTCGACATTCAAGATCTAGACCGGCCCCACATTTCATTATGAATGACAGAATGTTGCTTCATATAACACTTTATTTGTTTAAAAGCATGTGGAGAACTAAGAAGGCCTCTATGAGAACTTCAAGGCTGTATTGTCATTACTTTGCACAGTCTTTGGTACAAAAAGTGCAACAAAACAAGGACACGTGAACAAACTTAACTCATTTCCTTCAAGAATTGATTAAAAAAACATCTACTCTCCTCGATAGATGACAATGTTCTTATCAGTCTCGTGGATTTTGATTTCGTAAAGTAGGTTTGGAGGAAGAACCTTCACCATGTTGTCCCAGATGTACACAGCCAAGTTCTCAGTGGTGCTGTAAGACGCAGACAGAAGTCATTAGTTCAACAGTGACGTCACAGGATTGCACGAACGTGCCTTTAGAAGGTCACACACCTGACAACTGTTGCGAAGTACAGAACGTCCTTGTCCAAGTTTTTATGGTCCAGCGGGATCATGATGACATCCTGTGGAGGAATGAATCCATCAGTAAGTAATCTTCAGGGCCAGAAAGGATAGGAGGACTTAAACTGGTGTATTTAATACGAATAAATCTTCTGTTTTAGCACAAAGTTATGTGAGCAAAGAACCGTATCCTGTTATTTGGCGTCCTTGTGTTGTTAAAGGTCATCACGTCAAAACAAAAAAATTGATGATGAAAAATGGCCTTAATATGATGGGAAAATAAATAACAATTAGAAATTCAGACAAAAATAACCAAATGCCAAAGTAAGAATATAAAAAATGTCATTATCCCATGAGAGAAAGAAAATAGAAAATCAAGTCTGAAGAACCACAATAAGTTATATTAAGGGCTGATCTAGTATTAAATTGAAAAAAACAGGTATGAAATAAAATATATAGTTAGACTATGATTTTAAGGGCCCCTTTGACAAACAGAATCAAGCAAAAAGAGTAAGTAAGTAAGTAAGTAAGTAATATTTATTTATATAGCGCTTTTCCAGACCAGGGTCACAAAGCGCTTAAACAATCAAAAACAATACTCAAAAAAGTATATACTTTAAAGATCAATCATGTTTATGACATCGTATCATATCGTATCATTTAAAAGATATATCACAAAGCTATAGTCATGACAAACCTCTATGCACTTCTTCAAGTCTGTCAGGTTCATAACCATCCCAGTGCTGCGATGGATCTGCAGATACAAACACATTAACAAACATTGTTTAAGAAGCTGTAAATAAAGGTTGAAAAGGAAAAAAGAACATACATTTAAGTTTGACATTCATGAAAAATTCATTCAACTGTGCAGCAAAAGTCTTTTTTTTAGATATTTAAAATGTTACTTGTATTTTTATTCTTAAATTGACAAGCAGCTGCTTTCTAGGGTTCAAATAAATTACAAACAAATGAATAATTGATCTTTACTCACCTTTCCACGCACCGTCACCTCCACTGTGGAAATAACAAGTACATGTCAGTAAAGGACTATTAATACAACCCAATATATCATGATTTATAGCGATATGACTATAAGTTGTTTTCAATGTGTGCACCAAGGTCTCTTCTGACAAATTAGCCACACTGACCTTTGTAATTATGTCCATGTCCATTTGGGTTGTTGCATTTTCCAAAAACACTTTTGTTCTCCTCATCGCTTAACTGGGGGCTGTAACAGAGAAGGTTGGTGGGCACCAGATCAGGCATAATTTGTATTAATCAATTTCCACAGAAGAATGTCATCCATCAATGAAATAATTATAAAAGGTTAAGTGTGTGGTTTTTTTTTACTTAATAAGCATGTACAGGTTAATAAATCGTTATCGTTTGTTGAAGTTCCATCAGTACCATCATCATCACAGCTCAGTAGGTTGTGTTAATAAACCAAGCAAGGGTTAATCAAACTGGGAAGTCGAAACAGAAGAATATAGAGCAGAGAGTGCCATCTAGTGGCTTTACAGAAAAGTAACGATAACGTACGAAAGGCTCACCGATTCAACATCGCATAATGGTTCTTATACTATTCTCTACTACTACACAGCTTTTAAGAAGTAATTTTTTGTATTTTAAACAGTGTGAACAATGTTTTTGTTTTGTTTTTTGTTTACATTGGTTTTAAATATGGTTTGTCTCAATATTCTTAGTCGTTAACAAAATGTAGTGAATGCAGGGCGTCTTAATTAAGGGATTTTTTAAACTTAAAAATCAAATATATAATTAAGTGATAATAAAATGGAAAAACATCCATTATGCCTTTAATAGAAAATGATACCTTATATTTAATTTCCATTCAGAATGACAAGAACGTACCAACACCGGTACTTTGAAATTGCGCATTAAAAAAAATAAAATGAAAATATTTTAGATACATTTTATGTGTCTATATTTTTTTGTCTTCAATTTAAAAAAAAAAAAAAAAATTATGATGGAAAGTAAACTGATAGGATGCACAGAACTCTACGTTCTTTACGCTCTGATTATAACAGTTTATGGCATTTCGGACCAAAGTTGCTGTCAACCCGTTTCATTTTTGTAAATAAAGTTTCCTCGTTGTGTTTCTTATCCATTTAGGTCAATGATCACAATTATTGTCCCTGTTTCTCCAGACCTGCCTCATATTTCGTGAAACTGCACGAGCCTCACCGGAGGACTTCCGGTTTCGAAGACGTACCTGTGGAGTCGATGGCAGGCGCTGAAGCTCTGGACTCTGGTGATGTACCCCACACGCTCCTCGCCAGCGTCCTTCCTGTTCGAGTCAGACATAGTCAGCGAAAACAAGAGTCAGTAATCCAGGGCTGATCGACACACAGAGGAGCTCAAATACGGAACAGCCGCAGCTTCAGCCCGCCTCCTCGACCCGGCCATTGGTTCAGATCCGGGCGTAGATGCTGCTCACATGATGGCATACTCTTGCTGTGAAGATAAGGTCACGGGGGGAACCGACACGAACCTAATCGATTGGTTTTATCCGATAAACGAAGTGATCGAGAAACACAGTCGATTGTGTTGCGTTTGACCACGTGACCAAACGCTGGGCCGCTGCTTTACAACTGTTGATGCTCTACAATGGTACTGCACGAAATATTTACGGTTGTTGAAAATATTATACAAAAAAAATATTAATACAGAAATATTGCAGTAGAATTATATTTATTAAACTAAAATATATTTAAATGAAAAAAAAAAAATCACAAAAGACAAAAAAAAAGAAGTATTGATATGAGCTGAGCTTTAATTGGAAAAAACTATTAAGATGGACCAGAACTTCACCAAAACACTCACACACACTAGCTGAATTAGCGTCTGTTTTCTACATATAAAGATATATTTGAAAGCCATCTTTGTATTTTGCAATATATACAGTTTGAATTTTAATCGAAAATGGCAGCGTTAAGGTTTTTGTTTTTTTTATGATCCCTGTGAACTGCCCTCCCCCTAAAACCTGCACTGAGGGTTCAGTAGTCTGCATGCTACTTCATGTACAATGACAATGTACTTGCTTATGGTCCAATTGTCAATATTTTTATATTATTATGTTATACTAATGTCACAACAGCGCAGAAGAATTGAGCACATTTGTTTTCCTTTGGTACAGTTTATTTTGGCATGTAGGTAGATGGATAGATAAAAACTTTAGTAAAAAGGTGAGATTTAGGTAAAGGTGAGACTACATATTTACACCAAGTTTTTGGCTTTCATACAGGTGTCCTAATATAATACACGTTAAGCAAGCAAAGCTTATACTTACCTTTGCTTTTTGCAGTTTTACACTGAGACAAATACATTGTATTTATATGATTTTACATCCAGCTGTTCTTTCACATGGATATCCATTATACAAGGCAATACAATTCAGCGTGTACAGTTTCTACACAAATGCACTTTTGTAATTACAACAATGCATGCATTTTGACTGACAACTGCAACAAGATATATTTTTAAACATCCACAATTATTTTGTAACTGATGAGAAGTCCTGCTTGGGCAAACACTGTCAAACCCCGAAAGTTCTCTGATCTATTCACAAGAAGATCACTAGTTATTTATGTTAACCTCGTGGTTCCAATGATTATCCAATAGTCAGCCATCATAGCATTGAATACTACAATGACTGCGTGTTCTAGTAACACTTAACACATTGAAGTTAGTGTTTTGAAGATTCTAGGCATCGCATGCAAGCCGAAGTCTAAGTTACGAAGCCGAAGTAACGAATTGTAAAGTGTTTTAGGAAAATATATGAGCCAACATGACGGGAGACACACATCATTTTGTACAGCAGTTGCCTTTTCAAAGTCACCAAACATACTGTAGTCCTCAAGTCCTCAACAGACCGAACAGAAAATCGATCAATAAAAAATACAAACAATCCTCAGACCAAATAGTTCCTTGAGCTCCTTCAAAATGGAATGTTTAAGGTCTGCAAAGTGCTTAAGAAACTGTATACTTTGTATCGTCCGTGCAGCCTCAGAATTCACTCTCTTCCAAAATCTCCTCCATCGTCTCCCCGAGGGTCATGTCTCCATCACTGCTCGACAAACTCTTTCTGGTGAGAACATCAAGAGTAGCGGCATCGCAACCCTTCAACAGTTGACCGTTAGCCTGCTGTCTTTCTAGTCCACTGTGGACAACCACTTGGAGAGAGTGAGGGCTCGCCTGGGAGGCTGTTGCCTCGTAGGAGGACTGTTGGCACTGGGGCTGGCGAGTGAACTTCCAGAGGTGCTTGAGGGGGGCACTCCTGACACAGCTACGGAACTGGAAATTGTGGGTGAACAGAAAAAGCTGCCAGCGCTTCTTTACCTCAGCTTGAACCTTTGAAGTGGAAAAAGGAAACATCAGTAAGCTAAAGAGTGGCTGTAATGTAAACAAAACAGACAATAGGGAATTACACTTTATAATAAAACGCTATTGTTGAAGCATTACTGAGACAAAATGAAGGAAACATAAACAAGCCTACCTCTCCATTTACAAAACAGTACAGCACAGCCACCAACAATCCCTGCAACATTTTAAGAATTAATATCATGCTAGAATTCCTGTCAAATCATCATGTATTCAATTTGGTTTTACCTGAAAAGAACTGAGCGTGAGGTTGACAAAGTTCCTGGCATAGCGGCTGTGGCCCTCGACATACTCATCGATCAACACGGTGAACACCACCTCATGGATCCCCAGCAGAGGAATCAGTACCAGGGTAGCTCGGACCAAACTGAAAGGAAGTTTCAAATGTGTTTTAGTGAACACACTTGAGTTAGAATGAAGAAAAGTTAAGAAAAATGGCTGTCTCAAAAATGTTCTTATCATCATGTCATCTTTAAAATTCACAAAAACCAAGTGTGGTACTTTCTGTTTGTGTTTAATATGTGGGGTACCTGTATCTGTAGTCTGTGAACTTCACCTGGTTCGCCTTCAGTTTGGACAGTAGCAGCATAAGAATCTTGATGAATATGAAGAAAATAATCTGGAACATAGAAAGGGACAAAGGTGAATTCCAAATTAAAATGCGTGTGTGTGTGAATGTAACAATAAACAAGCACATCACAAGATCTCACAAGGCAAGAAGCGTTTCATTCACTGTGAAATCCATGTGCTACGCGACTTACTCCAAAAAGGACACTCACCAGCACAGATACAATGATGGGCCCTCGTATTATCCACCAGAACCATCCGTTCACAATGGACCAGCATCTGCCGGAGTCATGTCAGGAGAAAAAGTCTTAAAATATTGTTAACTCCATATGCTGCAAACTCTTACTTTGTTTTTTCATATATAATCTTCACAACGGTCCATGGTGTCACAAACAACACAGGGGTTCCTGGAGAAATAAACAAATGGTTTGGTATTTAAAATAAGGTTTTACCTTTAAAGGTGTAATGTATAAGTATGAGCCCTGAATAGCCTAGTTTTGTGCTTTACAATGTGAATAAACAATAATGTATACATTTCACTCTCTTAAACATGTTGAAATACATACATACAACATATTATGTTGGTTAACATTTTAAAGAAATATTGATAGTAATGTGAAAAACACATATCCATAATGTTTTTTTTGTTTCCAGCTTGTAGCTAAATACATTGTTTTATATATTGGATATGAAAAAACACTTCCATCACATCCTATAACATATACAGACAGACTTACTACTTTTAACAAGTTTTCAGATATGATGACAACTTCTTCAGGTCTATGTTTTGTTTTAATACCATAAGCTTGGCTGGTGGTTACAGGACGGTTTGTATCCAACTTTCAAGTAGAAAGATTCCTGTAATTCAGGCGACTTCTCAATGTCTACAGTAAAATATAAGCTGTGTAGTGGAGACGAGAGTTATCATTCGTCCATTGCATTTTGAACTTGTTCTTATTTAAAAGTCATGATATTTTGGGATTACAACAGGCTAATGCGTTCACAGTTGCAAACGAAAGACCCAGCTGTCACCCATTTTTCTTCACTGATATGGATGTAGAACTGCAGTAATTAGTTTTCCATCATGAGGGAAACGTGATATCTCCTGAAGCCTAATTCACTTCTAAAGATGATTTTCCGCTTAGTTAGCCTCCTTCATTTAACAGAATGAGCTTTTTTTTTTGCTCTTAGAAGTGTATAGCAATTGTGTTACCAGGATTTAGCCGCCCGACTATCACTGCAGGCCTGAGGAATCAGAAACTCCAAACATGCATTCATGTAGGTTCTAACCCAGGATCAAAGGATCTTTGAGCGCTAGAGATATCTGACAGAACGACCAAAGATGCAAGAAGGCCACTATATTTCTCATACAACTTGTGGGAAAGGGCGTCACAAGCATAAACAAACCCTTATAAATATGTATTTCTTGCAGAGCTCAGGCAAAGCTGCACACATCTAGAGACACAAAGTAGGAAGCAGTGAGTCCACTGGAGTCCGGAGTCCTATGAAAGGGGACTTTTATAGGTGAGGGGCGCCTGTCAACTACTGGCTGGTGAGTGCATTTATCTTGTCAGGTGCAGGTCCCCCAAGGGGATATACCAAAAGCAAAGTACTGACGAGGTAAAACTACTCACCCCATCCTAGCAGCAGGTATTGCTTCAACAGGCGTCTCTTGGTGGGAACAGCCGTGAAGAGCAGCGTGTGGAGAAAAATGGCCTCCACCAGAAGCCAGAAGTAGTTACAGGCAACAAAATACTGCATGGCCACTACTGAAAATTTGCACATGAGCGCCATCTGTTGAACAAAAAAGCAGTAGTCTTCCTCCATGAGCTGCTCATATTTAACTGGTGGGTATGGGATTACCATGGAGGAGGAGTAGTTCTTCCATCCAGGGTCGTCCCTGGGCAGGTTGGAGTGCATGACATGTAATATGATCTCCTTGGATAAAACTGCCACTGCTCTCAGGATGAACGACATGAAGAGGTTCATGTGGATGTAATTTCGGGTGCAGTGAAGCTTTCTGGAGCAGGAGAGGGAACATTCACAGGATTTATTAAGAAATGAAAGTAGCGAACATGCAGGAGCATCAAGAACAGACAGTACAATCTTGTGCATCACACACACACACAGGACCACACATCTCTTCTTTCTGCACTAGTTTTTACTTCTTCGTCATTACCTGAATTAAACCATGTGAATGTAACAGTTTAATAGTTGACCCAAGAATATACATCTCATAAAACGTGTGTGTAGGAGATTAACAAGAAGCATAAAACAGTTTACAATTTATGTTATATTTAAGTTCAGACTCTAATACCATTGATTGGTGATTCAGAGAGCGGCACAAACTGAGAAGGCTGAGGGCGTTGCTTATAGCTACTGTGTGAATGAGGCATTATTTTGACATATATACTAACTTATAACTACAGTGTTGTGAGTGAAATCTGTGATCCGTGCAGCCCTAATTTTATACTAGTCCATGTACTGTTTTTTTCTTTTGTCTCCGTTGATTATTCTTGATTATTGTGGAGTGCACGAATGCTCCTCCCCAGATGCAACACTAATAGACTCAAGGACTCATTCATTCCTCGTGCTATAAGATTCTTTTAGAGTTTAGGGGCGGAAGTTGAGTGAAAATAATGTATTCTATTCTATGTTAATCTTTGTATCCTTTTCTTTGTATTATTTTTCTTTGATATATGTAAGTAAGTAATTAAGTCATTTTTATTGCTTTGTGACCCTGGTCTGGAAAAGCGCTTAAACAATCAAAACAATATTCAATAGTATATACTATTAATTATATACATATATATATATATAAGTATATACTTTAAAGGGCAAGATAAAACTGATAACACAACAGGAGTTCCAGAAAATCAAGGAAAAGCCTGAACAAATAAAAACTTTCTGTCATTTCTGTCATTTGTCTTTTTGTTATTTTTATTTCACTTTGTTCTTGTTTTATGGATCTATCGTCTGTGTTGTTGTGTGCGGGAAAACAAGGAGGAACGAAGGAGATCTCGAGAGGGATCAATAATTGTTATCTATCTATTCACAGCATACAAACTTACACTGGCCCATACACTTTAAAATGTACCTTTATCTCTCTCTTACAAAAATGTTACTTTCTCATGTATTTACTTTCAAAGTAACAAGTTACTTAAAGTAACTGAGTTACTTTTCAAATATGTAACTAGTACTGGAATAATTACCATTTTAAAATAACTTACCCAACACTTATTACTACCAATAAAAAATGTACCAGGCATTCGTTTGGGAAGGATTTTATTAACGTATTCACAAGTTTATTCACAGGTAACTAGTAGATTAAGTCGGGATGTTATTTTTTAAGCTAAGAGGCTAAAGTTACAATGTTTGTCAGAAATATAGTTCGATGTGAATTCAATCACTGACCTTAGTATGCCCATGAGCAAGGTAGCAAGCGTGAGGGACGAGAGCGAGAGGGAGTAACCGATGATGGAGATCAGTCGAAGGGCCACATGTCGCAACATTTCATCCTCCTGGACAATAATGGAAGACATCAAATACTGTCTGGGTGTGTCCTTTAACAACAATACACATCTTACCAACCTCGTCTCTAAAGAAGTGCTGCTCCTGACATTCAGAGTGATCTCTCCATGGAGCAGTGGAATTTTCCCGCAGTCTCCAGGTCCCATCCTCCAAGCACTCTCTGTACGCTCTCCTGGACGTGTCTGCAGGTGAGCGAAGGTCAACATGTGTGTCATGTTTGTTAAATAACTCACATGCTCATCAGTCTTTCATACATTTATTCATAATTACATTCACTTTATATCTGTCTTTCTATTTCCAACTTGAATGTGTCTGTCTTGTGACTTGCTGAAGCTGCATGTGACTGAACGCTAACTACAGGATCAAGGAATGTCTGCGAAAACAAAGAAGCATTATCAAATCACAATGATGATTCAAATTCACCTTCTGTGATCCACGGCAAGTATGGTGGACACGGGATGGACACGTTCCCGGGCGGTGATTTGGGCCAGCATGCAAAAGTATCAAAAGTTCCATTGCAGTAGATTCCTAAAAGCAGAGCCCTCAGATTGTCACAATGGAGATGACCGTAAAATAAATGTTGTGATTTACTGACACTCACCAGTTGAAGAGTGAAGGCTGGATGTGAGAGAAGACTGGCAGTTCTCCCAGTACTCTGTTCGTCTGGCGATGAGGCTTTGCAGTAAGGATGCAGTCACCTTTCGTGTATAAAGCAAAAGAAAAAGATTTACAACTTTGTGTGATGTTGTTGTCTTATTCGACCACTAGATGGTAGTAAGCAACCGTTGGCGGTGACATAGAAAACTATTTATAGTTCAGGCGTGTATGTAAACTGTGCATTGATGGCCAAAGACAACCAGATTTACACTCTCAGCAGAACTTGAGTTATTTTCTGTCCGTGAGCTATAGCTCGAATGACAGAAGCAATATCTTACTTTGTCCTGAGAGGTATTTTACTGCTATCGGGTGAATTATAACTTGGTAATAAATTGTTCTTCCCTGGTTGGAGAAATTCACTGTCTTGGACTTTATGATCTTCTGTGTTCAGCTGGATGATGGATATCGTTTGACCTCAATGAAACTGTACAAAACTTTCATAGCAACTTAACAAACATCCCAGTACAAAATCAATTCTCCAAAATTTTTATCCGGCAATTACTGAAGATCTTACTTATTTGTTCTCAAATATTTACGTGATAAAAAAACAACAACTAACGTTTGTAAATGTTTAAATAGAAGTATATCAGTGCCTTTAGAGAATTGATTTTTAACGTTTTTTAAATGTTAAGTTTGAATTTTTTTCTTAGAACTTTAGTTTTTCATAGCAATGCTTTTTATTGTTGTTGCATTTTTTAAATAATTTAATTCAGCAATTTGTTTAATAAAAGGTTATATTTCTTTTTTGTAACCCTTGTATTATCTCCGGGTTAAGGTGACATGAAGGCCTGAAAACCAATATGTTTGTTGTATCCTTTGTGTTATCACTGGGACGAGGGTAAATAATTACTTTTTTTTTTAATTGAATGTTTTTAAAATAAATTGATTGATATTCTTGTTCCAGAAAAAAAAATCTATACTAGATTCAATGTTTTTTTATTCCTAATATCTAGTGGCAGTATAAAAAAAACATTTTTATATTGAATTCAAAAGGCTTTGAATTAAACAACAGAAACACGATACGTTAGAAAATGTATTGTGTTATTGTTGGAATTATAATATCGATATCTATGTGTAAAAAAGAAGACTCACTATTTTAGAAAACTTTGCATTTTTATTTAAATTGTAAAAAAAATAAAAATACAATCTTTATTCATTAAAAATAAATGTAACTTTTTGAAATGTAAAGTATTTAATTACATTTATTAAAATAAATTATTCATAAGAAGTTTGGTAATAAATGACATATTTTAATGGACTTTTCTATTTAATTGATCCCAAATCATCTGCAAGAATACTGTATTAAAAAGTTAATAATAAGTTTTATTTAAAAGTAGGTTGCAAGGATGCAATATAAAAACGAGTAATAAACCCAAACAGCGTAAAATAATTGTTGGGAAAGAATGCAATGTAAAAAAAAAAACCTGAAGCAACTATTTAAATAACATTAATTATAATATATATTTTATAAATACAATACAGAAAGTTTAACCCAACCAAACTGAACATTCGAAAACACAAAAGTATTTCACAGTTGCGATGGTGAATATGTTGACCTTAGACATTTTATATAACATACAGATGCTTTTAAGTAAATATGATGTTATTAACAAGATATTTATAGCAATTTATTAAAAGTTTTCTTCAAAATGTAAATATTAATTAATTTCAGTTAGCTGAAACAAAGTTAAATTAAAGTGCCAGAAATGAAGTTGTCTTTTTGGTTGAATAATCTAATCACCAAGCAAAATAAATATTGTTGTCATGACAGATGTGTTGACCATCTATAAAAGGTGAGCTCGTTCCATTACTTTGAGGCTGGGACAACAGTCTTGACTTCCTAATGATTACTTATTGATACTTAAAACAAACCTGAGAGGTTCTTTAGACATTAAACAAATAAATCTTTTATCTGTGTGTACTCACCCAGTGTTTGGAAATAAGAAGAAGGAGCAGTAGAAGTAGTAGAGGTTTAGCTGTATAGATTGTCTTGTTCAACATGATGCCTTAAGACATGCAGCTTTCTCAGCAGGTCTGCCACCTCAGAGCCCAGAGCTCACTCATCTTTCCTTCACATGTCTCCAAACATGCGACAATCCTCGTTTTCGACCTTCAATTAGTCACCTCCAAGTCAACCATTGCTAATTGAAATAGACAATCCAGGTCCAGGAGGACTCACTGAGTCCACCAGTCTGTCCTGGGAGCCGCAGAGATTCTGAGAAGGGGGTCTGTGGATTTTCACCCGCCCCCATCTCCCACTAACCAATCAAGATAAGGCCTGGGGATATCTGGCCTCATAACTTTGTTTGACTAGGAAAAACTGATGAGACGAGAACAAATGTTCAAACTGATCCTTTTGAACGTACCAACCACCAGCACGGTCCCACACTATCACCTACAGTCACAACAAAACAAAAGGTTTGCCTGGGATTCAAAAGAAAAGGGCCAGGGACATCACAAGATGACATGTTTGGAAGCAAAACTGCACTTACTTGACCCTTGTTTAAGAGGAAACGAAGCTCATTTCCGTTAAAACAGATTCATGAGGATGCAACAATATTTAAGTAGCTTCTTTTGAACGGTTTAATAAACAACCTGCCAGAACAGACCGATGCAGTGACTGGAGACACTTTATCTGTAGATCTAACCTTCTCAGATGAGACACTTAAACACTTGAGCCTCTTTACCTGGGACAAGAACCTGACAAGTACCATCATTGACTTTCATTACAGTACATATATTAGCTCTGAATTATCAGCAGAATAATTGAATGGAAAATATATATTTTGTCAATGTATTTCAGTCATAAACAACACTCACTCCAGGGTGTCTCTTACTAAAACGCATGAGAGATGGATATTTATATTTTTATCTCATTCCTAACAAGGATAACTTAGATGCAAAAGTTTTTTTTACAGAGGACAAATGTTATTGGGAATCCATCAGAGTGGCTGCGGGGAAACCAGAGCCATCATTTCAGGTTTCATGCCTTCTGCAAGAAAGACTCAAGAGGCTATTAAGGAGGTGCCATGAGAGTTCAAGTGACTATTTGAATCCCATATAAAGCTTCTGATTGATGTTATTTTAAACCTGCAAGGAAATGTTGAACCCACTGGAGCCTTCATTAGATCCACAAAAGACATCAAGTCTTCATGGCCTCATTCTAAAGCTCTAAATAAATATATATTTTTTCTTCATCCTCACAGTAAAACAGCTAGGGATCTTTGTTGTTTACTGGTCTCAGTAGGAGTGCCTTGATGGATGTTATTTATCAGACTGATGCCAGAGAAAGACTATCTTCCCTAAATGCACACAAATGCTTTAATAAATATTCAAAAACTATTAGAGAAAGCATCTATATGAGCCTACTTTCTCCCAGGATTGATCAACAACACTGTGCATAACTGTTATGTGGTTGGTATTATTGAGAGCCAAATGAAGGAGAAAGGTCTTGGACTCGATCATGAGCCTTTCCAGTCTACTTGTAATATCGAATTTCCCCTCGCGGGACTAATAAGGGATTCTAAAAAAATAAAAAAATAAAAAAATAAAAACTGTTTTTTTTGATAAAGTAAGTTATTATAGTAAATGGCCTGTGATTGTTGCTTTCCCTTATCTTCTTCATTACAAGATCCATTTACCTCATTTTCTCTCTTTTTACCTGGTGCCTAATTTTGGCTTGTGTCTCATGTGTCTCATGACACATATGTAATAAAACCTTTAAATCTGTCCTCCCTAAGATTTCCGCGTAAGCTGTCTCTCGTATATACCTATGTTTTAGGTCTTTTCCTTTCTGGTCTCTCCATGAAAACCTGTGCATCATTATTTCTTAGCCACCTAACTATGAGTCTTAAACGTTTGCAACCCAGTGTGAAGCGGCAGGGATGAGATTCAGCACTTCTAAAAAACAAGTTTGCGGATACATGCGGCCGAAAGGAGTTTTCTCCATAGGCTGGCTGGGCTCTCTCTTAGAGATGGGGATAGAAGCAAGGTCAGTCAGGAGAGGCTATGTCTCCCAGCTGGTCTGGGAACGCCTTGGGTTCCTCCTGGGAAGAGCTAGATGATGTATCTGTGGTGAGGAAAGTCTGGGCCTCCCTGCTGAAGCTTCTGCACCCAAGAAGCTGACAACAAAGCGAAAACGAAACTACGCATCTTGTCGTCTTCTAAAGCACGCACCATATAAAATTTATTTCTCTCTTTTGAAGCTGCTCTTCACTCACAGATAGTCGTCTCTACCTGTTCCACTATGCCTGCACCTTCCTCTTTTCCTCTCTTGATAATGTAAATTATTTAACTTGTGTTGGGTTTTATTTATTTATTTTCATTATAACAATTAATATTATCGTTATTTATTTTATTATTATTATTGGTCTTTCCTCTACTACTGTATTTTTATCATCCATTTCCCATAACACTTGTTGTATTTTAATTTTATAATTTTTCACTGTGCAAATATTTGCATGATTGTATTATTATGAACACAAAGATAACAAATATTACATTAACTTAACATTTGTTTAAATAAGAGGTGGGCAGGATGAAGGTAGAGAAAGGTATTTGGGATTGGTCCCCTACAGTTATTGTAAATCTCAATCTTAATATCTCATCATACTTAGAATAGGAGAAAATCAGCTAAAGAGTAACATCTCAGTGAGATGTGGAACTTTTTTTTTAAAATGCACAATTGTTTTATTTTTGACATGTCATCAGTCTTTCAACCTGCTGTGATATTTTTAAAAGGCTAAACTTAATGAAGATATATGTATTGCTTTATTGGAAACGTAAGGTTTACAACCAAGTCTGATTATTATTATTGATTTTATTCTTCTTCTTTTTTAATTATATTAAAACTTGAATATATCCAATAATTTCAAGATATCATATCAAGAAAAATACACTTTTACCATTGGCAAATTGTTTTCAGTTCTTTAAAAGCAAAAAATATCCTGTATTAATTTTCTTTCAACTTGTACCTTCTCTATTTTGTTTCAGACTATTTGTGTATTTCCCTGAGAACTCTTGAATCACAAAATCAAGTAAACAAGTAGACTTAGTTCTGAGGCTGAACCTTCTTCATGGAAGGTTCATGTATATGTTGATCCAGTTATGTAACGGTCTGTTGTGCAACTGATCATACTGACACTTTGTTATGAAAATTTTCCACACATAGCCAGCGAGGGAGTCTTCATTGAAGCGGTTGTTGGCTGGTATATTCCCACATGCACTCGGTAAACACAAAGTTGCAAATGTTTACGATCACTGCAAACGGGTTAGAATGTGTTTAGCGCCGAGGACAGGTGTTATGGGGGAGGTTAAACAGGTTGTGCTGCCGAGGATAAACTGTTTGCAGGAGCGCAGCCTCGGGCCTCTCCGGCTGTGTTTGTGCTCCCTTTTTTTCATATGAAGAGGGCATCTGCTTCTTGGGAAAGATTTACAAATCATTTTTTATCAGTAACAAGTAGATTAATCCCGCCATGCTGCTGTGAACACATGTTTGGACAACTGCATACACAGAACATGTGCACAGATCCTCAATGTGTTTACATTTTTGAAGAGACAAAGTGATGATGGAGGAGCAAATGGCCACTCTCAGCCGGAAAAACAAACAGGCTCAGGTTGGCTAAGAGAGCCCGGGAGGCTGGGAAACATCCTGTCCACCGGTTAGCCTGGGTCAACAGCACGCACGGCTCCAGGCACTGCATCGCTTAGTAGCCAGACAACAGCATCAGCACCGGGGTCAAGGCACGGCACAGGCCTGGGGGCCAAGGATGTGCTAGAGCAATGTTTTCTTTTAGATTGTGGGCAGGAAAACAGGAACAACTTTGAGCTCGTAGGGCTGCGTCCAACACTCATGTTAAATGTTAAAAAGATGCAATAGAGCCTCATATTAAAGGGGGATATGAACAGGTAAAGAAGTAGCAGGTGGTTGAATTAATAAATGGTTTCAAACTCAGTCGGCTAAAATGAATAATGATGATAATTTATCCTCCAGTCTTAGGAGGAGTATACCCGCCCTCCTATGAGTGATAGAGTGTGCATAGGTTTTGAACCTAATCTGCTGAATGTAGTCATTTCTTCCATTGAATTCTCCTACTTATTCGACAGTTTGTGAAGCAACCGTCTATTTATGAAATTCAAAACCATTAGTTTTAAGAGCAATAACTTTTTCTGATTAAAATACAATTCCATCTTAGATAAAACATTATCTCCATCTTTGATATTTAATTGAATTTGAATTGCTTAGATTAACTTAATGACAGTAAAATAACGCAAAAAGTGAACTATGTAACGGTTTTATTGTCGTTCATTTGACGTCAAGTCAAACGATTAAGCCACTCTAATAAAAAAAAAAAGTTGACAAGACTGTGTCAGCCTCTGGGAGACGAGCATGAGTCAGGAAAAAGTACCAACATTTTCGACTTCATCAGAAAATATATTATTTTCTAAGAAACCTGAGACTGAATGAATTGATTGTGATGGACAGGTTTGCAACTACTGATATAGGCCAAGCTAAACCTGTGGAACATATGCATGACTCATGTGACATGACTCAGAAAAGTTTGATAAAAAAGAAAGAAATTAAATGGGGTAAGGGCCCCTTGAATTTTAAGTGGGTCAGCTTTGCCTGTTTACTTGTGATTTTTCCTAATTGTTAATGTATAATGATACAATGCAGCAAATCCAATTAACATTGGTTCATTGTGAAAATGTAAGTCATCATATGTATTTTTATGAGTTAATAATCAAACAAGATTATTTTGTTCAACTCAAATCAGTGAATGGAGAGAGTCTGGAGTAGTGCACCATCGTCCATAGGGGTTCCTGGAGAGAAATCTAATTTGCCTTGATGATACTGTATACAGCAAAAGCCCCAGAGATCCTCTGGAGGAGGTGGAGCCCTAAGGCTCCTGGAGAGATGGAGACGAAGAGGATAGGTTAGAACTGCACAGCTGATTAATATAATGCAAAAAAGGAGGATAAAGAGAAAGATCTTGGTGTCTAAAAAACTCCTCCAAGAATCTAAGCCTATATCAGCATAAGAAAAAACAAAAAGCGCTGTCAGGCAGAGCCCAAGTCAGTCTTAACTAAAGGCTCTATCAAAAAGTAAAGTTTTAAGATTACTCTTAAACACAGCGAGAGTTTCTGCAGGACTGCAGTTGTTGTGGACTGATTTTTTTCATCTGCCATTGACCCTAAAATAAGAGTATAAGAGTAGGGTAGGCGTGCTTTTCAGTCGCCAGTATTAGAACAAAGTATAAGATCAGGTCCATATACCCAATCTATAGATAGGCAAAACCTGGACCTTTTTAGATCTGCCCCTCTGAGTAACTTTGGTGAGAGTATATTGATTCACTAGTTCAATTTATCCCTTGTCTTGATTTAAAGCCAGCTTTACGGGACATGTAATTCATCAGGTTATTATACCGACCACTGAGGACCTTGACAGAACTGTGACACGGACTTAGCCATCTAATTCTTTTATCGCACCTCGTCATGTGCTTCAGGAATGAAAAGAAAAAAAATCCAATTTGTTCCACGGTTTAGATCTCTGACAAATGTCAAGTTACGAATGCTTCTGTGGGAGACGTTGCAGAGATGCACAGAGTGATTACAGAGAGGGGAGGAGGATCTGTCAGCAGAGATTTATAATTCATTTACATTTTTTCCAAACACACACACACACACTGAAGTCAAAACAGAGCAAACAGACTTAAAAGAAAAAATAACTCGCCCAGTAAAATCTAAATTTGTCCTCGGTAGCTTGTCATCTTTATGTCATTGTGCACGGCTGAAGTTAACCTTCTTCCTTTATGGATTTATTTGAAACATTTTTATTAGAATGTTAAGATCTTGAATGATAATTTATTAGCGCTGACAGATAATGTAAGCAAACCTGTTTATTTCAGCTCTGCAAGTTTACTCGTGTTAACATTGAGACAGAAGCAAACACAAATCAAACTGGTCAATGTCAGTGTTTTTTTTTTAGTTCTTTTAGTGATTTTTCTTCCATTTTGCCGATGATTAGGAGATGTTGGCTCCTTACATTCTGATTTGGCTTAAGCTTAACAGAATAATGTGAGACTATGATAGCAAGGTTCTGATTTGTCAAGTACTATTTACAAATATTTTTAGATGTCTATAACTTCTTCTTTACTTGGATAATGAATCTGTCTTACAGGTGTGGCTTCTCATGATGCTGATTATACCTCAAGATTATTGCACAGGTGCACCATAGGCTGGCCACTATTGAAGGTCACTATATAAGGTGCACTTTTTATCACACAGCATGCCAAAGAAATCACAAGTAACACAGATTTGGCATGATGACAACAGGAACTTCCATCACAGCCTGAGAACTGTACGCTCATGTAATGACCATTGACACTTCAGTGGCTTTTGGCAGTACACCCAACCAGCCTCTTGTATTAGGAATTGCATGAATATTCTCTTAAAAGAGGCATACTTTACTTAAATTACAAAAATGTTTAGCTTTTATATTGTTGAAACATCTTATCCCTTGCGTTGCCTTTGGGTCAAGGTGAACGACCTCCTTGGCTTCCAGAAATACATATGCAGTGGTGGAGGTTGTTCACCTTGACCCAGAGGCAACTCAAGCGATACCATTTATCCATTTATTTAACCATTTATCTATCTATAAACACATTTGTTTTCGGCCCTTAGGGTCATCTTGACCCTGAGATAAAACAAGGGTTAAGGAATCTCCCCGGCCTGGAGGCTAGTTCTCTGTGAAGTCACCTTGACAAAAGTCGAGTCGTCAGGGACTTCAAAAAGGTTTTTTTGTATTTCCGAGACTAGTTAGAAACATGTTCAAGTCTCTACCAGGTCTTAGAGACCTTTCAATTGTGATGACGCCTTTCTTGAGACCAAAAAGAGCGAGGAGACCTTGGGAGACTAAAAATTGCTTTCATTCTCAGTAGGGCGACATCTGGGAGAACACAGGTGCATTTTATGGATGGTATTTTAGCACAGTGATAAAGGGAAAAAAAACATGTCATCCATTGAGCATCTTTGGGATGCTCCGTATTTGGTGTGTATGACGACATGTTGGAATTCCTACCAATATCTTGAATCATAACACATCCATCAAAGGGGCGTGGACCAAAATTCCACAGGTCAAGAAGAGAGCTTGTCATATATTATGGGTTTATGGTGCTAGTGAGCAACAACAGTTATACACTGACCAAATCTCTCAGTGTGATCCACGAGAGTAGGGCTTTTTCACGTGTTGATAAGTTGTATGACATGCTATCTGGAGATTATACACAAAAATGATCACATCGATAGAAATCATCAGACATCCTGCATCCTTCCAGAATTTCCCAGCAAATATAAACACCATCAATCCTGCTGTGTGGGCCGAGGGCCAAACGCTGTGTTCCAGCTCCGACCAGATTTGGTTGTTTCTCCCTCTTGTTGATTTTTTCCCCCTTCTATTTTATATCTCCCCCCGACTGCAGCTTTTCCCAGTACATGACCCCGACCATACCCATGACTGAGGACGTGTCAGGTCTCAGGAATCCCACTATGTAGAGTAGAAGGTGGAGCTGGACTCCAGCTTCATTCTACGTCCAGTGATCTAGTCAAGGAGCCCATTCCCATTACATAACAGGTATTTCTCCCCCCTTAAGAAGTAGATAAGATCCAATGGTAAGGAGGACAAAGTGCAGACTTGTAAGCGTGTCAAATGTCTGCACTTCCAAACACTTTTGTAGCACTGGTCTATGTCACGCCTTCAACACCGTATCCACAGAGGTACAGCTACTGCTGTGGAGCGTGCTACCTCCTAATCCTGTGTTAGTTTTTCACACACAGTTATTCCAAACAACAGTTGAGTTCAGGGAAAATTCCTAGAATAAATGTTTTGATTGTTTCTCTTGGGGGTAATGTGGCTCCTCCTAGTGTCTGAATAGTCTTGTTCTTCATTTTTGTAATGTTTACCTCTTTACATGGTGCAAGTCCAGTAAATAATTCATTTTTAATAATAGAGTGATAGATTTGTAAAACTTGTTTTTTTTTTGTTGTAATCTTTTGTTTTGAACCAAGTTGGATAGTTTTGAATTGAGTATTGTCCTTCTGATATGTAAAAATAATTCATAATAAAATAGGGTACAATATGCATTCCAAAAACTCGTTTTCATTCTTGATCATTTACTCGTCTCTTGACCCAAACGCATGCACAGGACTGCTGAGACCTAGGGAGGGCAGTGTTGTTTTGTTTGAATCTGGAGTGTGAAAGATGTCTTGACTTGGTTGTGATGGAGCGGCCAGGGGTAAATAAACTGTTCATTACTTTCCTCGCCCTTCTATCCTGACATTTAAATCACTGCTGGTGGATAATGTCCTAATTATGCGGCTCAATTAGTGCTTAAACATTCCTTCAGACAGCTATCAAGGGCGATGCCATTAGTGTCACACTGTCACTTGCTTATTGACACGGCATTCTGGAGAAATCCCTTCTGCTTAATTGCAGCAATTACAATTAGCAGTGATACATGCTCCTTCAAATAAAGTGGGGTTTGTGTATGAGCTCAGCTCACTGGGGTGACATCCACCCACCGTGTAATGACACATCACTTGACACAGTTACAAAACAATGGTTGGAGGTTTACCTTTCAAAATCAATATACTCTCACTCCACTAAATAATTATAGAACTTGCTCAAGGGTCTAAAAGTGACATATGATTTAAAGTAAAACTAATCACATTTTAAACCTGGAGTGTCAAGAAAAGAAATGAAAGAAAAGATGTTGGAAATTAAATGAAAGAAAAAACGAGACATGTACCTATTATTTCTCGTAATATGTAAGTCCTTAAGGAACTGTGGACAAAATATTGCACAATTTTCTTTTGTTAAAATACATTTTAATGAATGATTCGAACACACAAGATTAAACTACTATCTGAGAGAGCATTTTCGACGTGATTATTTTATACCCTTGTGTTATCTTAGGGTCAGGGTGACCCGAAGGGTTAATAGAATATTTGAACCCTGGGAAGGGACAAACTTTGCCCAGGTCTACAAGTATGCAAATTTCAGTTTTGTAATTGCACTCCTGGTGTTGTACATAAGCCCATCTCACTGATGAAAGGAGAGGTGAAAAGATTTTTTTAGAGGAAGAATTAATGCTTGGTTATTCACAACTTAGACCTCTGACAACAGATGTTGTTTTAAAGTGATTTTTACAATACAGTTGAGTTTAGTTGATATTCAGACCCTATTCTGAGATCAGCCTGTATCCAAATGTGGACCTGATTAAATACAAACGTTTCTAAATGTTTTTCAATTCATTATTTGTTCTAAAATATCTATAATTATAATATAATAAATCATTCATTATAATTTTAGATTTTGTTTGACAAAAAAACACAAATCATTTTAGGTGCAACATCCAAAACTTGCGTAACTGTAGAAAAAGGGGCCTAGTTTTTACTAACAAAAATAATCAGACGAAAATAGACTTATATTCCCATTCTGACTTACATGACTGAGCTCACCTGCTGCAGCATTTTCATCGTGACGTTAAGTTATTTTAGTGCTCCTCCACAGTAATATGAGATACTTTCTATCAAGAATGTATTTCTATCAAGAATAATACAATTCATACAACTATGTTTCACCTGCTGTCAACTGTTTGCGTCTAATCATCTTCCTGTCAGGTCCATTCTTGGAAAGAAAGAATAAAAATATTCACGTGGGAAGAAAAAGTTCCAGAAGCTTACAGTGCTGCCAGCATGTGTCACCACACCTGGACAATAACTGTACACAAACGATAATACACAGTCTTATAAACAAACCAATAGAAAGTTTAAAAAAAAACACTAATTGTAGTTATATTTAAATAACAAAATAAAATACATTGATGATGTTACGAAGAGTTAAAAACCAAACTTGTATTCAGAACTTGAGGATCACACACTAAGAAGGCTCTGTCGATACATAAATTAAGCAGATTTTAATGTTTGAATTGATGAACAACAGTATATGAAATAGTTGCTTAATAGCTGCAATCTCAATTCTGACATCAACATCAGCTGTTGTATCAATGCAACAAAGTCTTTTTAGTAAGACCAATCATTTTACGTTCAGGTTTGTTCATCCACATTTGTTCATTATGTAACTGTGTGATATTATAATTTTCATCAAACATAAGCAAGGCACTCTCCTCCACCATAACTCTATCATCATCCCTAGTCTCATCTATCTTCCTCATATGACCACATCCATGATTCTCTTTTCTTTCCTGTGCTGTGTCTCAAATCGCATACTAATCTTAGTATGCTAGAAGTTAGTATGCATCAGTTTAGTATGCATACTAACTAGTACGCAAATTCTCCGCAGATAGTATGTCTCAAATCAAACCCTGAAGCTACACACTAACCGGAAATCACATGACAGCTTCTTCTTCTACTTCTATTTAACGATGTTTCAAGCTGCTGTTTGAACGCTATCGCCGACACCTGCTGGCAGCACGTATTGCAACTTTGGAAAAAGAAATAAAGAAAAAATATGAGAATCTAAATAATCGCGAGATATTTAAGCTGGTATCAGCAGCGAAGACGTGTTTATCCTCCTACTGCTGCTGAAAATACACATTTAAGTATATGCATATATATGCATTTATATATGACGTAACTTCCGTTTAAAACGTCACTAAAATGGCAGCTGTTTTGTATGGTTAGTGTCCATCGAACCATGCTAGTTTTGTGGGCGTGTTAGTATGCCAATTTAGTATGCATGGCGCACTAAATTTCGCATAAGAATTGAGACACACTAACGTACTAAAAATACTAACTTTTAGTACGCTAGTATGCGATTTGAGACACAGCACTGGTCTTTTTTCTGAACCATCTGAGCATGGCTTTCACAAGTTTGTTTCAGGAGCTGTCCCTTTTATAAGCTAGTTTCTGATCCTGTCTTCTGTTGAAAACCTGAGCAACTTTAACTCTGACGCTTCTCACTTTGCTTCTTGTCGTTTTAGCTGGTACTCTTATGTAACAGCTTCTGGCACAAATTAGTGTACAAGAACATGAGGTAAAGCAGAAACACACAGTTATACAATAATTCAATAAAAGCAAATAAAAAATGTAAAAGGCAGTTATAACAGCTACAGAGTCGCATGTCTCATGTTGAGTTAAAAGCCAAGGAATAAAAGTGGGTTTTAAACAAGTTTGATGAGGTCACACATCAGCTTCAGTGTTTCAACTTACATGTTTTTTTAATATTATTTTTTACAATGATGGATCTTATTTTAATCAATGCATCTCACTTCTTGCTGTATGTTCCAGTCAGCGACAAGATAAAAGGCTGGTATATTTCTAGCGTAACACTGCAGCTCTTCTTGTAGAAACATTCTAGTTGCTTATAATTTAAAGCTTCAGTGACACTTCTGTAAAACCTACCAATACACCAACATGTTTCCTATTGTCAGTTAAAATGTTAATTTTCTATTTATACTAAACAGTTGCTTATTCCTGAGTCATATTAAAAATATCATGCATGCAATTGAAGTTGACTTTAATTTATCTGCTCACATATTAAATGTAGTTTTAATCTAATATTTTCATAATAAATCAAGGGGTGGCTCCAAACACCAGACTTCGTTTAAATATTTAATGTATCTTGTGCAATGCTTCGATGATTTGTTATGAAGTTCAGTTCTGTGCTCACAGATGAAGCTTCATTAGTTGGATTGTGGAAGCAGACCCATTCAGAGTGAATATCCAGTACCAACATATGACCTGTTACATCGGAGAAATGATTAAAAATGCTCACTCATGTGTTGAATCTCATAAATGAAATGAGAGCAAAATTGGTCCCTGTTTTTAAGGGTAAAATTGTTCTGGGAATATATTTTCTCATCTGTAGGACATTCTAAGGGAGCATGTGCCTTTTTCCTCACTTGAATACCAAACACAAATACAGTTGGTTTTAAACGGACTTCACTCCCCGCCCTTTAGCAATCAGAAATTAGTCACCAGAAATGTTTGAAGACCGAAACGCCACGTCTTTTTTTAGACTCAGCTGAAGTTCTGTGAGGCCACAACAATGTCTGTTGATTTCATTTCCAGCCTTCGTCCATGTGATTGAAAGGATGATAAAGGTGAGACATCTGCAATCAGGCTTGATTTATAAGACTAGACAGAATTTAAGATCCCTGCTGTGCCTTTCTGTACTTTGTGTAACTGTCTTGTCAGGTTTTATTTACTTTCATAAACCCATAGTTTGGACTGGCTAATGCAAATAATATATATATATATATATATATTTATATTTATATATATATATTAAAAGAAAAAATCAGAAATCGATCGTTTCAAATCCAATGTCAGTTTTTTATGCTGATAAAATGCAACGGTAAGTGAAATCTATCTATTTATCTATCTATCTAGACTGCAACATTCAGACAAAAACTGAAACCTGATTTTCGAAAGCTTTGTTATGTCCCTATGGCATCGTCAAGAATCATGAATATTTATTTACTAAACAATCAGTTGGTTCCTCATAGAATAGTCAACAAGTTTAGTTATTTGTTCTCAAACATTCAATGACACCACAATTTCCTTTTTCAAGGAGGATATTTATATACAATACATATCAATCTCACAAAGCAATCTTATTCAAACTAAAGTTTAAAATAAAAACCACCAACATAACGCACACGGTAAACGACAAATGTCCGGATAAACTTAAACTTGCTGATGAAATTCTGCTGCCAGCCACTAGATGTCTGGTGTTTGTATTATGCTTCCAAAGACATCCCAGATGTATTGACTATTAACATAATTGACGTTATGATAAATAAACAGACAGAGTCATTTGTTGGTGCCATTAATACTCAGGCAGTGGTTGGGCAGCAGCCATTTGGCAGTGAGAGAGTAATATATTTTGGCTGTGACACCCAGGCTACTGGACTACAGGAAAAGAGCCACAGATTCGCAGCAGGGAATAAAAACTGTCAATGAGAGAAAGATTTTAATAGAGTTGCTCTAAGCTAACGTTTGTATAACTCACACTGAAAGCCTTTTTGACAAACATTAAATACGCTTAATGCTTTGTCTTATGGTTTTTTTTACATGTGGGTCTTCAGTATCTTGTTTGAGCTCTGGCTTCATTATGTCCTTCTTTTCAGAATGTGTCTCTCTGTGACCCCACATTTATTAGGTTTTAAAAATGAGGACACTTTCAGTCGCATCACGACTGAAAAGTAAAATCCCAATATTTCTTGATTGAACACATTTGTATTTGTTCTTCTGTATCCCTCGTATAGTTGGGAAGCATGGACATCTAAAGAAACTTCAAAATGTCAGATTTATTCATAATTCTCACCAAGTTACCATTTGTTACATCAGTTCACTGATGGATAACATCAGGAGAGGGAAGAGGCAAACGCACAAGACATGGACCAGAAGAGAGAAGAGGAAAGATGGTGCTGAAAATAAAAATAAATAACTAAAAATAACCTACTACATTAATCCTATCCACACTTGTGAACTTTTTCAGATATCACCATCAAGCTATTCATCAGCGTCGTGAGCGGTTTACTCCAGTCAAAGAGCTGGAGGAGATAATACGTTCAGCACTGAGATAAGCAGAGACGGCTCTCACAGAAACATGCAGTGTTTATCGTAGTTGTGCATCACTGGAGTGAGTCCTTCTCCCAAGATCAGCGTTGTTAAAAAAAAGGGCTCATGTCAGAGATGGAAAATGTTCGTACTGCAAATGCTGCTTGATGTACATTACATAAATAAAACATTAACGCTTCACAGGCAAAGGAACGAAGATAGGTTGGTAGCCACGACCTTAAAGAGACGTATACACATGTTTGGAAATGAGAAGTCTTGGACACTGCAGAGACTGATGTTACTCTATTAAATATCTGTTAAATATAAGCCTGTTCTTATCCTTATCCAGTTACCTGATCACACTCACCTCAAAACACACCTTCTGGGGAATAAACATTTGACCTATATTCAAATACCTAGATTTAGCAGATATTTCAATGAAATTGTTATTATTGTCAAAACTTCACCCTTAGCATTTGAAGACTTTGCTGTGATAGATCTCTGCTTTTACTCTGGGTCCATGATCGTGTATGTGTTCTACCTGCGCTTGCATAATTTACTGAACAAGCATTTTCTCTTAAACTCATTCATGTGCCTGGGTTCTTCTTTACCACCACTATCGCTATTGCTTCTGGGGAAGAGTTGGCTAAAACTCAATATATCAATCATCGTGAAAGGGTTGCACTCTCTTCTTTTCTCGAGTTGTCCAGGACAAGAGGTTGAATGTAGTTAGCTCTCCCTTTCAAACAAAACTCCAAATTGGTTAATCCTGGCGGCAATTGCAAAGCTTGAAGAGTTATATGCACTATTCATAAAACTTTGGTTATAACCCCTTGACTCAGGATCTCTTTGTTGGTGTTTTCATCCTGACAGATGAAACGGCAGCGCACTACTGACTCAATGTTGGGTGTCAAATAAGTATAAGTGCACATTGCTCCTCGATGATCCACTTTGTTGTTGTTTAATGTCATATGTGGCTTGATGTCGTCGACACTTGAGTGAAGAGAGGAGCTGAGAACAGGTATACTCATCATAACCATGTATTATAAATATTAAAAGCCACAAGAGTCTAGCATGCAGAAATCAACATGTATTTGTTTTATTATATTAACAGGCACAAAAGCAAACAGATGCAATAATGACTGCTTAAGCATATTCATTATCAATCAGGAACCTTTGAAATTATTGAAATACAAGAAAAAAAATGACATTCTATCTTGTAAGATGTTAAAAAATAATGGCAACTTCAATAAAGAAAACTGTTTCTGCCAGCAATAAAAAAGCATCCTTTTCTCTGTTTAACAAAAAACTCTGTAGTAGCGATTAGTAATATGCAGGTAATACATTATAGTTATGAAGTGACAGCAGTGAAGAGGTGAAGATAGATCGTTTGACGGTGGAGTTGTGACCATATTAAGCGCATGGTAGGTTCCTATTTGACGTGTTAATAGAGGAGGTTATATTAGAATGGGCAGGAGACACTGTGATGTACAGTTAGATGATAGTAGAAGAGACAGGAAACATTTTTGACTAATGCTTGAAATAAAAAAGAAGGCACTAAAAGATTATTTCTCATAACACATTTGCAGCAAAGTTTACAAAGAAATAACACAAAAAGTAAGAAGATAAAGAAGTTTAAACTGCAGGTGTTTAGCAGAGAAGCCAATGAGGAGGAATGTAACATTATAATTGCCTTGTTGTCCCAATATTTCTGCAATAGAGATTGACCAAAATATCATCAATATCATCATCAATATCATACATGTCTCTTTCACATTATGATTCACTCAGCCCTGTTTTTTATCTTCTGTAATGAAGTGTAGTTTAAACTTGACAAGTGTCTTCAGATAACTGTTATTATTCGCCTCTTTAAATAAAATCGAATTGAATTGAATATAATTATACTATTAGATTTATATGGCTGTGATTAGTTTCTCCATTCTTGTCACATCTGAAAGATTCACCTGTGGTCATAAAACATTAATGCATTATTCAGGGAACACATCATCACAACTTATTTCTGCCTCTTGTTTTGTTGCATTGGGAGAATAATTGAATTTAACCTGAGTACTAATGCCTTTTAGCAACATAGCTAACTCTAAGCCCAATGGTGCTCTGATGTCATTTTCTTAAACAAATTGATAACTCTTATGCTGCAGACCAAAAACAATGCGAATGAAGGTGGTGGAATTTTACACAAACAACTACACTATATCTGCACATAGGCGCTATAGTGATACACAACACAATTGTCTATCAGGCACAGGCATCCGCAACCACACGACCGAATCAATAGCTTATACAGTAGCTATATGGGTGCATGACTTATCTACTACATGTAATGTGTTTGTATCACCTTTGTTTTTTTTGTTTCTCTCCAGATCATAAGTGCTTACAGATGACCTGGTCCCATCTCATTGAAGCTAAAGTTGCATGCAGGTTTCGTCAGGCCGTTAACTGGACGACTATGACAAATTTTCATTCCTTTTTCATAGCACCAATGTGCTTTTATGCCTGATTGTAGAAAGAAAATGATCTGATCTTAGCTTCGAGCAGTCGAGTAAAATAAGTTAAATGGCACGCGTACAGATATAAAACAGTTTAATACACACTCAGGAATCTAAGGACACAAGGCAAACCAGAGGTGAAAAATATATTCTGGCAGGCTAAAATTAAGATAAATAAATACCAGAATAATTTACTGAACACAGGATGAACCAGTTAAACATTAAAAACCAACAAGAGGTCTCAACAAAGTCATCAGTACCACCACTAGTTAAAAAAAATGACATGTAAAGGTTTTCAGAAGAATCCTTTGAGGTCCAAACAACAGGAAAGATTACTAAAGCAGGACAGCATGAAACGCCAGTTGTTTTATCAGTCAGTCAAACTTCCTTACTCTGACTGGATTGAACATGGTCAAAGATAAGTAACTATCAATGTCACATGGAAAGGCAGTTAGCTGTCGGATATTCATAATTGTAGAACAGAGAGTTAGACCTTCCATGCAATTTTAATCAAGAAATCAACACCAATTACATTGTGCACTGTGAAGCAATTCCTTAAGCGGAATTAGCCAAGTGCTAGTGAAACATGATAGTTTACTATGGAAGTCAAGATGCTTTTCTCTGTATCATGAAGTGTGGTCTTTAAAAAAACAATTTATGACGTGTGTCCTACACCAGACATTATTCGATTAGAAAATGTTTCACATCTTTACGAGCTCACACTACGACATGGTCGTCTGTCAGAGGTAACGACGTTCACGCAAGGCTGACATTTGTCACCGCTAGAAGAGAATGTGACTGAAATGAAACATTTTCCCTGACCCAGCTCCTCACCAGACGAGTAAAACATTAAGTTGCAATTACTTTTGTAGTACAAGGACATTTTAGCAGTCAGATTACTTATATATTGGTAACAGAGGATGATGGATATATTATTTATCAATCCACCTCCTTGAATAAGGTAGAAACTGTCATTTGTTTTGAAATATAATAATTTTATACAGAGAGACTTGCACTATTTTATTTGATTTAATCTGCATGTCATAGATGTTTTGCCTGTGATTTGATTGACATAAACAATAACCTAAAATTGCATCTATCCATCAACAACAACATGCCTAGTTTGGTCTTGCACAGAAATGTTTATGACAAATCTGTCATTTGAATTTTTTTCTGGTGAGAACACTTTATCTGTCGGTGACAGCCCTTGGCCACCAGTATGTCACTGCAATCCATCAGCTGCCGTTTTTTCATTTTGTTTTCCTGGCAAAAGTAACACATATACACACATGGAAGACTATTGTGGTAGAGCAGATTTCACAAACCCGACAAAAAATCTTCTGATGCTTAATATATGTAATATAACCAGATCTTAATGTACCTACAAGGACAGGTGGTGTTGTTTCATATAATCAAAACACCAACTTAAAGGTAGTAAATGTGATTTTCTTTTCTCTTTTTCTTTTGTTTGGGAAAAAACGTTTTAGTTTTAATGCTTGAAATCACCCTTCACACATTGAAGCCTATATATCAGCTCTGACACAAAAATAAAAATATTTCAATCACCTTGGAACGTACCGTTCTGTATCGGCCAGTGTGAAATAATTTGGGGATCATTTTTTAATCATTCAATAAAACCAAATCAATAAAACTTGGCTCTGCTCTGTGGAAAAGCCATGAGAGAAATTTGGCATATCAAGGCTCGGTTTTGGGGGAAATTCTTAACGGAGGAGAATGACTTCTGAATTCAAAATGCTATTTGCTCAGACCGTTTTGAAGAACATCTAGCTTTATTTTAACTTACATCAACAATATTTACGCTCATAGGAAATACAACACATTTTATTGGAATTTCAATAAAAAGACACATTTTATATCATTATTTCATTTTCATCCTTATCTCAAAGTATTTCTTCATTAAAAATAATTGTGGAACGTACCATATAACTTACTGAAGTTGAAGATGGTTTTTTCTTCAGTATTTTACTGCCTCATCCACACTTTCCATTGCATAACTGAATCGTGATTTGTTTGCCTAGTGCTTTAATGTTGTTGCCCCTTTAATTTGTATTTTGATCACATTTTTTCAAGGGAAGCCATTTAAATGGGTTGTGTTATGAACCTTGATGCATTTCACTCAGGCTGTTAGAACCTGAAGGTTTATATTTAGGTCATTAGTGGTTATTTTTTGACAAATTCTATTTGTAATTGTCCAGGTAACTACTGCAAGAACTGTGCCACCAATTTGGGGATATGTTAAAATGGGAAACATTTCCTGTATAACACTTACAGTATATACATACAGTATATTGGACTGTTCTCAATTTGTAGACCACCATGCAGCCTTGTTCAGACATGTGCATCATCCATGTTCAAGGCCAAGAGGATGGTAGTAACCCACCTCCCATCTGGTGGAGCTGTAAATTGCACTGTCAAGCTGAATTAAGGCATCAGCTGCTGCTCTGTAACAAGCATAGACTCAATTGCATTTTCCAGCAGCATTATCCACAGAATATTAACAGATCCCTGAACCATATTTTAGCAATAGTCGAGTCAATCACACTACTTTGCATATTGCAAAAGACTGTTTCACTTTTGTGTCATTAACGTCAAAGTAAATGGAGACACAATTTGCTATATCTGCTGCACCGCTGAATGTTAATAGCTTTTTGTATGTTTTCAACAATGTTTTACTTCCGATAATAAAAAAAAGTCCAGATCTTAGGGTTTTGAGCAGCAGATACGTAAATCATCTCTCATTCCGTGACTTGAACTTAAAGAGCCTTTTGACAGCACAACCTTGGGATAGTCAGAGAAATGGAGCAGACCGAAAACATGAGATATGTAAGCTTCATCAAGAAATTGACAGAATGTTAGTTTCAGCGAGAAAGTAGCAGACTGTTAGAGTAACAATTTGACATTAAAATATATGTGTAAACAGTCTCAGCTCAAACAAGTAAAATTTGATTTTTAAGTATTTTCTTTAAACAGCGCTGTGGAGAAATGTTTACAGGATGTTGTAATTCAGTCAAATTGAATGGATTCAGGTCCAGACTTTGACTAGTCCACTCCAAAGTCATTTTGTTTTTTTCCAGCCATTCAGAGACGGACTTGCTGGTGTGTTTTGGAAAATGTTCTTGCTGCAGAACCCAGATGGCCAGACATTCTTCCCTATTATATTTTGGTATACAGCAGAATTCATGGTTCCATTCATCACGGCAAGTCTTGCTGGTAAATAGAGCAGACAAACAGCCGAAGACCATCAAACTAGCACCACTATATTCAGCTATTGGTATGATGTTACTTTTCTTAAATGTGGCGTGTCTCTTTACACCAGATGGGACACATCTTGGTGTCTTTTTTAATTATATATATAATAATGGTTAATCAACCTTAAGGTTATATTGTTTTCTCATCTGTTTAAAAAATTGCCATCTTCGACCACCAAACTCTTTCTTTTTTTTTTTCTTACCATTATATATCTAGTCTGAAGTGGTAAAACAGCTTGCGGATGCACTGATTCTGTCGCTTTTTAGGTCACAAATTAATTTGCTGGATGTATAGTATTTCAGGTTGATTTGGTCATAGACTGATGTCTGAAACATAATTTTAGATATGAGATAAAACAAACTAAATTGATCAAATCTGTGTTGAATAATACAGAAATACTTTATTGAACTGACTGTCACAACCAACAAGTCTTCATAAAAGGCAATGACCAATGTATGCGGTAGATGATTAGAAACCATGTATTCTTCTTTAAAAAACAAAAAAGTAGATTGAAGAGTACATTTAATGTTCTGGGTGAAATATTTTAGAATCCATTTCTACAACAACTTTGTTTTTTGTTATCTTTTTGAGTTTTAAACATTGGGTATTAATTGTGTATTATTCATTTACAGTCATCATGTAATGCTTGTGGCTCTTTGGACTTGGAAAGAAGCCGGAGCAATGGAGGGAGAACATATAAGCAGAGTGGCCTCAAGCACACTTCAAAAACTGAAGCCTTCTTGCTATAGGGCTTTCTTTTTCAAGGACTCTTTCTTATCACAAGAAAGATGAAATGCATATTAAAATTTATTTCCAGAGTTCTGCAGGAAGATATTTCTATTTGAGTGTGTGTGTAATCATGCATGTATGTGCTTGCTTCCATCCAAGCAGGAAATATGATCAAAAGTACTGTATATTTTCCTGCACAAGTCATCCATGTTCACCAAAAGCAAAAACAACATTGGTATTCCAGATTAATCCCCAAAGAATGACTAAATGTCTCCAGCACAGCCAATTGATTTTAGCCACCATTCTCCCTTTTTCCCTCCTCATGAGTAGAATTATGCATTAGCATGTGCATGGTCGTTTACTTTCTGTGAGCTAAGCATAAGCTTAGAGCAGCCTTGCTATAGTATAAATCTCTCAACCAGAAAGAAATTTAAAATGCATGTCATATGGCGTTTAATTAAAGTGATTGACAATGCTGTGTCGTTGTCTTCATGCCGCGTTATTTCTATCTCGTTTTCTCATTAGCATACACACACACTTTTCTGGGCTGGAGTAGTGAGGGGTTCAGGGGAGGTTGTGTAGCAGGACAAGCTGGTGATAAGCTAAAAGTAAATAAACGCATTATAGAAATAGGTTGCTAGATGACCTATCATAAATACGTAATTTCCTGAAGGAGATCTCCAGGGGGATTAATAAAGTCTATTAATCTGTTGTGTCTTGTGGGTTTGACTGTTGTCTTCAGCTAATATTGAACAAAAGCTAATAAAACAATTCAGCTCAAAGGGGGTGAATAACATCTCATACTGTACTGGTTTCAAGCATTATCTGATACTTTGTGTTTTCTCTTTCCGTCACACTAGTCCTGTTTGAGGCATCTTTCCTTAAAGGCACGTGTGTCCCAATATACAGTACATCTCTAAAAGATGCCAACAAAAGATGATCTATTTTTTTCATTGGAATCGGTGACCAGACTCTATTTGGAGTTCATTGTTCAGCACAGAAGGAAATTAAAACGTCAGTATTCGTTATGATTAGACTACAGATGCCAAAAGCTTTTTTTCTGAACATTACCTAATTATCAGAGTAATCAAAGCTTTTGGAAAGTTACCATTGTCTGAATTCATTTAAGAAAAGTAGTCATGATAAAATCTTCATGTGGATGAAAACTGAATGGATTTGGTTTGAGAGTTTATATTTCAACACAAGTGCTAGAAAAATGTCAATAATGAATACACGTTTCTAACTATACGAAGTACACTTGTTTCCAAGGAGAGCATAAAGGGGTAATTTTGTTGTTTTGCTTAAGTCAATTCTAGCTGCTTCTGGATAGCAAGAAGGATGACAAAAATGGATGTTGCTGCATTTTCTTATAATCCCAGAATCAATCAATAATTTGCAGCCACTCCTAGATTAATATTACTTTTATTTGATTTGTCCTTTTTTAATCTACTGAAGTATTATAATTTTTCTTAGAACTTTGAGCACCTTCTGGATGATTGCACATGCTGACCGACAACTTCCACACCTGACAGTAGGCAACTGGCGTAAATAAATATAATACAAATGTGCCAATACCAAGATGACTAAATCACATACAATTTCAATGTTGCCTAATTTTATGAAAATCATGACGGGAAAAACAGGCATAATTGTACAGAAGGATTATAGATTATACAAGTTTAATATTCATAAAAATATTTGTTTGACTAATTTTACCACCACGTTGTACCAGCAAGGAACTGACTCAATGACCAACTGTGGGAACTGACAGAATTTAGTTGTACTCCAGCTGGAAGTCTCTCTCTCTCTCCCTCCATGCCTGCCTGTCTTTCCGAGTGTATCATTCCATTAGAAACCAAGAATGTAGCAGTATGGATGAGAGGCATATCCTCCATGACAACCAGTGATCGATGACGAATGACAGCACACTCTAATGAAACCAGGGAAAGGGATTAAAGCTCAGCTCAATAACACTCGCAGGCCTCCAAAATCATTCCAAAAGAAGAAAAAATTCTTTCCGCCATTTTTTTTTTAAAGGTGAGACTGCCACAGTTTCGCTTACGCCATATCTCAACGCGAAGATAACATTGTCAGGATCGCGCAGCATCAGCAGTTTGTACAGCAAGCATATCAATCTGAAAGCGTGTACAGATTTAAGGGAACAAGAATCTGTCCAAGGAGGCTCACTTCATCTCGTAACTATATGAGGTGGCAGTTTGTTTATGTTTTTTCTAATTGAATCACATTTAATAGTTAAACTTGTCATCAACTAATCATTTTTGGAAATGAAGTAAATACCACTTTAAATTACGCGTTACAACACTCTTCTCACAATTTTCTGAAGTCTGTTTTTCCACACAAATAACAAAAGTTTGGTTTAAAGTTTTTGAAAGATAGACGTTTAAATGCCACATATTTGAGTCATATAAATGCCCTGCTTTTAAACTTGACAAGGACATGGACGGCTGGGGCAAAAGTTATCATCAGGATCTAGGGCAGAGCAAAAAGGATTGTCAAACAGTTAAGAATAGAAGGTTGAACATGTCATTATGTATCAGTTATTCAAGTCATAGCAGGCATGGCAGAAGCAGAACGACTCCCAGTAGAGTCGCCTTCGATGCTCCTTTTTTTTTGGGGAGATTTATGAAGAAGATAGACAGACTGTACAAAGAAGTGTGGACCATTGTTCCTAATTCCTATTACTAGAAACTTGGCAATCTTACCTAAATAATGTCATCTTAGGTACCTGACTTACAATTTAATAAAAGAAAAAATAGAAATCAAATCTGATTTAAAGAAACACATTTTCAGTCCAACACAAAAACAAACAAAATCCACAATCTCATAAACAATAAGTGAAAAAGGATTAGAGCCAAAAAGGGCTCGATGGTAGAGTGGTTGGCTAATGGCGTGTGAGGTTGCGGGTTCTATCACAGTTCCGGACGAGAATGTGGGGTTGCGGAGCAAGACACTTTACCCTGATTGCTAACCTACTCCCATCAGTGTGTGATTGTGTGTGTGAATGTGTAGCTTAGTGTAAAGTGCTATGTAAGTAAGAGCCATTTTGCCATTTGCCAAACAGACCAGCCAATGAAGTTACTTGAATGCGGTATCGTCCTCAGACGAGGTGATCAGCAACCTTACTGAAACCACAGATAAATAAATGTCTATAAAAGTTTGCAAACCCCAGGAGCTGCTGTAATTGTTTGCGGTTGGTGGGGACCACAGCTTTGATCAGGTCAGGTTTGAGCTGTCCTTGTCCAAGGATAAACCTAAAATAGTCTTATTCTCCTTCTCAAACTCACAATTTATTTTCCAATAATCTCTGTAACACCAGAAAAACGTAGTGGCATTTTTCTTCCAAGGACCTAGAAAAAAACAATTATATCATCCAGGTATATACAAAGCTGTTTATCATGTCCCTACACGTTATTAATGAGAGTCTGGAAGACAGCAGCGGTGAGACCGTACGGCAGTACTCAAAGTTACCAAGCAGAGTCTTGAACTGCATTGCCTAGATCTAGTTCGGAGAAGATGGTGACTTGATTTTGAGGTTCAAAAGTGGAATCATATTGGGAAGTGGATAGCAGTTCTTGTCATTAATCCCTCTGTAATCTATACATAGATGTATTTTTTATTTACAAAAATAAAAACTCTTTTTATATCTGTTAGTCTTACAAGATGGGAACTCTTAAACAAGTGACCGGATGGAAGAGGAGAACTAATCAGATCAATATCACAGTCATAAGGTCTATAAGTGGTCGATGAGTAATGACTGAAATACCGTCAACAGCACAAAATGATTGCTGGGGATCTAAACTTATCAGAGAGCGTGAAAGAGATTCAGCTAACTGTCTATCAATAAAACTGTTGTCAGCCAAGGAATCAATAAGAGTCTGGACAGTGGTGGTCTGATTATGGAAACCGAGTGTGGAAGGAAAACAGTCTTACTAGACAGGGTGTTTGTTGTCATACTCATGCGAGTGTGAGCCGTGGCTGGTAAACGAGGACCCTTGGGGGGAACAGGACAGACAAACATCTAGTTTTTTTCTCAGCACCACAGTATGAACACAAACCCTGAGATAGATTGTGCCTGCGTTCTTCTGGAGTGAGTCTTGTTTTACCCATCTGCATAGGTTCTTTGGGAGGATGCGAACAACAACAGTAGTAAATTGAGCAGAAACCAAATGTGACAATGACTCAAGGAGACGTAAGAGGTTGTCTATACAAACAGCAAGAGTGAGAAGATCCTTAAGACGTTGAGGTTCGTTCCGGGTAGCCTATCGATCCTGCACAATACCCGACTAAGTTTTAATAAAGACAGATTTCAGTGATGGTTCATTCCAGCCTCTGTCACCTGAAGTCAACAAAGAATTGAGTCAATTAGAACTTTTCTTTTAACTTGGAACTCAAACACCTCTTGGCAGTGAAACAGCTAAAATAATTAACAACAGGTGACTTCCCATAGAGATGCAGCCAATTGAGCTGCTTTACCACATATTATATATTCGGAAAAACTCAAGCGCGATCGGAAGAAAAATAAAGCATTAAAAAAACAAAATAAATTGTAATGGAACATTTCCCCTTAAGGTCCCTTTCTCCAATTTAGAAACCCTAGAAGGCTGAAGGCTGACATTCTGCTGCAGATCTTTGATCACTGCTGGGTCTATATTACGGCCAGATCAAACAGTCACAGTTTTGAAGTAGACAACTCGAGCAGACAAAGAATATATATATATATATATATATATATATATATATATATATATATTCATCCATCCATCCATCCATCTATATATACACATCTTTGGGTGAAAGGATGGACAGGATGCCACTGTGTCTCAGCGCACACAAAGACACAAAACCTTTCACACCTACGGAGAATTTCCCCAAGTTTCCAATCAGCCTTTGTATGTATTTAAAGTGAGGGGGGAAACTGGAGTGCCTCGAGTAAACCCATGAAACACCGGGAGAACATACAAACTCCAAGTGTCGTGATATACAATTCCTTTCCACATAACAATTCCTTTTTCCACTTCAGGATCCGCATATAACTGTTAGGAACTATGTTTGCCCTTTAACCTGACCCGCTGACTGTGGGCCAGCTATGAAGCTATGACAGATATTAATATGTCAGGGTGACGGAGATTCGATAACAATTGGCGATGACAGCTCATTCATCATGCCCGAATTCCCCGTTCCAGTGGATGGAGCTCATTCTCCACCGTAGAGTGCGCTTTGCTCACTTAATTACAAAGGCGATCGCAGTAAACAACTTCAAGGATTCGTCCTCGTCCTCGCGGTGCCACCTAATCGAGTAACATACCTTAGATGTTCACACACGTTACTAGTTGAGTGATTAACTAAATTGAGTGGTTCCTGTTAAGGTCACACTCAATACCTTTTAGTTGGACGTTAACTGTGCAGGTGTAAATAAACATGCTTATGTACCATTGATCAATATTTATTGAAAGTATCTAGTATATGCAAGATAAAATATAGCTCATCAGGAATTTGTGTGATTCTGACTCTATGTGGTCTATTTGAGAAATATCAAAATAATACGATAATTTATAAAAATGTTTGATTTTTATCAAAAATATTAAGTAAGTAAGTAATGGTTATCTAAAGCGCCTTTCTAGACTAGGGTCACAAACCACTTTAACAATCAAGAACAATACACAGTTAAAATATATACTATAAAAGGCCAAGACACATAAGACAAACAGAAAATCAGGGAAAAGCACAAAATATATGTTAAATATCATCCTTTAAAGGCCTCTTATTATTTTACCTTGTTACCTTGAATATATTTTAAATTTTTCATAGTGCTTTTGTATCATAATATTATTATACCATAATAAATTCAGTCAAGCCAACATAAAGCCCCGTATAAGAGTCCTAGTATTTAATGTGGCCCCAGAATATTGTCCAACTTGTATCAACAAAATCAAAAACAAGAAAACAACGGGGTGGGTTGAAAGGTTTTATGTCATGTGTCAGATTTAGTTGAATAAACAGTGTTTAAGTTATTTTATCTGTTAATATAAAATATGATTAAGCATTAGATCATCTTTCACCATGGAAAGTGATAAAATCACATTATAGTTAGTGACAAATGAAGAATAAAAAGAGACTTTCTATCTAACAAACCACAGCATAACAGAAAAAGTATTCATCTCTGCTGCCAGCAAGCAGGCTGAAGCCACTCAAAAACACAGCAATCACCACTGCTACACATTGAAAACCATCTGACCTCAATTGCTGAAAATCACCTGTGTGACAGAACTAAAAAAAGAAAACATTTGAGGTTTTAAATCTTTATTTTGTATTGTCCAACAATAACCTGGGATTTAAAAGAAAAAAAAGTAGGTCATTGGGAAGCCAGAAGCTCAAGCATAATGATGAGCTGGGACTCCAACACGCCAGACTGTGCTGCTACGTGATTTCACTACAAATTGGCATCAGTGTGAATGGAATTCACCTTGGGAGTGTTGACTGATGACCATTGTTTCTAAAAAATTCAGAATTGCAGTTGCACTGTCAACACTTTCCAAGTTATTTTGTATTGATTTTTTTGATAGTTAATAACACGATTTTAACAGCATTAAAATGTGAACAACCCTCAGAAAATCATGGATTAAAATATAATCCATTTTTGTCAACAAGGGAAACATTTTTTACAGCCTGTTCAAACTAGTAAACAAAGTTATTCCTTAAGCAAGTGACACAGAACAAAAAAAGAATGAATCGAAATTACTTTTTTGTGTTTTTACTCACCAACCTCAAAATCCTTTTTTTTTCTGTTATTATGTTCCTTAATTATGTACTTAAAATATATATATATATATATATATATATATATATATATATATATATATATATATATATATATTGAGGAAAAGGTGAAAAAACACTGTTGTGTTTCACTACAACAATACAAATTTCTAATATTGAACAGAAAACATAAATATTCCGAATTTTGTATTTAAAAGAAACAGACTTTTTCATAATCTGGCAAAAAAATCATACATCCCTAATCCAGTGTGGATCAGGTAAGGATGTACTATTTAAAGGCTACTGATGAATTAGAGTGTAACTATGTATTTGAAACGTTCGAACATAAATAGAATCATATCTTGAAGCTTATGATTTTCACATTATTATTACTTTTTTCCTTTAGCTGAACAGTATTAAATTAAGTCTACCAATTCTTTGTCTCTTTGAGTTGGTCATCAAAATTTTACAAAAGTATTTTATTTCATATTATTAGTCTTAGTAGGGGCTTTTTATTTTAAGGTTCCTGCCCCAAAATACTGAGGTAAAAGGTTTAAGACAACATAATAAACAAATAAACAGGCTAGATATTTGACTCCAAGCCAGTTTGTTTAAATTGCATTTGTATTTAACAGTTTGTGATAGTTGGATGTAGGTTGACTCTTGCTAAATCACATCACCGACTTGTGTGTGTAACAAGGCTTTTAAAATACTTTTTTTTTGGAACGAATAGCAAAGAATATGACTTACTCCAGCACTTGAACATAAGAAACATTGTTGTTTTATTTCCTAAGAATAATTAATTGAGCTGACAATGAACACAGCGTGTTCACCTTCATTAATCCACACTTGATGAAAGATAGCAAAGATCCACAATGTTTTGTTGTCCAAATGGGTCGCTTTGTCAACACTGATAAGGGTCACTGAAAACTGTTGCAAAACCAAGAACACTTGAGAAAAGATTGACGTAAACAATATCCCGAAGGAGACCTCCCGCGGGATCAATAAAGTTCTACCTAACCTAACCTAACATACATTATCACAACGCTTTTTAAATGCTGAGCTAGGCTTTAAAATTTCACACAAAAGGAATGATTCAAGGACATATGTATGCCTATGAAATAGACTCACAAAGGTATACAATTTCATCTAGGATTTTGACAAATACTATCTGTACTATCAAGACGAAATAGCATCAAGCCATGCATAGCCAACATGTACTGACCTCTTGAGAGGACTACAAAGCTTTATCAAGTGTATGTGTCCGTGCTTAGAATGACTACCTCTGTTTATTCTTTCAGACACAGAACCTTTCGCCCTTATTCATCTGTCCAATCTCCTGGAGTCCATCCCTCCTTTTATACCTCTCCAGGGCCATCTGCTCAACAAACCATCAGGGCAACGTCTGTCCTTGGATCCTAAGCCATCACAGGCATCCTGATCTCAGGTAATGGAAGGAAATTGGTTTCATCCTCCCCCCTGCTTCATTTATTCCTGCTGACCTGGAGGGAACTCCGGCCAACATCTTTAATGACTGTCGAGTTAAAAATACATACAAACCTTAAATCTTGTAATCCGGTTTTCTTGTCAGCCCCTTTTTACTGTAGCACTGCACAGAGTGTTGTTTTCCTCAAGCCAGATGGCAGAATTATTCACATTCAGACTAAATCAAAGCTCCCTGACGTTAGGAGAGATTCATTTCCAAGAGGAGAACAGTTTTAATGTCTCTCCTTCCTCAATATATTAATTTATTTGCCTATTTATCAAGCAAACGCTAAAAAAGTTACTGCATTTCCAATGAAAGGACACAGTTAAGGAATCATTCTTCAAAGGTATCCACAGGAATGTTTGCGATCACCTCACAGCAAACTTTTGAAGTAACGTATCTTAAGGCATTAACTTAAGAACACTTATATATCATCTTTTATCATTAAAAATGATTATAATAATTTATTTATTTAATTTATTAAAACTTAATATATTCATTTATCTGCTATTTTGTTAGTCACGCCAACATTTTAATCAACGGTGAGAATGACCCAGCAACACACTTGCATTACAGACAGATCTGTGAGATATCTATCCTTGCTGTCAAATCAAATGAACAGTTCAAACAAGACCTTCATAATGAGATCTTTGTTCCATCCCAGTGACTCGGATACAATCTTTGTTTTTGCTTATTTTTCTGCAAAACACATTAGGCATTGACTTCATAAACCAGAGATGATAACTTAAACTGAAATTTAAACAACAATAAAGTTTTTTACCTTACCTTAACTATCACCATGTAAATAGTCATAAATACATTGACAGTTGGAAGATTGAGAAGGGAACTTGTATTCCTTAGTAACAAATAAAATAAAGAGGTAGGCAACCAGTGTGCTTGTAGAAAACATGTTTTTTTTTAACAAATGTAACGTAATTTTACACATTGAAGAACAGTCTCGACCCTTATTGTGAGTAATTGTTTCTCGTTTATTTCGAATCTTGAATAAATGAGGAGGATTCTTCAAAATGTATATGTTCATCACTGTATTAACTAATGTATATGCACAGAAGAAAATGCTTACAGCAGCTCTAACGGCTACACTATTTATATATTACAATATACAATATTTGCTTTTATTTTACAATAGTCATAATGGTTTTCTTTATGTTCTATTGATGACAGGATAAATAATTGAATCCTGGAATTTAACCTTAAATTAGATATTTAAACTCAACATCTTCATCAACTCTTGAGAGGAAGCAGTCACAAATGTTACTAAATAATAATTATCATCATAATATTAATAATAACAATAGTAAGGAACAAAATGAGTAACAGCAACAATCTTGACACTTATTAGGGTGACAAAGTACTTGTTTCTGTTCCTTTATAAATATTTATCAATAAGTTAACTTCAAAATGACATTTTGATCACTGTGATGTGAACATATGCCAATGACAACAAAAACAATAATGGAAAAATAATTGGATCCTGGAATTAACCTGAAATATCAATCAGACCTTCAGCAAATGTTTATTCTATTTAACTTTAACACATCAACTTTTTTCAGTTATAAAGAAGAGCAAATAGAGTTATATATATGGCAACAAATAAACTCTCTGGAAGTGGAAAACTTGAGCCATTGATGCTAACTCAGTTGCAAAAAATATTATAGTCTGAATGAGATCAATAGTTCAGTCGTGTATAATTTTTAATTCACTTCAGCACTTTTCAATGGCTGCTATTTTCAATTATTTCTCAGTTGAAGTGTGATGATGAAACATTCATTATGCCATATCAGCTGTAGCAGTGGAACAGAATCAGGACTACATTTGTCATTAAAATAAACAGTTACTTATTAGCTGTGTTTCACACACAGAGTGTTTATGTGTTATGTCTCAGCAGGGGGCCCAACGAAAGCTTAACGCCACCAGAGGAGATTTTCGAGGCTTAAGAGAAAATCTGTTTTGTTTGATACATGTTGCGTGTGGCGTTCTCACTGTAATTTGGGACATTCTTTTTTAATCCTTTCTCAAGTATTACACTGGGAATCCTGAACATTTGACTTGTTATGTCACTCCAGTTGAATGATTTTAGAGCAAGTCTAACCACACATGTTCAATGTTTTCTGTATGAAAAGGGTTAAATGATTAATAAAGGTTCCAAGGTGATAATATCTAATTGATTGTGGAAAAGTGAGAGTTTTATAGATCTATTGTGTAGGACTAGGTGTTGATATCCATCAATAGAGTCACACTTAAGGCCCCGAAGAGACTCAATTCAAGTGAGTGACTATGGGTTATCAAGTGGGAATCCTCTTTCACTGGTGTTTCACTGTTTCAACTTCGCTGATACCACGACAGCAGTGAGACCCAGCGTCCCAGGTTCACTCCGTAGATGCCATCAGCTCACTTGAAGGCCCACAGCCCTTTCTCAGAATCCCTAGAGAGGTCCTTGACTGCCTGTCTGTAGGCCTTCCCTCGCACTCCCATCTCCCTGAGTAAACTCGATTTTGAGGTGGCTACAAACTTCCACTGGCCGTACTGGGCATCTGCTGCAAGGTTTAGCATACTTCAGCTTCTTCCGCTCATAGGCCTCCTCCACTGCACCTTCCTAGGGCACCGTGAGCTCTATGATGAAAACAAGCTTGACCAAGGGTAAACACAGATCAAGGTCCAGTTGCAGGTTGGTGGAGGCGATCTCAGGTGGGAAGCAGAGTTTCTTGTCCAGGTCTGCAACAGCTTCCAGTCTCTTGCTCTGCCCAGCTGTCCAGTGTCCAGTGTCATCTCTTATGGTGGCGAGGCTGGCCTGTCCCTCTCGGACGAATGGTGTTGGCTGAAAAACAGGACCACGGGGGAGGAAGGGCTGGGGAGGACTCCTCTGCGTTGACCCTCGAGCACCGCCGCAAGACACCTTAGCACCTGGTTGTGCATCCCACCAAGAGTGTTGCCGGACTTGGACATAGGGGGCATGTGGGTTCTTTGCTTAGGTTCACAGGAGAGGGCAAAACATCATACCCTGATGGTAAAGCTCGCCCTGAATGTCTCCGTCTCCCACAGATCTTACCAGGAGATCTTCCCTTTAGAGTATATACTTTATTGAATATTGTTTTGATTGTTTAAGCGCTTTGTGACCCTGGTCTAGAAAAGCGCAATACAAATAAAAATTACTGACTTACTTACTTACTCTTCTCCACTCCTTCCCATGCTATCCACTACCCTTGCTTTGCCTACGTCACAGCTTGTGTGCGCCTTTCTGCTTCCTCTTCCCACTGTACCTCCTGGACCACCGGCTTGCGTCTCTCAGCCAGATAGGCCTGACAGGCCGATGTACTGGCCCCAAGACCAGGACCACTCCTTCCCTCCTGAACTCGGCCCACGATGTCCCTGTGTCTGAGTGCTGCCTTTGCCTTGTCAGTTGAGGCCAACGGGGTCCACTTTCTTCCAGTGGCCAGGATGGGTGCCACTTGGGCTACAAATAGATCGCTCGAATCAATCAATGTTGTCCTGGAGTTTTCCTAGCAGCCTGACTGTGCAAGCCTTTGTCATGGTCAATGTCGTAAGGTCATCCATATAGGCTATGACTGGCGGTAGCCTCAGCCCAGATCGTAGAGACTATGATGACCTCCATGGCTAGGGTGAAGGCCAGCGGGGAGATGGTGCAGCCGGCCATGATTCCCAATTCCAGATGTTGCCATGCCGTGGTGTACTCTGATGTTGTCACGCAGAGCTGGATGTCCTGGAAGTAGTCTTACAGGTTGTTAGAGCTGGTGGGACTCTGAAATAGTTTGGATATTTAACTTAAGCTTCAAAGATCACAGACTTTTGATTAATTGCAATTTCTAACCTTTTTTCTGATTTCCACTCATTCAGCCAGCCCATATTGTTTTTGATGTTTTTTTCCTCGAACTGCACAGCCCTTACTAAATAATTAAGGGGAAGTAATTATTGTATTTAAAAAATGAACATGTCTTTTCTGTCCCAAACCCGTAGGCTATATTTTCAAGGTTTGAAAGATAAATGCAGCAATAATACTGATAGCATGGCATGGGTGTCAATGATAATAATATAAACAGTTCATCATTTTAAATTGTTCCATATCTTTGAGATAATTTAGCATCCTAATCACAATTGAAGCCAAAAATGTTTCTGACGTTTGACAGAAAATCCCATTTTCAAAGTAGATGGTAATCCAGACCCAGCCAGGGAAAATGTGACCCACTAAAATATTGAGCGAGCAGCCAGTGTGAAAGAAAGAGATTGTTGAAACAGCTTACACTTCAGTCCAAAAAGAAGGGAGTGAAAAGGAAAGAACTTGTGGGGATGGAAGGAGGGGGACATGAATAGAATTGGGTGGCTGGAATGAATGAGGGTTACAGGCACAGATGCTTAGATAAATTATTCACTTTATTCTCCTATTCTGACCTGCCAGCTGTCTTTCAGTGTCCCCGTCAGGTGCCTACGAAGGATGGCAGGGGAAGAAAAGTGCCACTCACTCCAAGAACCAGAGGATTAGAGACAAATGTTTTCAATGAAAATAGATCACAATCTTGAGTGACATTTGACGTTGCGTAGAATGAAAAGAATCAGTTCCCATATGCCAACTGGCCAGCTTTATCAAAACATCCATCCAGTTTAATGAAATTAATAACAGCCAGGGAGAATGAATGGAATCGCTCCCGTCATCAGGATGTGTTGATGTATTTGACATTAGCCGTCTTTGACAGCCAAATTAATACGATGTATTAATATCATATCCTCCTCTCTGTCACATTCCTAATACATGTCATCTGAGGGGCTAAGTTGGTCTAAAACTAATGAGACATTTCCTTGCCCATGGCCCTGTGCAATCCATCTCATTTGTGTCAATGCTAAAACACTCTATCCATCAACCTTCTACCCATCCCACACTTCTATTGGAATATTTTGTTACAGCTTCATCCAATCAAAACAAAACCTACCAAGTTAACCACTCCTGCTCTAGGTCCCAGCAAGTCTTGGTAATAACTCACAAACTTTAGCGCGCATGTAAGTCTCCCCCCACCCAAACGCTAGCATAAAAATCTGATTCAAGATTATTGTTAGATTAAAAATTATTATACACTATACGTATACACCATACTTAAATTATAAAGTATAAATAACAAGCTTCATCTAAGAGCTTAAACGTTTGAATACACATTCCCAATCAACATTTCACTCCAGACTGTCACACTGTTTTCAAGGCGAGCTTGGAACAGACGTAGAGTCATGACAACGGTTATTCAAACGTGTTTTTCTGCCCTTTTCACACCTTGGGTCGTGGATCAAAAGAACGATGCAGTGATACATCTGTGAGGGGGCGGCTAGGAGACAGGAACTTCCACCGAAGAACATTTGAATGATAAACAAAGTAGGAAGATTTCTCCACAGGAGATCGTGACACAGGGAGTTTGAAGGAACCAATAGGGCGATAGGGGGAGGACCTGTCGGCCCGCAAATTTGCCTTAAATATAGCGATGTTATTATCGTTCGGGACCGTCTTTCCTGGAGCTATTGACCTGTAGAGCTGCCGGCAAAGAGCGTGTCCGATCGATCGTAAAAGTTTGTATCTTTGTTTGACTTGAAGCGGCGAATAAACGACCCGTTACACTTTGCATTGACCTTTTTTCTCCATAAAGCAAAGTATAAGACCCGGACGTGACGTTGTGTTGGAGTGATGGAAACGGACTCCAGTTTTACCCATTTTATTATTTTATCTAACCTCTTTTCTATGGCACATATTTTCTTTCCGGTTTTTCCTATGCAAACAAACATGTTTAATTCAAATTGTTTGTGTAATTGTGTACAGATGGCTGCAGTGATTGTAGTGCGAGGTAACATAGCAACAATAAAAGACAACATTTTTCATCTTTATTTCCAAATATGGCGACTCACTGGACCATCAGCCTCTTGTAAAGGTTGTTGATAAATATTTTATGGTAAGGAGGGCTTATCTGCTGACATCTATTTATTAATGTCACACAATACGGGTGACTAGACAACTCATAAAATGTGTAATGTGTAAGTCGTGACTTCATTGTTTATTTATTACGTACATTTTCAAAATCACATACATATTATCAAGTATTGACAAGTATTGTCACCAGATGTCAGTCTTACCTTGACAAAGAAAAAATTCTGACCCATGAGAAGAGTCACATTCAACAACCATATCTCTGTCAGCAGTATTTGACGGCAGCTGACAGGGCTAAATGTGCAGACTACAACACAATAACCTTTGGAAGTGCAGTGACATTCATGGCCGAGCTGTTTCATCTGACCTAAAAAAGATAACAGGTACAGGTACTGTGTGTTATCATTGCTACATTATCGTTTATCTTTTTTTCATTTATTATTTCTGCTTTATCTATTTTATTACCCTCTTGATCCATCATCAGCTGCTCTCCTGTAACATTGAACACTGGTGCCCGGTTGCTTACTTTCTCTTTTATTACCATTTCTTGCAATTCAACAGGCAGTTGGGCATAAGGTTCAAAATATTTTTTTGTCTGACAGTTGTAGATCTAGTTTTTGGTTTTCACCTTCTAGGTAATGTGGTGGTGAATTTGTTTTTCAGTAACATTATTTCATCAACAACTTCCTTTTTAGCAGTTTTCACTGGGCAACACTTCAATATTCAACTTTATCATTTTACCATTTCAATCAGCATAGATTGCCACACAAAGTTTACATATGGTGAGAAAGCAACAGAGGAAACACAGATTCATTTAATGAATACAATTAAACATTATGAGCATTTCTCTCAAATCCAAAAAAATAGAAAAAAGAAAATCCAAAAAAATAAATATATATTATTATTATTCCAAATTATGAATTAAAACTGAATTAATTGAATGCCAAATTGTCAAAACAAAAATATTCACACTAACTAACTAAAATCTAATAAGCCTATATTGAAGTAGAGATTTTGTTAAAATATATTGATATGGAGCCAGTATCCACTTCTTTGAAAAACCTCTTTAACAAGCTAAAAAGAAAGGGGCAGCCCCGTTTTCGGCGACTTGGATGTGGGCTCTTCGTGTGAGGTGTTGTTGACGTACTCCTCCGTCAACAGTGCATCATTGAGCTCGTCCTGCAACATAGGAAAGAGATGAACAGCATCGCATTCTTTAGACAAATGAGAAACAATACATCTTTAAATCATACTTGATATTTATAATTTACTCATACTACTTCATGTAGACAAAATTAACCCGTTCCTATTTACTACCTAAGTCAGAGAGATAGTCAAACACAGTTGTACCTCATTCTCGAGCTGTTTTCTACACAAACAATTTTAACTAATTGAATGCAATCTTCATCTTCCCTTCAGCAGTGTTGAGCAGCAGAACCGTGCAACAAGAATAACCAAATATGTAAAACACCTATTATCCAGCTAAGTCCTTCCCCTGAGGGACAAATAAAATTACCTTATTTATTTGTATTTAAAAAATGTTTTCTTAACAAACTTTATATTCCAATCTATTGTCAAATCATTTAATTAATCATAATACTCTTTGTATTAACTCTCTTAAATGTATTTATGAAAAAAATCATTCAATTATATGAAATTATTAGCTACAAAAATATTCTAAGTTGAATCATTATTATTCCTCTTAGATTTGGTTTGAAAGTCTATTGCTAAAGAAAATGGGTATTATCAAATAGAAAAAAGTGACTGTCAAAAGTGACCATGTCTGCATCCGTTTATTTATTTAATTATGTTTTTTCTATATTAGAATTTCTATTCCTGGATTTCTGGACCTAAGTTTAATCAATTAATAAAAGACAAAGACTTACTTTATGAACAACATTAAAACAATTAAAAAATTAAACATCTACTCTATAAAATATTTTTCCGATTATAATTATAATGATTCATTCTGTTATTTTATTTTCTTATCCTTTTTTAGATAAAGAACTCCGCTAAAACTTTTATCCTTATTTTCCATTATTAACCCATTTATTATCTTTATATTGAAGTTCCACTCCAATAACTGTTAAACTCTAGTATTTCAAGTTGGTATTTATTTTAGGTTTACTTTGCTTAAGACATCAATCAAATCATTTTGTCATGTGGATGAAGAGTAGTTATTCCAATGCTTATATAATTCAATTATTTCAATAAATTACATTGCAAGTCCATATTTTAATTTAGAACTCAACTTGTTTATTTTCCATCAATCTCTTGCTCTAGTTCTTATTTTTGATCAATTTAGATTAAAGGTAGATGTATCTTTAACAAAGTAAATAATCTGTTAAATAATTTAAAGATTGATATGATTCTATCGTTTCTAAATATATTATTTACTATTTTCTTTCCTGAAGGCATCATTTATTATTATTATTATTATTATCTTTTTTTTCTTACATTTTTCAGAGTCAATCACTTTCCCTGCTTTATATTTTGTTTAATGTTTATAGATGCCTTAGAACGTTAGAAGCAGCTTTAGAAACATACTGTATTTCCATTTCTTATTAAACTTTTTCAATGAATCAATTTCATTTTTTAATTTTCAGTTAAGTTTCACTTTTCATATTGTCTATTGTATCATTGGCTGCTATTGATGTAAATAAAAGTATTCTATTTTAATTTATTAAAAAAGTATATATATAAATTCAAAAAAAAAAGTTTTAATAATAACAATATATTTTCTGTTCTTTGAAATTTCTCCAATGTTTAGACAATTTCCAGGCCATTTGATTGTCCTTTTAAATATATAAAACCAATATGTACCTTCTTTTTGCATTAAGTAAAGTCTTATTATTTGTAGAGAAGTTGTATTTATCTCAAATCATGATTTCTTGTATTTGGTTATTTACACATCTATTACATTACTATTACACCACATGTCCAAATAGTAGTTTCCTAAAACTACATTTTTTCATACATATATTTGAAATTATGCTAGTCAAGTTTTTAGCTTTAAACATGTTGGCTCATGTTTCTTGTTCACCTTCTATGATATATTTAAGTCTGCAGTGGACAATGGCTTCTTATTTCTCCCTCTCTGGAGGGCTTCTCAACACCACCTCTAACAGGATAAGAATGATCAGCAAGAGATAGTGTCCAAAGACACACGTGTCATGAGTCTACATGTTCCTCCTTGTGTTTCCGGTTTTATTGTGAAATCAGCTCCCTTCTGTGTCTGTGCTAGTCTTACTTCCCCCCCTGTCTGAGTTGTAATTGTTCCCAGCTGTGTCTTGTTAGTCCCGCCCCCAGCTGTTGCTGATTGCTCCCCTGTCTAATAAAACCCCCACTCTCTGTCACGTCCTCGTCTTGACGTCATCTTCGTATAGTACTCGTACCTCTTTCCTGCCTGTTTTTGTGTTGGATCTGTTCCTGCCCTTTGACACCGAGTTTGCCTTGCCCTCGTTCCTGCCTCTTGTTGCCGAATTCTGTTCTGTTGGATTACGTCTTTGCCTTCCCCCTCGGAATTAAAATCAAGTTTCTACAATTGAACTCTGCGCCTGGGCTTCTCCGTTCTGCACCCTGACAACAGGAACCTGGACTCTCAGCTGAGTCACAGAAAGTCAGATCTCACACAAATGAATGCTAATTTTTACAAGTACCGCAGCGAGAAAAAAAATATTCAAAATATAAAAATATACAGACGGACAATTTAAACAAAACAATATGTCATGACAATACGACGACAACAGTATTTTACCAAAACAGGTCAGAGAGACACACTGTGCTACGTGGAACGAGACTCTTACCAGCCTGTTTTTTTAATCACAATATAGATACTCACTATGCAACCAACGTAAACATAAGAAACGAGTATTTCAACTTGTTTTTGTCATGAGTCTACATGTTCCTCCTTGTGTTTCCGGTTTTATTGTGAAATCCGCTCCCTTCTGTGTCTGTGCTAGTTTTACTTCCCCCTGTCTGAGTAGTAATTGTTCCCAGCCGTGTCTCGTTAGTCCCGCCCCCATACTGATTGCTCCCCATGTCTTCTTAAGCCCCCACTCTCTGTCACGTCCTTGTCTTGTCGTCACCATTTTCTAGTACCTGTATCCTGCCTCTAAGTATTCCTGCTCCTACCCTGTCTCTTACCTTGTCCCAACCAAGACTCATTCCTGCCTGTAGTGTTATTCGACCTGTTTCTGCCCCTTGATGCCGAGTTTGCCTTACCCTTGCTATTGCCTTTCGTTGCCGATTACTGGACTGTTTGACTACGCCTCTGCCTTCCCCACGGAATAAAACCAAGTCTATGCAAATTACCTCTGCGCCTGGGTTTCTTCTTTCCACATCGTGATAGTTTTAATAAACCCACGGCACCAATACTCAAAAGAAATGCCTTTTTCCCCCAAAAAAATTATAACACGCATGAATACTTTACTCTATTATAATGATTAAAATTCTTTATAAAAAAAACTTGTAATATGAAATTCACAAGCAAAAAACGCCTTTTTCAACAAGTCTACGGTAGTTGACCGTAAAACTACTTTTTCATATAACTTGGTAAATACCAAGTAAGTACACAGTAAAATTACCTCGCAGCATAAAACTTACAAGAAAAAAAACTATTTTTTAGCCAATAGAAATTCAAGAAACATTATCTGTATATTTCTTTATATAAAACTTGAAAAACACACATTTGCGTTGCAGTTACGTTGCATTAATAAGAAAGTTAGTTTTTTATCATAATATAAGTACTTGTAAGGCTATTAAAAAAACTTGATTATTAACCAAGAAAAGCTTTGTCTCATAGTCCCCCCCTTCCGGGATGTGTCCCACTTCGTTCTTTGATCCACGACCAGGTGTGAAAGGGCAGACAAACAGACGTTTTAAATAACCGGTGTCGTATCCCTAATTCTGTTCCAAGCTTGTCTTGAAACAGTGAATCAGTCTGAGTGGAATGTTGATTGTGAATGTGTATTCAAACGTTTAAACTCAAATGAAGCGAGTAACTTATACTTTATATTTTAGCATGATTTAAGTATGCTGTATAATCATTTTAATCTAACAGTGTTCTGATGATCTAATGTTTCTGAACACTGACTCCCAATCCTGGTGACTGTAAACTCGTTAATTAGTATGAACTTAAACCTGGAATTGTTTGAAACAATGGGAATATTCCAGTTGAAACAACCCCAAATGGAAGCACTTATGAGCAATATTTATCATGAGTGACTTCATTTGAGGATATCTCAGTGAGGATGTATCCAGAAATATTAATGTGGGAGTGTTTCTGATTATTTTGTACTTCCATCACACTGTAGTTTTGCCTTTTATAATCACCCCAACAAGTAGCACTTACTGTATCGGAAAGAACAAGTCAATGCTAAAAGTAGGGTAATGGCAGAGGCTTGGTTGAAGGAATAAATATTCAAGTTGATATAGTCAATGCTTCACAATAAGGCAATTAAAAAAATGCTTACTTTTGTGGAATCTTACACTGAAAGCCCTTATAGAACCCCAACAATGAACACACTTTTTTGGTCTACTGTTCACTTTTTTTTAAAGATATTTGTTTGTTCATTTTTTACAAAAAACAATAAGTACAGCTCAACAGCTTAAATGGAATGATACATAGAAAATAGATAATAATAAAAGAAAATAAAAATATGAAAGAAGAAAGAAGGGAAATAACATTTTTGCCGCTGTACAAATAAAAGTATACATATATATCCACACGCACTCAAACATATACAGTATATACATAAAAATAAAATAAAAATGAAAAGATACATTCTTGTATAATTAACAGAAAAGGTGAGAAGAACTAAGACAAAATAAATAAATAAAAGACAGCACAACAAAAGAAATAAAAAAAAAGTAAATAAAAATAAAATAAAAACAAAAATTAAAAAATTAAAAAATTAAAAAATATATATATATATAAAAAAAACACAAACAAAACAAGACATGCCTGGTCCGCACATACACACACCCCACCCCACATAGATAATAACATTATCAATCTAAACAAGCATTTAAATTAAACAAGAAATAAAAGGGAAGATGTTCATGAAGTGACAGTCAAGTGCATTGTCCTTGCATATACCAGAAAAGGTCCCCACATCCTTTTAAATTTGGTGCTGGACCCTCTTAAAGTGTGGCGTATTTTTTCCAATTTTAAGTTGCTGAGAACTTCTTTCAGCCACGATGTGTGTGATGGAGGTGCTGGTGATTTCCATCTCAACAAGATGAGGCGTCGGGCCAGTAATGTTGCAAAGGCTACTACATCTTTTTGGAGCTTGGTTAGAGGTAGACCAGAAATACCAAATAAAGCAGTTAAAGTGTTAGGTTCTATATTGGTCTCAGTGACCTCTGACAATGTCCTAAAGATGTTTTCCCAAAAGATGGCCAGAGAGGGACATGACCAAAAAATGTGTAGATGGTTAGCCGTTCCATTATGACACTTCTCACAAACTGCATCAACGTGGTCGTATATTTTAGAGAGTTTCAGTTTAGTCCAGTGTGTGCGGTGAACAATCTTGCATTGGATCAGTCCATGTCTGGCACAAATACTTGTATGTAAGTAAGTATGAACACACTTCAGAACTCCGTCCCATTGGTCCACAGAAATGATCTCCCCGATCTCCTCCTCCCAGAGAGCCTTAATCCCATCCAGAGATGTTGAAGTGAGATTTTGGATTCTATTATAGTTATGTGTTATTAAGCTCTTCATCACTGGAGTTTGTGAAAGAAATATATCCAACGGAGTTTTTTCAGACAAATTTGGAAATTGATCAAATGTTTTTTGGACAAAAGAACGGATTTGTAAATATCTGAAGAAGTGTTGTTTAGGAAGAGAGTGTGATTCTGATAATTCTTCAAAGGGCGCAAATGTGTTGTCCTTGAATAGATCTTTAAACGTGTTGATCCCACATCTGGACCAGGTCAAGAATGCATCGTCTACTAATGAGGGGGCAAATATGTGGTTTCTAATTATGGGAGCAGTGATGGGGATTGACTGAAGATTGAAATGACGTTTAAACTGAGTCCACATCTTTAAGGTGTTTTTGATTATAACATTCTTAATAGGAGCATAAGTGTTATGTTCTGCGATGCTGAACCCAAGAGCAGACAGAGGCGAAGTTCCAGAGAGTGCAAAAAGGGGTTTATTGAACGAAGGGGAAGCAGGTAGTTGAAGTGGAAGCCGGAGGGAGAGTGAGATCGGCGAGCTGGAGTGAGGGATCCGAGTTACTGCAGGCTGAGGTCCGAAAAAACAACGAGGTAACACATAAACTGAGCCAGTCACGTATAGTTACCACGGTAGAGTTGAGTACGATCTGGCGACGACCGCGGGGAATCCAAGGGTAGATGAAGGGGGTTGATTGGGGATCAGGAACAGGTGAGTGTGATTGGTGATGAGGACCAGGTGTGAGGTGAGGCGACAGGAGGAGTGGCAGACCAGGGGGAGGGGAACACAGCAGGCTGCTGTGACCACAACAGTACCCCCCCCTCAAGGGACGACTCTAGGCGGCCTAGGCCTCTCTGGGTGAGCCTGATGGAAGTCACGGATGATAGAAGGGTCGAGGATGAGACCCCGCGAAACCCAGCTCCTTTCCTCTGGCCCATAACCCTCCCAATCCACGAGGTATTGATGCCCCCTGCCCCGACGACGAACGTCCAACAACCGCCGAACTGTGAAAGCTGGGTGACTGTCAATCGGGAGGGGGGGAGGGAGGGAGAGAGAGCTGACGGAGACTGGCTTAAGGCGAGAGACATGGAAGGTGGGGTGAACGCGCATGGCTGGAGGCAGCCCACCCGATAGGCAGGAGCGGGAGCCCGGTGGCGGTCGGCAATGCGCCGGTTCTGCTCGGCGGAGCGCAGCAGAGCGGAGCGTGCGACCCTCCACATCTTGCGGCAACGGCGGAGATGGTGTTGAACCGAGGGGACAGAGATATTCTCCTCCTCGGCGGGAAACAAGGGTGGCTGGTACCCCAGGGAACACTCAAATGGAGACATGCCGGTGGCAGCGCAGGACATGGAATTGTGGGCATACTCAATCCAAGAGAGATGGTCGCTCCATGCAGAGGGGTTGCGAGCAGCCACACAACGAAGTGCAGTCCCCAGGTCCTGGTTAGCTCTCTCAGCCTGCCCATTCGTCTGTGGTTGGAATCCTGAAGACAGGCTGACAGAGGCTCCAAGTGCTTGGCAGAAGGCCTTCCAAACTTGGGAGATGAATTGAGGGCCACGGTCGGAGACGAGGTCAGTGGGAATCCCGTGGAGGCGGACGACATGCTGCACAAGCAGCTGGGCAGTCTCTGTGGCACTGGGGAGCTTGGGGAGGGCAATGAAGTGAACTGCCTTAGAAAATCTGTCCACCACCGTTAGGATCACAGTGTGGCCCCTAGAGGGAGGAAGACCGGTCACAAAGTCCAGGCCGATGTGAGACCAGGGCCGACCAGGAACGGGAAGGGGACGTAGCAGACCAGCAGGAGCTTGATGGGAGGACTTGGCCCGAGCACAAACCGTGCAGGCGAGCACGAATGCCCGAGTGTCGGCGTCCATCGCTGGCCACCAAAAGTACCTCTTCAGGAGGGACAGGGTGCGGACCACGCCAGGGTGACAGGCGAAGCGTGATGTGTGGACCCACACCAGAACTTGGGAGCGAACCGCACTGGGCACGAAGAGACGGTTAGGAGGACCGTTACCCGGATCTGGTTCTGTGACTTGGGCTTCCCGGATGAGGGACTCAATTTCCCAGGTGACGGCAGCGATCCGGAGGCAAGAAGGGGAGAGGATCGTGTCAGGGGAGGCCGGTGCGTCCTCAGGGTTGAACTGACGAGAGAGGGCATCAGGCTTGACGTTACGGGAACCCGGACGGTAAGTGAGGGTGAAATTAAATCGCCCAAAAAAGAGGGCCCATCGGGCTTGGCGGGAATTAAGACGCTTCGCTGCCTGGATGTAGGACGAGTTCTTGTGGTCCGTCCAAACCACGAACGGTTGTTCAGACCCCTCAAGCCAGTGGCGCCATTCCTCCAACGCCAATTTCACAGCCAACAACTCTCTGTTACCAACATCATAGTTGCGCTCAGCAGGTGCCAGCCGCCGAGAGAAAAACGCGCAGGGGTGAATCTTCTCGTCAGAGGCAGAGCGCTGGGACAGGACTGCCCCCACCCCTGTGTCAGACGCATCGACCTCCACGATGAATTGCCTGGAGGGGTCAGGTTGGATGAGAATGGGGGCAGACGAGAAAAGTCTCTTTAGATCAGAGAAGGCAGTCTCCGCCTCGGGTGACCAGGCAAATGGGAGGGCAGGAGAGGTGAGACGAGTGAGAGGGGCTGCAACCCTGCTGTAGTTCCGGATGAACCTCCGGTAGAAGTTAGCAAACCCCAGAAACTGCTGCAGTTTCTTGCGGGAATTGGGGATGGGCCAGTCTGTCACCGCACTGACCTTCTCGGGGCAGGTCCTCACTTGTCCGCTCGCTACGATGAACCCAAGGAAGGATACCGAGGTGACACTGAACTCACACTTCTCGGCCTTAACATAGAGTTTGTTCTCCAACAGCCGCTGAAGAACTTGTCGGACGTGCTGGCAGTGCTCCTCCTCGTTCCGAGAAAAAATAAGTATGTCGTCCAGATAGACAAAAACCGAGCGGTTGAGAAAGTCCCGGAGGACGTCATTTACGAGGTTCTGGAACACTGCAGGGGCATTAGAGAGACCGAAGGGCATGACCAGGTATTCGAAATGGCCAAGGGGGGTGTTAAAAGCAGTCTTCCACTCATCCCCTTCACGGATGCGCACCAGGTGGTAGGCATTGCGTAGGTCCAATTTTGAGAAGACTGTAGCGCCCTGCAGTGGCTCGAATGCGGAACTGATGAGGGGCAGGGCATACTTGTTCTTGATCGTAATGTTGTTGAGTCCCCTGAAGTCGATACAAGGACGAAGAGACTTGTCCTTTTTGGAGACGAAAAAGAAGCCAGCACCAACAGGGGAGGAGGAGGGTCTTATGAGGCCAGCCGAAAGAGAATCTTTGATGTACTTCTCCATTGCCTCCCTCTCTGGCCGGGACAAGTTATACAGGCGACTACTGGGCAAGGGGGCGCCGGGGAGGAGATCAATGGGACAGTCATAGGGGCGATGAGGGGGCAGGGTGAGCGCACGACACTTGCTAAACACCTCTCCTAGGTCATGATAGGCTGGGGGAACCAAGGAGAGGTCGGGGGGTACTTGGGGCGAGGGAACAACTCCCTCTGCTGGAGGTAGTGCAGATTGAAGGCATGTGGAATGACAGAAGGTGCTCCAACTCACCACCTTGCCAGACGACCAGTCGAAATGGGGGTTGTGCAGCTTGAGCCAGGGGTAACCCAGGACCAGAGGGGTACGAGGAGACTGGATAACGTGAAACTGAAGTTTCTCATGGTGATTACCAGAAACAATTAATTCCAGGGGCTTGGTACGATGAGTAATAAGGGCCAGGTGGCGGCCATCTAAGGCGTTAGCGTTAAGGGGCGAGGGTAATCTTTCGAAAGTGATGCCAACCTGAGAAGCGAACTTGGCGTCAATGAAGTTTTCGTCCGCTCCTGAGTCCACCAGGGCGGGTACTGGCAAGGGACGTCCGAGGAACAGAAGAGTGGCATCCAGGAGAGAGCGTGAACCAGAACGGGGACGGAAGGAGGGTGGCTCAGCAGGGCCCCGAGTCTCACTGCTGGGCCTTGTCTTTTGGCAGTGACGAACAGGTGGAGATGAGATGTCCGGGTTGTGCACAGTACAAACACACCCCATTCTTTAAACGACGGGACCGCTCAGCTTCGGTGAGACGAGTGCGCCCCAGCTGCATGGGTTCCTCTTCGGGCACAGCACATCTCACGGGGGCAGAGGGGGTAGCTCTCGGGAAGTGTGAGGAATGGATAGTAGAGAGTGCTGGGGATATGGAACTCCCTGTCCTCTCCCTACGCCGCTCACGTAGGCGGTTATCCAGCCGGATAGAAACAGAGATAATTTCGTCCAGAGTCTCAGCCTCCTCCCTAGTAGCCAGCTCATCCTTGATGGACTCACTGAGACCAGAAAGAAAAATCCCACGTAGAGACTTATCATTCCAGCCCGATCTTGCTGCATAAGTCCTAAACTCTACGGAGAACTCAGCTACACTGCGGGAGCCCTGGCGTAAGGAAATAAGGCGTTTGGCGGTGTCCCCTCCCTCCACGGGGTGATCAAAAACCTTCCTCATTTCCGCAACAAAAAGATCAAAATTATCCCTGACTGGAGAATCACTGTCCCATACTGCTGAGGCCCACGCTAAGGCATTCCCCTTAAGTGACCCCATAATGTAAGCTATCTTAGCCTTCTCAGTGGGGTAGGTGAGGGGTTGTTGACTGAAGACTAGGGAACACTGAATCAAAAAGGCCCTGCACGTACCCATGTCCCCGGCGTAGCGTTCGGGCGCAGGAATGAGAGGTTCTCGGGCTCGTGGCAGGTGTGCTGGGGAAGTGGGGGCAGGCGGAGGAGTCGTAAGCAGTGGGGGTTCCGGTGTGTGGGGAACCAATGCATCCAGTTGTGCGGCCATCAGAGTGACTCGGGTGGCGATGTTTTTGAAGGCTTCCATAGCGTCCCGGAGGGCTTGGCTGTGCTCGGCAATCTGAGTGCCTTGAGTGGCGAGAGCTCCGTGGACTTTTGCCATGTCCGCTGGGTCCATCTTGGCCAGATCGTGCAGACAGAGGCGAAGTTCCAGAGAGTGCAAAAAGGGGTTTATTGAACGAAGGGGAAGCAGGTAGTTGAAGGGGAAGCCGGAGGGAGAGCGAGATCGGCGAGCTGGAGTGAGGGATCCGAGTTACTGCAGGCAGAGGAACAAAAGTTAGCTGAGGTCCGAAAAAACAACGAGAGACTTCGATACGAGAACGAGGTAACACATAAACTGAGCCAGTCACGTATAGTTACCACGGTAGAGTTGAGTACGATCTGGCGCCGACCGCGGGGAATCCAAGGGTAGATGAAGGGGGTTGATTGGGGATCAGGAACAGGTGAGTGTGATTGGTGATGAGGACCAGGTGTGAGGTGAGGCGACAGGAGGAGTGGCAGACCAGGGGGAGGGGAACACAGCAGGCTGCTGTGACCACAACAATAAGTGGGACAGTTAACAGAAGAATGAGCCAGGGCAGACAGTGAAACTGGTTTGGAAGATGCAGCTTCCATAGCTATCCAAGACGGGGGATTGTGAGACCCCTCAAAGTTGATCCAGTACTCAACAATACGTAGTGTTTCAGATTAGGTAAAGCCAATCGTCCATGTGACTTTGACCTTTGCAACAGTTACGTATCCTTGGGTTCTTTTTATTCCAAATAAATTCCAAAATTGATGTGTCTATTTTTCGAAAAAAAACCTGTGGGAGATATACTGGTATGAATTGAAAGAGATATGAGAATTTGGGTAAAATGTTCATTTTAACAGAATTTACTCTTGCAGCAAGATTAAGAGGTAGTAGTGACCAGCGCTCAAAATCCTTTTGCATCCGTTCCAAGCAGGGCTGAAAGTTTGCCTTGAACAATCCTTGATATTTGCGTGTAATTGTAATTCCTAGATAAACAAAACTTTCATGTGCTACTTTAAAGGGTAAACTATGTAATTGATATTGAGTTGCTAAGGTGTTAACTGGAAATAATTCACTTTTATTTACATTTATCTTATAGCCTGATATAAAGCTGAATGTTTCAAGGACCCTGAGTGTTTCCGGCACCGTCGTGCATAAGTTAGAAATGTATAATAGGAGGTCATCTGCATAAAGTGAGACTTTGTGCTCCACGCCATTTCTTGTTATGCCAGTGATTTTAGGATTAGAACGTAGGGCTACAGCCAGAGGTTCGACTGCAATAGCAAACAGCAGTGGACTTAAAGGGCATCCTTGTCTGGTGGATCTGAAGAGCGAAAAGTGTTCTGAATTATTGTTGTTTGTACGTACAGAGGCTTGAGGTGAGGAGTACAACAATCTAATCCAGTTAATAAATCTCTTGCTGTATCCAAATCTGTCAAGAGTGTAAAAAAGGTATGGCCACTCTACCCGGTCAAAGGCTTTTTCTGCGTCAAGAGATATAACAGCTTCAGCAGTAATGTGACTGGATGAGGTATAGATTATGTTGACTAACCTTCTCAAGTTAAAAAAAGATTGTCTATTTTTAATGAAGCCTGTTTGATCAGGAGAAATAATTACCGGGAGTGACGATTCAAGACGTAAAGCTAGAAGTTTGGATAATAGTTTAAAGTCAACATTCAAGAGGCTGATGGGGCGGTAAGAAGCACATGACAGAGGGTCTCTGTTCTTTTTCAGAATGAGGGAAATAGAGGCCTGTGTAAGAGTTTGGGGTAGTTTAAGTGACTCGTATGATTCGTTAAACATGTCGACCAAGGTTGGAGCTAATTTGTGTAAAAATTTCTTATAAAATTCTAATGAGTAACCATCCGGTCCTGGGCATTTTCCACATTGCATGGAACTGGCTGCAGTGGAAAGCTCTTCTTTAGTGATGCTTGAGTCCATGTTTTTAACTAGTTCTGGGGGTACAAAAGGAATATCAAGTGATCTGAAAAAACTTTAAAAATCTGAAATATCTGCCTTATTCTCTGACTTGTACAGATTTTTGTAGAAGTCTCTGAACTCATCGTTTATCTTTTTATGATCAGTTGCTATTCCAGAAGGTGTTTTAATTTGAGTTATTTGTCGTGAGGCTGAAATCTGTCGTAACTGATATGCTAATAATTTACTGGCCTAATCACCATGCTCGTAATAGTTGAATTTAGATTTTAATAACATCTCAGTCGCTTGGTCTGTGGATAATAGTTCAAATTCAGTTTTTAGGGAAAGGCGCTCCTTATAGTTAATCATTAAATCCTGAATCATTAATGGCGCCGACGAGGACGGCTGCCTCTTCCAGTAGCTCCGCAGCAATTTCTATAATTTTCTGTTTTTTATTAATTTTTTACTATAATCTTTTTAAATGGATACTTTTGAACATGGAAAGAATCGTCTTGTTTACTCAAGAGAGGATCTACTGTCGCTGAAGTCAATGGCACGGGCTGGAGATCGCCACAAGATCCCGATCGAACTTCAGCGCCGTTACAGAGGCTGTCGGGCAGGGAAGAGGCTAAAGGCTAAGCTATCGGACAATCGGAGACGTCACAGACCAACGATCCCAACGATCACGATGGGGAACGTCAATTCACTGACGAATAAGATCGACGAGCTGTCTGCCCTCAACAACCAGCGGATCTACAGAGAGAGCAGCTTGTTGATCTTCACGGAGACGTGGCTCACTCAACTGACTCCGGACTCACACGTGGAGCTGCCTGGTTTCAGCACCATCAGAGCGGACAGAGACGCGCGCGCGTGTGGGAAGCGCAGAGGAGGAGGTCTGATCATGTACGTGAATAAACGCTGGTGTAGTCCGGGACACGTTACTGTAAAGAAAGTCTCTTGTTGTCAAGATTTAGAACTGTTGGCTGTCAGCATGCGTCCATATTATCTACCGCGTGAGTTCAGTCACGTGATCGCGCTGTGTGTCTACATTCCTCCGAGCGCTGCGGCTGCATCTGCCTGTGAGAAGATCCACACAATGACAGCTCGACTTCAGAATCAACATCCTGACGCGTTTATCATCATCTCTGGAGACTTTAATCATGCCAACCTGGACTCTACTCTGCCTACTTTCCATCAGGCCGTGGATTGTCCCACCAGGAATAACAGGACAATTGACCTTCTTTATTCCAACTTGAAGGACGCCTACAGAGCCAAACCTCTTCCTCCACTTGGAAGGTCCGATCACAACCTGGTCCACCTTCAGTCACAGTACACTCCTCTGGTGCAGAGACAGACTGTGACCACTAAGACAATCAGAAAGTGGACACCAGCTGTGGAGGACGCCATCAGAGACTGCTTTGAAACAACAGACTGGGATGGGCTGCTGAGGTCTCATGGTGAGGACATCGAGGGACAGACACACTGTCTAACAGATTATTTAAATTTCTGCTTGGACGTTGTCGCCCCTACTAAGACTGTCCGCTGTTACCCTAATAATAAACCGTGGGTAACAAAGGAGGTCAAGGATGTCCTTAACAGGAAGAAAGTGGCATTCAGGAGCAGAGACAGGGACGCCATGAGGTCAGCTCAGCAGGAGGTGAAGCGATGCTTGAAGGAGGCAAAGGACACCTACAGGAGGAGGTTGGAGGAGAAGCTGAGCCGAGAAGAAATAAGAGAGGTCTGGGATGGTGTTAAAACCATCACTGGACACAAGACCAAGGCCTCTCTGACTGCAGTGGACACGGTGGATGAGGCAAATGGACTGAACAACTTTTTCAACAGGTTTGAGCAGGTCACCTCACCCTCACTGCTGCCCGCCTCAGGACCTGCCCCACCTTCTTGTGCCCCCCCCAGCTCCACAGAACCACTTCCCAGCTTCACCTCACTCCAGGTACAGGATGTACTTCGGAGGATTCGTCCAGGGAAGGCTGCTGGTCCTGATAAGGTGTCTGCTCGACTGCTAAAGACCTGCGCTGCTGAACTAGCTGAGCCACTCCAGCATGTCTTCAACCTCAGTCTACGGCTGGGGAAAGTACCAACTCTGTGGAAGACTTCCTGTATCGTTCCAGTCCCTAAAAAGATCCGACCGAGTGTGCTGAACGATTACAGACCGGTGGCACTGACTTCGCAGCTGATGAAGACACTGGAGCGGCTGGTCCTCAAAAAAAATCTCACGCCACAAGTCCAGCACGCGCAAGACCCCCTGCAGTTTGCCTACCAGCCAGCAGTTGGTGTGGAAGATGCCATCCTTCACCTCCTGCATCGGACCTACTCCCACTTGGATAAAGGAAGCGGTTCAGTGAGAATCCTGTTCCTGGACTTCTCTAGTGCCTTCAACACTATCCAACCCACTCTGCTGCAGGACAAACTGACTAAGATGCATGTGGACCCTGGTCTGGTCTCCTGGATTACGGACTATCTTACTGATCGACCACAGTATGTCAGGCTGAAGGACATCAAGTCTGACACTATGGTGTGCAGTACAGGAGCACCTCAGGGGACAGTACTGGCCCCTCTCCTCTTCACCATCTACACTTCAGACTTCTGCTACAACTCAGAGCTGAGTCTCGTCCAGAAGTATGCTGACGACACTGCCATTGTTGGATGCATCAGGGACAACAGCGAAGACGAGTACAGGAGTCTGATACGTGACTTTGTGGACTGGAGTGAGAGGAACCACTTGCAGCTGAACACCTCAAAAACCAAGGAGCTGGTCTTGGATTTCGGGAGGTCCAGGACAAAGCCACGTCCAGTGTCCATCAGAGGCGACGAGGTGGAGATAGTGGACAACTATAAGTACCTCGGTGTGTGGATGGACAGTAAACTGGACTGGTCCTGCAACACAGACCATGTGTATAAGAAGGTTCAGAGTAGACTGTACTTTCTGAGGAGGCTTCGATCATTTAACATCTGCAAGAAGCTCCTCTGCATGTTCTACCAGTCTGTGGTGGCCAGTGTCCTGTTCTATGCTGTGGTGTGTTGGGGTGGAAATGTGTCCAAGAGGAGTGTCAACAGGTTGGACAGGTTGATCAGGAGGGCTGGTTCTGTGGTTGGAATGAAGCTGGACTCACTGGTGACAGTTGCTGAGAGGATATCATTGAACAAACTACTGTCCATCATGGATGATGACAGTCATCCTCTGAACACTGTCATCAGTGAGCAGAGAAGCAGAATGAGTGCACGAATGCTCCTACCCAGGTGCAAAACAAACAGACTCAGGGACTCATTCATCCCTCGGGCTATTAAATTGTACAATTCTGAGTTCGGGGGCAGGAGTGGAGTGAAAGTATCTGGATGTTCTGTTCCATGTTAGTCTTTGTATCTTTGTCTTTGTTGTTTTTCTTTCCTTGACCTATGTTCTTTGTCTTTGTCTTTAGACTTAGATTGTGTCATCCTGTTCTTCCTCTTTATGTTCTTCTTATTTTATTTTTTATGTATTATTTTTTATTGTTTATGAAAAATTGCTGGCTATTGGTAAAAAACAATTTCCCAAAGGAGACCTCCTGAGGGATCAATAAAGTTTTACCTTACCTTACCTTACCTTTACCTTATAGAGGTCAGGTGACGGGGAGGATGCGTAGATCAAGTCAAGCTGACTGATGCGTTTCATTAATTCTTTAATTTTAGTGTTTTTTAATCTTCTCTCGTAGTTAGTGTATGAGATTATTTCACCTCTAATATAGGCCTTGAGAGTTTCCCATAGCAGTGAAGCTGACACTCCCGGGGTCTTGTTGACACTAAGAAAGAAATCGATTTGTTTTGATATAGATTTAACAAAGTCGTCATTTGACAAAAGACGGTTGTTAAAGCGCCATGGAGTGCGGCTGTTATTCATATCTACAAAATTTACTGTCATAGTGACCGGAGCATGATCTGAAATAACAATTGCTTCATATGAGGTGGATTTTATCTCAGGCAGAAATCGGTTGTCAACAAGAAAATAATCTATACGGGTGAAAGTGTGGTGGACATTTGAGAAGAATGAATAGGCTTTAGCGGTGGGATTTTGATATCGCCATGGGTCAATTACTGAAAATTGCTCCTTAAACATTTGGATAATTTTGGCCGACCGTGAGGGTAAACAACTTCGACTAGAAGAGCGATCAAGTTTTGGGTCTAGCCAGCAATTAAAGTCTCCTCCAAATATAGGGAGGTGCGAGGATATGTCTGGTAAATTAGAGAATAAGGATTTAAAGAAGCCCTCGTCATCCCAGTTTGGACCATAAACATTGATGGGCATGACTGGAGTGTGGCACAGTTTCCCAACAACAATGAGATAACGCCCATTTGGATCCGTTATCGTTCTTGTGCATTCAAAGGGGACTGATTTGTGCAACAGAATAGCCACTCCCCTGGACTTGCCGTGGAATGAAGACTGATAACTCTGACCAATCCAACTGCACTTCAGCTTTCTTTGGTCTGATTTTTTAAGATGAGTCTCTTGTAAATAGACAATTTGGGCTCCTAGATGTTTAAGATGGTGTAGTACCTTACTGCGCTTGATGGGATTGTTGAGGCCTTTGCAATTCCAGCTGCAAAATTTTAAATCACCCATAGTTTCCACTGTACTGTTAGATGCTATCATGTCTGAAGAAAGTTATGCATAATGCTTGAAAGACAGGAAATGCGCACTGATGGCGGACCAGGCATGGATCTCAAACACAGAACAAAAAAAAACAAAACAACAACAACAACAATCCCTTAAAACAACATAACCCAAAACCCACCCTCCTTGGCAGAAGTGACTCCCCAAACGAGACACGCCCAAACCCTAACAAACACACTCTCTTGGCAGCTTTCATACCCTCCACTACAAACTGCTGCTCCTAACTGGATTGTGACAATAACACAAATAAGTAAATATTAGTTGCACACCTCTTGAACAAACAAAACTTGACGCAAACATTAGTAAATATACATGTATATATGTATTTATGTAATAATGATAATCTATATAAACAAGATATATTTAACACAAAAACTTTGTAGACAAAAACTTCTTGTTGTCAACATTTAAATCAGAATATTTGCTCACCCACAACGACTCAAGTATTTGGATCCACCACCTTTCTCAGGTGTTTCTTAACAAAGTCAGATGCAGCTGTGGGGTCCTGGAAACGATGCGTTATCCCATCAGAAGTTGTGATCCCGAGAACCGCCGGGAAGAACAGACCAAACTTGATGCCGGGGCAAGAGTGCAGCGCGTGCTTCACCTCCGTAAATGCTGCTCGTCTCCTAGCAACAGCGGGTGGATATGTCGCGATGAAAAATGGTTTGCCCTGGTAGAGAAGAGGAGAATGTTCCGCCGCTCGTCTCAGAATCTCGTTGCGAACTTTGAAATAGTGAACCCTCGCCAGGAATGATCGCGGTGCCGTCCCCTCCTTGTTCGCGGATGTCCGGTGAGCTCGGTCCAGCAGCGGCTCTGTGTCCAGGTGTAGAACGTCTTTCAGAAGTTGAGAAATAAACTCTGTGGGACGGGAACCCTCCACTCCATCGGCCAGTCCCACCAGTCGGATATTGTTCCTCCGCGAGCGTCCCTCCAGGTCCTCGCACCTGTCGTCCAGTCGCTTCACCTGCGCGGTCAGCGTGTTCACAGAGGCCTCGAGCTCCGCGATGCGGTCGCCATAATCCGAAGCAGCGTGTTCAAGGTCCAGGAGGGTCTGCTCGTGTTTTCCGATCTTCTCTTTTAGCGGCTCAATGCACTCAGTCACTTCCCGTTGTACTGCTGCGATCTCAGAGCGAATAGTAGCCAGTGAAGAGTCAATTTTGACGAAGATATCGGCTTTTAGAGAGTCCATCATGGCTTGCAAAAGTTCGCTGCTAAGCGGGCTATCGATGTTAGCCTCCGGGGCTTTTTTGCGGCCTGCTCTTGGCGGTTCTGTTTTCTGACGAGTCGATGACATTGTGGATGAAAAAAGTTTCAAAAATAAATTCGAAGAATCTGTTGAGGTCTTGTCGCTGTTTTCTGTGGTTATAGTTCGCAAAAATGGTGTATATTATATAAAATTAGTCACAGTTCCAGGAGCCGCAGAGAAACACGTCCTACATCCTCAGCCTTCGACCACGCCCCCCCCTGTTCACTTTTAAGACGGTTGAAGAATCTCCCAAAGAAACAACCCCAAATGGAAGCACTTATGGGAAATATTCATCATGAGTGAATCCATTTAAGGATATATCAAATGAGTACCACATACGTTTGATCTTTGATACATCCATATACTTGAGAAAAGTGAACATGGGTGTAAAATTGTCATCCCAGTTACCCCAACAGGAAGCACTTACTGAGTACAGAAAACAAGTCAGTACTCCGGTTTGGGTAACCAAAGTAACTTGCGCATCTTCTTTTCACTTGGGTACCCAAAATTGTTGAAGAAAACAGATCACTCACCTGTTTCATCAGTCTTCCATTCATTCCCTGTACTAAGAGATTGCAGTCTAAAGTATCCTAGTGTTCTGATGATCCTTTGCTCCTTGGACAACTTCATCTTTGGACTTCAAGCCCTGGAATGGTTGGGGACCCGGTACCTGCAGACTCTATTTAAACCTCAAATGCATACTATAAAATTTGACCCCACCTTTTATTCATGAAGTTCTAATTGTATAAGTATCCATATTAGTCACATCAACATTTTTCACACAAACAAAGGGTTCTGATCACTGACTCCCAATCCTGGTAACTGTCAACTCGTTAATTAGTATGCACTAAAACCTGGAAGACCATTCTTTGTAATTAACATTTACACAAGTATCCGTTATTGAAAACTATTAGCAATGAATCTTGGGTATTTCACTCAAACTGTGACATTTTTGAAGTCATGTCTGGGTTGTGTTGTTAACATGGTTCCTGTCTTTGGCCAACTTTCAAACATTGATGAAGCCCCAGAAGAAACAACCCCAAATGAAAGCACTTATGAGCAATAATATCATGAGTGACTTCATTTGAGGATCTCAGTGAGGAATGTATCCAGAAATATTAATGTGGGAGTGTTTCTGATTATTTTGTACTTCCATCACACTGTAGTTTTGCCTTTTATAATCACCCCAACAAGTAGCACTTACTGTATTGGAAAGAACAAGTCAATGTTAAAAGTAGGGTAATGGCAGAGGCTTGGTTGAAGGAATAAATATTCAAGTTGATATAGTCAATGCTTCACAATAAGGCAATTAAAAAAATGCTTACTTTTGTGGAATCTTACACTGAAAGCTCTTATAGAACCCCAACAATGAATACACTTGTTTGGTCTACTGTTCACTTTTAAGACGGTTGAAGAATCTCCCAAAGAAACAACCCCAAATGGAAGCACTTATGGGAAATATTCATCATGAGTGAATCCATTTAAGGATATATCAAATGAGTACCACATACGTTTGATCTTTGATACATCCATATACTTGAGAAAAGTGAACATGGGTGTAAAATTGTCATCCCAGTTACCCCAACAGGAAGCACTTACTGAGTACAGAAAACAAGTCAGTACTCCGGTTTGGGTAACCAAAGTAACTTGCGCATCTTCTTTTCACTTGGGTACCCAAAATTGTTGAAGAAAACAGATCACTCACCTGTTTCATCAGTCTTCCATTCATTCCCTGTACTAAGAGATTGCAGTCTAAAGTATCCTAGTGTTCTGATGATCCTTTGCTCCTTGGACAACTTCATCTTTGGACTTCAAGCCCTGGAATGGTTGGGGACCCAGTACCTGCAGACTCTATTTAAACCTCAAATGCATACTATAAAATTTGACCCCACCTTTTATTCATGAAGTTCTAATTGTATAAATATCCATATTAGTCACATCAACATTTTCCACACAAACAAAAGGTTCTGATCACTGACTCCCAATCCTGGTAACTGTCAACTCGTTAATTAGTATGCACTGAAACCTGGAAGACCATCCTTTGTAATTAACATTTACACAAGTATCCGTTATTGAAAACTATTAGCAATGAATCTTGGGTATTTCACTCAAACTGTGACACTTTTGAAGTCATGTCTGGGTTGTGTTGTTAACATGGTTCCTGTCTTTGGCCAACTTTCAAACATTGAGGAAGCCCCAGAAGAAACAACCCCAAATGGAAGCACTTATGAGCAATATTTATCATGAGCGACTTCATTTGAGGATATCTCAGTGAGGAATGTATCCAGAAATATTAATGTGGGAGTGTTTCTGATTATTTTGTACTCCCATCACACTGTAGTTTTGCCTTTTATAATCACCCCAACAAGTAGCACTTACTGTATTGGAAAGAACAAGTCAATGTTAAAAGTAGGGTAATGGCAGAGGCTTGGTTGAAGGAATAAATATTCAAGTTGATATAGTCAATGCTTCAAAATAAGGCAATTAAAAAAATGCTTACTTTTGTGGAATCTTACACTGAAAGCTCTTATAGAACCCCAACAATGAATACACTTGTTTGGTCTACTGTTCACTTTTAAGACGGTTGAAGAATCTCCCAAAGAAACAACCCCAAATGGAAGCACTTATGGGAAATATTCATCATGAGTGAATCCATTTAAGGATATATCAAATGAGTACCACATACGTTTGATCTTTGATACATCCATATACTTGAGAAAAGTGAACCGGGGTGTAAAATTGTCATCCCAGTTACCCCAACAGGAAGCACTTACTGAGTACAGAAAACAAGTCAGTACTCCGGTTTGGGTAACCAAAGTAACTTGCGCATCTTCTTTTCACTTGGGTACCCAAAATTGTTGAAGAAAACAGATCACTCACCTGTTTCATCAGTCTTCCATTCATTCCCTGTACTAAGAGATTGCAGTCTAAAGTATCCTAGTGTTCTGATGATCCTTTGCTCCTTGGACAACTTCATCGTTGGACTTCAAGCCCTGGAATGGTTGGGGACCCAGTACCTGCAGACTCTATTTAAACCTCAAATGCATACTATAAAATTTGACCGCACCTTTTATTCATGAAGTTCTAATTGTATAAGTATCCATATTAGTCACATCAACATTTTCCACACAAACAAAGGGTTCTGATCACTGACTCCCAATCCTGGTAACTGTCAACTCGTTAATTAGTATGCACTAAAACCTGGAAGACCATTCTTTGTAATTAACATTTACACAAGTATCCGTTATTGAAAACTATTAGCAATGAATCTTGGGTATTTCACTCAAACTGTGACATTTTTGAAGTCATGTCTGGGTTGTGTTGTTAACATGGTTCCTGTCTTTGGCCAACTTTCAAACATTGAGGAAGCCCCAGAAGAAACAACCCCAAATGGAAGCACTTATGAGCAATAATATCATGAGTGACTTCATTTGAGGATCTCAGTGAGGAATGTATCCAGAAATATTAATGTGGGAGTGTTTCTGATTATTTTGTACTTCCATCACACTGTAGTTTTGCCTTTTATAATCACCCCAACAAGTAGCACTTACTGTATTGGAAAGAACAAGTCAATGTTAAAAGTAGGGTAATGGCAGAGGCTTGGTTGAAGGAATAAATATTCAAGTTGATATAGTCAATGCTTCACAATAAGGCAATTAAAAAAATGCTTACTTTTGTGGAATCTTACACTGAAAGGTCTTATAGAACCCCAACAATGAATACACTTGTTTGGTCTACTGTTCACTTTTAAGACGGTTGAAGAATCTCCCAAAGAAACAACCCCAAATGGAAGCACTTATGGGAAATATTCATCATGAGTGAATCCATTTAAGGATATATCAAATGAGTACCACATACGTTTGATCTTTGATACATCCATATACTTGAGAAAAGTGAACATGGGTGTAAAATTGTCATCCCAGTTACCCCAACAGGAAGCACTTACTGAGTACAGAAAACAAGTCAGTACTCCGGTTTGGGTAACCAAAGTAACTTGCCCATCTTTGTATTTCTTTTCACTTGGGTACCCAAAATTGTTGAAGAAAACAGATCACTCACCTGTTTCATCAGTCTTCCATTCATTCCCTGTACTAAGAGATTGCAGTCTAAAGTATCCTAGTGTTCTGATGATCCTTTGCTCCTTGGACAACTTCATCTTTGGACTTCAAGCCCTGTAATGGTTGGGGACCCAGTACCTGCAGACTCTATTTAAACCTCAAATGCATACTATAAAATTTGACCCCACCTTTTATTCATGAAGTTCTAATCGTATAAGTATCCATATTAGTCACATCAACATTTTCCACACAAACAAAAGGTTCTGATCACTGACTCCCAATCCTGGTAACTGTCAACTCGTTAATTAGTATGCACTAAAACCTGGAAGACCATTCTTTGTAATTAACATTTACACAAGTATCCGTTATTGAAAACTATTAGCAATGAATCTTGGGTATTTCACTCAAACTGTGACATTTTTGAAGTCATGTGTGGGTTGTGTTGTTAACATGGTTCCTGTCTTTGGCCAACTTTCAAACATTGAGGAAGCCCCAGAAGAAACAACCCCAAATGGAAGCACTTATGAGCAATATTTATCATGAGTGACTTCATTTGAGGATATCTCAGTGAGGAATGTATCCAGAAATATTAATGTGGGAGTGTTTCTGATTATTTTGTACTTCCATCACACTGTAGTTTTGCCTTTTATAATCACCCCAACAAGTAGCACTTACTGTATTGGAAAGAACAAGTCAATGCTAAAAGTAGGGTAATGGCAGAGGCTTGGTTGAAGGAATAAATATTCAAGTTGATATAGTCAATGCTTCACAATAAGGCAATTAAAAAAATACTTACTTTTGGGGAATCTTACACTGAAAGCGCTCAAAGAACCCCAACAATGAACACATTTTTTTGGTCTACTGTTCACTTTTAAGACGGTTGAAGAATCTCCCAAATGGTAGCACTTATGGGAAATATTCATCATGAGTGAATCCATTTAAGGATATATCAAATGAGTACCACATACTTTTGATCTTTGATACATCCATATACTTGAGAAAAGTGATCCTTTGCTCCCGGGACAACTTCATCTTTGGACTTCAAACCCTGCAATGGTTGGGGACCCAGTACCTGCGGACTCTATTTAAACCTCAAATGCATACTATAAAATTTGACCCCACCTTTTATTCATGAAGTTCTAATTGTATAAGTATCCATATTAGTCACATCAACATTTTTCACACAAACAAAGGGTTCTGATCACTGACTCCCAATCCTGGTAACTGTCAACTCGTTAATTAGTATGCACTAAAACCTGGAAGACCATTCTTTGTAATTAACATTTACACAAGTATCCGTTATTGAAAACTATTAGCAATGAATCTTGGGTATTTCACTCAAACTGTGACATTTTTGAAGTCATGTGTGGGTTGTGTTGTTAACATGGTTCCTGTCTTTGGCCAACTTTCAAACATTTGAGGAAGCCCCAGAAGAAACAACCCCAAATGGAAGCACTTATGAGCAATAATATCATGAGTGACTTCATTTGAGGATATCTCAGTGAGGAATGTATCCAGAAATATTAATGTGGGAGTGTTTCTGATTATCTTGTACTTCCATCACACTGTAGTTTTGCCTTTTATAATCACCCCAACAAGTAGCACTTACTGTATTGGAAAGAACAAGTCAATGCTAAAAGTAGGGTAATGGCAGAGGCTTGGTTGAAGGAATAAATATTCAAGTTGATATAGTCAATGCTTCACAATAAGGCAATTAAAAAAATGCTTACTTTTGTGGAATCTTACACTGAAAGCTCTTATAGAACCCCAACAATGAACACATTTTTTTGGTCTACTGTTCACTTTTAAGACGGTTGAAGAATCTCCCAAAGAAACAACCCCAAATGAAAGCACTTATGGGAAATATTCATCATGAGTGAATCCATTTAAGGATATATCAAATGAGTACCACATACTTTTGATCTTTGATACATCCATATACTTGAGAAAAGTGATCCTTTGCTCCCGGGACAACTTCATCTTTGGACTTCAAACCCTGCAATGGTTGGGGACCCAGTACCTGCGGACTCTATTTAAACCTCAAATGCATACTATAAAAATTGACCCCACCTTTTATTCATGAATTTCTAATTGTATAAGTATCCATATTAGTCACATCAACATTTTTCACACAAACAAAAGGTTCTGATCACTGACTCCCAATCCTGGTAACTGTCAACTCGTTAATTAGTATGCACTGAAACCTGGAAGACCATTCTTTGTAATTAACATTTACACAAGTATCCGTTATTGAAAACTATTAGCAATGAATCTTGGGTATTTCACTCAAACTGTGACATTTTTGAAGTCATGTCTGGGTTGTGTTGTTAACATGGTTCCTGTCTTTGGCCAACTTTCAAACATTGAGGAAGCCCCAGAAGAAACAACCCCAAATGGAAGCACTTATGAGCAAAAATATCATGAGTGACTTCATTTGAGGATATCTCAGTGAGGAATGTATCTAGAAATATTAATGTGGGAGTGTTTCTGATTATTTTGTACTTCCATCACACTGTAGTTTTGCCTTTTATAATCACCCCAACAAGTAGCACTTACTGTATTGGAAAGAACAAGTCAATGTTAAAAGTAGGGTAATGGCAGAGGCTTGGTTGAAGGAATAAATATTCAAGTTGATATAGTCAATGCTTCACAATAAGGCAATTAAAAAAATGCTTACTTTTGTGGAATCTTACACTGAAAGCTCTTATAGAACCCCAACAATGAATACACTTGTTTGGTCTACTGTTCACTTTTAAGACGGTTGAAGAATCTCCCAAAGAAACAACCCCAAATGGAAGCACTTATGGGAAATATTCATCATGAGTGAATCCATTTAAGGATATATCAAATGAGTACCACATACGTTTGATCTTTGATAGATCCATATACTTGAGAAAAGTGAACATGGGTGTAAAATTGTCATCCCAGTTACCCCAACAGGAAGCACTTACTGAGTACAGAAAACAAGTCAGTACTCCGGTTTGGGTAACCAAAGTAACTTGCGCATATTTGTATTTCTTTTCACTTGGGTACCCAAAATTGTTGAAGAAAACAGATCACTCACCTGTTTCATCAGTCTTCCATTCATTCCCTGTACTAAGAGATTGCAGTCTAAAGTATCCTAGTGTTCTGATGATCCTTTGCTCCTTGGACAACTTCATCTTTGGACTTCAAGCCCTGGAATGGTTGGGGACCCAGTACCTGCAGACTCTATTTAAACCTCAAATGCATACTATAAAATTTGACCCCACCTTTTATTCATGAAGTTCTAATTGTATAAGTATCCATATTAGTCACATCAACATTTTCCACACAAACAAAAGGTTCTAATCACTGACTCCCAATCCTGGTAACTGTCAACTCGTTAATTAGTATGCACTAAAACCTGGAAGACCATTCTTTGTAATTAACATTTACACAAGTATCCGTTATTGAAAACTATTAGCAATGAATCTTGGGTATTTCACTCAAACTGTGACATTTTTGAAGTCATGTCTGGGTTGTGTTGTTAACATGGTTCCTGTCTTTGGCCGACTTTCAAACATTGAGGAAGCCCCAGAAGAAACAACCCCAAATGGAAGCACTTATGAGCAATAATATCATGAGTGACTTCATTTGAGGATATCTCAGTGAGGAATGTATCCAGAAATATTAATGTGGGAGTGTTTCTGATTATCTTGTACTTCCATCACACTGTAGTTTTGCCTTTTATAATCACCCCAACAAGTAGCACTTACTGTATTGGAAAGAACAAGTCAATGCTAAAAGTAGGGTAATGGCAGAGGCTTGGTTGAAGGAATAAAAGTTGATATAGTCAATGCTTCACAATAAGGCAATTAAAAAAATGCTTACTTTTGTGGAATCTTACACTGAAAGCTCTTATAGAACCCCAACAATGAATACACTTGTTTGGTCTACTGTTCACTTTTAAGACGGTTGAAGAATCTCCCAAAGAAACAACCCCAAATGGAAGCACTTATGGGAAATATTCATCATGAGTGAATCCATTTAAGGATATATCAAATGAGTACCACATACGTTTGATCTTTGATACATCCATATACTTGAGAAAAGTGAACATGGGTGTAAAATTGTCATCCCAGTTACCCCAACAGGAAGCACTTACTGAGTACAGAAAACAAGTCAGTACTCCGGTTTGGGTAACCAAAGTAACTTGCGCATCTTTGTATTTCTTTTCACTTGGGTACCCAAAATTGTTGAAGAAAACAGATCACTCACCTGTTTCATCAGTCTTCCATTCATTCCCTGTACTAAGAGATTGCAGTCTAAAGTATCCTAGTGTTCTGATGATCCTTTGCTCCTTGGACAACTTCATCTTTGGACTTCAAGCCCTGTAATGGTTGGAGACCCAGTACCTGCAGACTCTATTTAAACCTCAAATGCATACTATAAAATTTGACCCCACCTTTTATTCATGAAGTTCTAATTGTATAAGTATCCATATTAGTCACATCAACATTTTCCACACAAACAAAATCCACACAAACAAAAGGTTCTGATCACTGACTCCCAATCCTGGTAACTGTCAACTCGTTAATTAGTATGCACTGAAACCTGGAAGACCATCCTTTGTAATTAACATTTACACAAGTATCCGTTATTGAAAACTATTAGCAATGAATCTTGGGTATTTCACTCAAACTGTGACATTTTTGAAGTCATGTCTGGGTTGTGTTGTTAACATGGTTCCTGTCTTTGGCCAACTTTCAAACATTGATGAAGCCCCAGAAGAAACAACCCCAAATGGAAGCACTTATGAGCAAAAATATCATGAGTGACTTCATTTGAGGATATCTCAGTGAGGAATGTATCCAGAAATATTAATGTGGGAGTGTTTCTGAATATCTTGTACTTCCATCACACTGTAGTTTTGCCTTTTATAATCACCCCAACAAGTAGCACTTACTGTATTGGAAAGAACAAGTCAATGCTAAAAGTAGGGTAATGGCAGAGGCTTGGTTGAAGGAATAAATATTCAAGTTGATATAGTCAATGCTTCACAATAAGGCAATTAAAAAAATGCTTACTTTTGTGGAATCTTACACTGAAAGCTCTTATAGAACCCCAACAATGAACACATTTTTTTGGTCTACTGTTCACTTTTAAGACGGTTGAAGAATCTCCCAAAGAAACAACCCCAAATGAAAGCACTTATGGGAAATATTCATCATGAGTGAATCCATTTAAGGATATATAAAATGAGTACCACATACTTTTGATCTTTGATACATCCATATACTTGAGAAAAGTGAATATGGGTGTAAACTTGTCATCCCAGTTACCCCAACAGGAAGCACTTACTGAGTACAGAAAACAAGTCAGTACTATGGTTTGGGTAACCAAAGTAACTTGCCCATCTTTGTATTTCTTTTCACTTGGGTAACCTTAATTGTTTAAGAAAACAGATCACTCACCTGTTTCATCAGTCTCCCATTCATTCTCTGTACTAAGAGATTGCAGTCTAAAGTATCCTAGTGTTCTGATGATCCTTTGCTCCCGGGACAACTTCATCTTTGGACTTCAAACCCTGCAATGGTTGGGGACCCAGTACCTGCGGACTCTATTTAAACCTCAAATGCATACTATAAAAATTGACCCCACCTTTTATTCATGAATTTCTAATTGTATAAGTATCCATATTAGTCACATCAACATTTTTCACACAAACAAAAGGTTCTGATCACTGACTCCCAATCCTGGTAACTGTCAACTCGTTAATTAGTATGCACTGAAACCTGGAAGACCATTCTTTGTAATTAACATTTACACAAGTATCCGTTATTGAAAACTATTAGCAATGAATCTTGGGTATTTCACTCAAACTGTGACATTTTTGAAGTCATGTCTGGGTTGTGTTGTTAACATGGTTCCTGTCTTTGGCCAACTTTCAAACATTGAGGAAGCCCCAGAAGAAACAACCCCAAATGGAAGCACTTATGAGCAATATTTATCATGAGTGACTTCATTTGAGGATATCTCAGTGAGGAATGTATCTAGAAATATTAATGTGGGAGTGTTTCTGATTATTTTGTACTTCCATCACACTGTAGTTTTGCCTTTTATAATCACCCCAACAAGTAGCACTTACTGTATTGGAAAGAACAAGTCAATATTAAAAGTAGGGTAATGGCAGAGACTTGGTTGAAGGAATAAATATTCAAGTTGATATAGTCAATGCTTCACAATAAGGCAATTAAAAAAATGCTTACTTTTGTGGAGTCTTACACTGAAAACTCTTATATAACCCCAACAATGAATACACTTGTTTGGTCTACTGTTCACTTTTAAGACGGTTGAAGAATCTCCCAAAGAAACAACCCCAAATGGAAGCACTTATGGGAAATATTCATCATGAGTGAATCCATTTAAGGATATATCAAATGAGTACCACATACGTTTGATCTTTGATAGATCCATATACTTGAGAAAAGTGAACATGGGTGTAAAATTGTCATCCCAGTTACCCCAACAGGAAGCACTTACTGAGTACAGAAAACAAGTCAGTACTCCGGTTTGGGTAACCAAAGTAACTTGCGCATCTTTGTATTTCTTTTCACTTGGGTACCCAAAATTGTTGAAGAAAACAGATCACTCACCTGTTTCATCAGTCTTCCATTCATTCCCTGTACTAAGAGATTGCAGTCTAAAGTATCCTAGTGTTCTGATGATCCTTTGCTCCTTGGACAACTTCATCTTTGGACTTCAAGCCCTGGAATGGTTGGGGACCCAGTACCTGCAGACTCTATTTAAACCTCAAATGCGTACTATAAAAATTGACCCCACCTTTTATTCATGAAGTTCTAATTGTATAAGTATCCATAATAGTCACATCAACATTTTCCACACAAACAAAAGGTTCTGATCACTGACTCCCAATCCTGGTAACTGTCAACTCGTTAATTAGTATGCACTAAAACCTGGAAGACCATTCTTTGTAATTAACATTTACACAAGTATCCGTTATTGAAAACTATTAGCAATGAATCTTGGGTATTTCACTCAAACTGTGACATTTTTGAAGTCATGTCTGGGTTGTGTTGTTAACATGGTTCCTGTCTTTGGCCAACTTTCAAACATTGATGAAGCCCCAGAAGAAACAACCCCAAATGGAAGCACTTATGAGCAAAAATATCATGAGTGACTTCATTTGAGGATATCTCAGTGAGGAATGTATCCAGAAATATTAATGTGGGAGTGTTTCTGAATATCTTGTACTTCCATCACACTGTAGTTTTGCCTTTTATAATCACCCCAACAAGTAGCACTTACTGTATTGGAAAGAACAAGTCAATGCTAAAAGTAGGGTAATGGCAGAGGCTTGGTTGAAGGAATAAATATTCAAGTTGATATAGTCAATGCTTCACAATAAGGCAATTAAAAAAATGCTTACTTTTGTGGAATCTTACACTGAAAGCTCTTATAGAACCCCAACAATGAACACATTTTTTTGGTCTACTGTTCACTTTTAAGACGGTTGAAGAATCTCCCAAAGAAACAACCCCAAATGAAAGCACTTATGGGAAATATTCATCATGAGTGAATCCATTTAAGGATATATCAAATGAGTACCACATACTTTTGATCTTTGATACATCCATATACTTGAGAAAAGTGAATATGGGTGTAAACTTGTCATCCCAGTTACCCCAACAGGAAGCACTTACTGAGTACAGAAAACAAGTCAGTACTATGGTTTGGGTAACCAAAGTAACTTGCCCATCTTTGTATTTCTTTTCACTTGGGTAACCTTAATTGTTTAAGAAAACAGATCACTCACCTGTTTCATCAGTCTCCCATTCATTCTCTGTACTAAGAGATTGCAGTCTAAAGTATCCTAGTGTTCTGATGATCCTTTGCTCCCGGGACAACTTCATCTTTGGACTTCAAACCCTGCAATGGTTGGGGACCCAGTACCTGCGGACTCTATTTAAACCTCAAATGCATACTATAAAAATTGACCCCACCTTTTATTCATGAATTTCTAATTGTATAAGTATCCATATTAGTCACATCAACATTTTTCACACAAACAAAAGGTTCTGATCACTGACTCCCAATCCTGGTAACTGTCAACTCGTTAATTAGTATGCACTGAAACCTGGAAGACCATTCTTTGTAATTAACATTTACACAAGTATCCGTTATTGAAAACTATTAGCAATGAATCTTGGGTATTTCACTCAAACTGTGACATTTTTGAAGTCATGTCTGGGTTGTGTTGTTAACATGGTTCCTGTCTTTGGCCAACTTTCAAACATTGAGGAAGCCCCAGAAGAAACAACCCCAAATGGAAGCACTTATGAGCAATATTTATCATGAGTGACTTCATTTGAGGATATCTCAGTGAGGAATGTATCTAGAAATATTAATGTGGGAGTGTTTCTGATTATTTTGTACTTCCATCACACTGTAGTTTTGCCTTTTATAATCACCCCAACAAGTAGCACTTACTGTATTGGAAAGAACAAGTCAATATTAAAAGTAGGGTAATGGCAGAGACTTGGTTGAAGGAATAAATATTCAAGTTGATATAGTCAATGCTTCACAATAAGGCAATTAAAAAAATGCTTACTTTTGTGGAGTCTTACACTGAAAACTCTTATATAACCCCAACAATGAATACACTTGTTTGGTCTACTGTTCACTTTTAAGACGGTTGAAGAATCTCCCAAAGAAACAACCCCAAATGGAAGCACTTATGGGAAATATTCATCATGAGTGAATCCATTTAAGGATATATCAAATGAGTACCACATACGTTTGATCTTTGATACATCCATATACTTGAGAAAAGTGAACCGGGGTGTAAAATTGTCATCCCAGTTACCCCAACAGGAAGCACTTACTGAGTACAGAAAACAAGTCAGTACTCCGGTTTGGGTAACCAAAGTAACTTGCGCATCTTCTTTTCACTTGGGTACCCAAAATTGTTGAAGAAAACAGATCACTCACCTGTTTCATCAGTCTTCCATTCATTCCCTGTACTAAGAGATTGCAGTCTAAAGTATCCTAGTGTTCTGATGATCCTTTGCTCCTTGGACAACTTCATCTTTGGACTTCAAGCCCTGGAATGGTTGGGGACCCAGTACCTGCAGACTCTATTTAAACCTCAAATGCATACTATAAAATTTGACCCCACCTTTTATTCATGAAGTTCTAATTGTATAAGTATCCATATTAGTCACATCAACATTTTCCACACAAACAAAAGGTTCTGATCACTGACTCCCAATCCTGGTAACTGTCAACTCGTTAATTAGTATGCACTGAAACCTGGAAGACCATCCTTTGTAATTAACATTTACACAAGTATCCGTTATTGAAAACTATTAGCAATGAATCTTGGGTATTTCACTCAAACTGTGACACTTTTGAAGTCATGTCTGGGTTGTGTTGTTAACATGGTTCCTGTCTTTGGCCAACTTTCAAACATTGAGGAAGCCCCAGAAGAAACAACCCCAAATGGAAGCACTTATGAGCAATATTTATCATGAGCGACTTCATTTGAGGATATCTCAGTGAGGAATGTATCCAGAAATATTAATGTGGGAGTGTTTCTGATTATTTTGTACTTCCATCACACTGTAGTTTTGCCTTTTATAATCACCCCAACAAGTAACACTTACTGTATTGGAAAGAACAAGTCAATGTTAAAAGTAGGGTAATGGCAGAGGCTTGGTTGAAGGAATAAATATTCAAGTTGATATAGTCAATGCTTCACAATAAGGCAATTAAAAAAATGCTTACTTTTGTGGAATCTTACACTGAAAGCTCTTATAGAACCCCAACAATGAACACATTTTTTTGGTCTACTGTTCACTTTTAAGACGGTTGAAGAATCTCCCAAAGAAACAACCCCAAATGAAAGCACTTATGGGAAATATTCATCATGAGTGAATCCATTTAAGGATATATCAAATGAGTACCACATACTTTTGATCTTTGATACATCCATATACTTGAGAAAAGTGAATATGGGTGTAAACTTGTCATCCCAGTTACCCCAACAGGAAGCACTTACTGAGTACAGAAAACAAGTCAGTACTATGGTTTGGGTAACCAAAGTAACTTGCCCATCTTTGTATTTCTTTTCACTTGGGTAACCTTAATTGTTTAAGAAAACAGATCACTCACCTGTTTCATCAGTCTTCCATTCATTCCCTGTACTAAGAGATTGCAGTCTAAAGTATCCTAGTGTTCTGATGATCCTTTGCTCCTTGGACAACTTCATCTTTGGACTTCAAGCCCTGGAATGGTTGGGGACCCAGTACCTGCAGACTCTATTTAAACCTCAAATGCGTACTATAAAATTTGACCCCACCTTTTATTCATGAAGTTCTAATTGTATAAGTTGAGTAATTGTATAAGTCTTTGGTTGAAGAATCTCCCAAAGAAACAACCCCAAATGGAAGCACTTATGGGAAATATTCATCATGAGTGAATCCATTTAAGGATATATCAAATGAGTACCACATACGTTTGATCTTTGATACATCCATATACTTGAGAAAAGTGAACTGGGGTGTAAAATTGTCATCCCAGTTACCCCAACAGGAAGCACTTACTGAGTACAGAAAACAAGTCAGTACTCCGGTTTGGGTAACCAAAGTAACTTGCGCATCTTCTTTTCACTTGGGTACCCAAAATTGTTGAAGAAAACAGATCACTCACCTGTTTCATCAGTCTTCCATTCATTCCCTGTACTAAGAGATTGCAGTCTAAAGTATCCTAGTGTTCTGATGATCCTTTGCTCCTTGGACAACTTCATCGTTGGACTTCAAGCCCTGGAATGGTTGGGGACCCAGTACCTGCAGACTCTATTTAAACCTCAAATGCATACTATAAAATTTGACCGCACCTTTTATTCATGAAGTTCTAATTGTATAAGTATCCATATTAGTCACATCAACATTTTCCACACAAACAAAGGGTTCTGATCACTGACTCCCAATCCTGGTAACTGTCAACTCGTTAATTAGTATGCACTAAAACCTGGAAGACCATTCTTTGTAATTAACATTTACACAAGTATCCGTTATTGAAAACTATTAGCAATGAATCTTGGGTATTTCACTCAAACTGTGACATTTTTGAAGTCATGTCTGGGTTGTGTTGTTAACATGGTTCCTGTCTTTGGCCAACTTTCAAACATTGAGGAAGCCCCAGAAGAAACAACCCCAAATGGAAGCACTTATGAGCAATAATATCATGAGTGACTTCATTTGAGGATCTCAGTGAGGAATGTATCCAGAAATATTAATGTGGGAGTGTTTCTGATTATTTTGTACTTCCATCACACTGTAGTTTTGCCTTTTATAATCACCCCAACAAGTAGCACTTACTGTATTGGAAAGAACAAGTCAATGTTAAAAGTAGGGTAATGGCAGAGGCTTGGTTGAAGGAATAAATATTCAAGTTGATATAGTCAATGCTTCACAATAAGGCAATTAAAAAAATGCTTACTTTTGTGGAATCTTACACTGAAAGGTCTTATAGAACCCCAACAATGAATACACTTGTTTGGTCTACTGTTCACTTTTAAGACGGTTGAAGAATCTCCCAAAGAAACAACCCCAAATGGAAGCACTTATGGGAAATATTCATCATGAGTGAATCCATTTAAGGATATATCAAATGAGTACCACATACGTTTGATCTTTGATACATCCATATACTTGAGAAAAGTGAACATGGGTGTAAAATTGTCATCCCAGTTACCCCAACAGGAAGCACTTACTGAGTACAGAAAACAAGTCAGTACTCCGGTTTGGGTAACCAAAGTAACTTGCCCATCTTTGTATTTCTTTTCACTTGGGTACCCAAAATTGTTGAAGAAAACAGATCACTCACCTGTTTCATCAGTCTTCCATTCATTCCCTGTACTAAGAGATTGCAGTCTAAAGTATCCTAGTGTTCTGATGATCCTTTGCTCCTTGGACAACTTCATCTTTGGACTTCAAGCCCTGTAATGGTTGGGGACCCAGTACCTGCAGACTCTATTTAAACCTCAAATGCATACTATAAAATTTGACCCCACCTTTTATTCATGAAGTTCTAATTGTATAAGTATCCATATTAGTCACATCAACATTTTCCACACAAACAAAAGGTTCTGATCACTGACTCCCAATCCTGGTAACTGTCAACTCGTTAATTAGTATGCACTAAAACCTGGAAGACCATTCTTTGTAATTAACATTTACACAAGTATCCGTTATTGAAAACTATTAGCAATGAATCTTGGGTATTTCACTCAAACTGTGACATTTTTGAAGTCATGTGTGGGTTGTGTTGTTAACATGGTTCCTGTCTTTGGCCAACTTTCAAACATTGAGGAAGCCCCAGAAGAAACAACCCCAAATGGAAGCACTTATGAGCAATATTTATCATGAGTGACTTCATTTGAGGATATCTCAGTGAGGAATGTATCCAGAAATATTAATGTGGGAGTGTTTCTGATTATTTTGTACTTCCATCACACTGTAGTTTTGCCTTTTATAATCACCCCAACAAGTAGCACTTACTGTATTGGAAAGAACAAGTCAATGCTAAAAGTAGGGTAATGGCAGAGGCTTGGTTGAAGGAATAAATATTCAAGTTGATATAGTCAATGCTTCACAATAAGGCAATTAAAAAAATACTTACTTTTGGGGAATCTTACACTGAAAGCGCTCAAAGAACCCCAACAATGAACACATTTTTTTGGTCTACTGTTCACTTTTAAGAAGGTTGAAGAATCTCCCAAATGGTAGCACTTATGGGAAATATTCATCATGAGTGAATCCATTTAAGGATATATCAAATGAGTACCACATACTTTTGATCTTTGATACATCCATATACTTGAGAAAAGTGATCCTTTGCTCCCGGGACAACTTCATCTTTGGACTTCAAACCCTGCAATGGTTGGGGACCCAGTACCTGCGGACTCTATTTAAACCTCAAATGCATACTATAAAATTTGACCCCACCTTTTATTCATGAAGTTCTAATCGTATAAGTATCCATATTAGTCACATCAACATTTTTCACACAAACAAAGGGTTCTGATCACTGACTCCCAATCCTGGTAACTGTCAACTCGTTAATTAGTATGCACTAAAACCTGGAAGACCATTCTTTGTAATTAACATTTACACAAGTATCCGTTATTGAAAACTATTAGCAATGAATCTTGGGTATTTCACTCAAACTGTGACATTTTTGAAGTCATGTGTGGGTTGTGTTGTTAACATGGTTCCTGTCTTTGGCCAACTTTCAAACATTTGAGGAAGCCCCAGAAGAAACAACCCCAAATGGAAGCACTTATGAGCAATAATATCATGAGTGACTTCATTTGAGGATATCTCAGTGAGGAATGTATCCAGAAATATTAATGTGGGAGTGTTTCTGATTATCTTGTACTTCCATCACACTGTAGTTTTGCCTTTTATAATCACCCCAACAAGTAGCACTTACTGTATTGGAAAGAACAAGTCAATGCTAAAAGTAGGGTAATGGCAGAGGCTTGGTTGAAGGAATAAATATTCAAGTTGATATAGTCAATGCTTCACAATAAGGCAATTAAAAAAATGCTTACTTTTGTGGAATCTTACACTGAAAGCTCTTATAGAACCCCAACAATGAACACATTTTTTTGGTCTACTGTTCACTTTTAAGACGGTTGAAGAATCTCCCAAAGAAACAACCCCAAATGAAAGCACTTATGGGAAATATTCATCATGAGTGAATCCATTTAAGGATATATCAAATGAGTACCACATACTTTTGATCTTTGATACATCCATATACTTGAGAAAAGTGAATATGGGTGTAAACTTGTCATCCCAGTTACCCCAACAGGAAGCACTTACTGAGTACAGAAAACAAGTCAGTACTATGGTTTGGGTAACCAAAGTAACTTGCCCATCTTTGTATTTCTTTTCACTTGGGTAACCTTAATTGTTTAAGAAAACAGATCACTCACCTGTTTCATCAGTCTCCCATTCATTCTCTGTACTAAGAGATTGCAGTCTAAAGTATCCTAGTGTTCTGATGATCCTTTGCTCCCGGGACAACTTCATCTTTGGACTTCAAACCCTGCAATGGTTGGGGACCCAGTACCTGCGGACTCTATTTAAACCTCAAATGCATACTATAAAAATTGACCCCACCTTTTATTCATGAATTTCTAATTGTATAAGTATCCATATTAGTCACATCAACATTTTTCACACAAACAAAAGGTTCTGATCACTGACTCCCAATCCTGGTAACTGTCAACTCGTTAATTAGTATGCACTGAAACCTGGAAGACCATTCTTTGTAATTAACATTTACACAAGTATCCGTTATTGAAAACTATTAGCAATGAATCTTGGGTATTTCACTCAAACTGTGACATTTTTGAAGTCATGTCTGGGTTGTGTTGTTAACATGGTTCCTGTCTTTGGCCAACTTTCAAACATTGAGGAAGCCCCAGAAGAAACAACCCCAAATGGAAGCACTTATGAGCAATATTTATCATGAGTGACTTCATTTGAGGATATCTCAGTGAGGAATGTATCTAGAAATATTAATGTGGGAGTGTTTCTGATTATTTTGTACTTCCATCACACTGTAGTTTTGCCTTTTATAATCACCCCAACAAGTAGCACTTACTGTATTGGAAAGAACAAGTCAATGTTAAAAGTAGGGTAATGGCAGAGGCTTGGTTGAAGGAATAAATATTCAAGTTGATATAGTCAATGCTTCACAATAAGGCAATTAAAAAAATGCTTACTTTTGTGGAATCTTACACTGAAAGCTCTTATAGAACCCCAACAATGAATACACTTGTTTGGTCTACTGTTCACTTTTAAGACGGTTGAAGAATCTCCCAAAGAAACAACCCCAAATGGAAGCACTTATGGGAAATATTCATCATGAGTGAATCCATTTAAGGATATATCAAATGAGTACCACATACGTTTGATCTTTGATAGATCCATATACTTGAGAAAAGTGAACATGGGTGTAAAATTGTCATCCCAGTTACCCCAACAGGAAGCACTTACTGAGTACAGAAAACAAGTCAGTACTCCGGTTTGGGTAACCAAAGTAACTTGCGCATATTTGTATTTCTTTTCACTTGGGTACCCAAAATTGTTGAAGAAAACAGATCACTCACCTGTTTCATCAGTCTTCCATTCATTCCCTGTACTAAGAGATTGCAGTCTAAAGTATCCTAGTGTTCTGATGATCCTTTGCTCCTTGGACAACTTCATCTTTGGACTTCAAGCCCTGGAATGGTTGGGGACCCAGTACCTGCAGACTCTATTTAAACCTCAAATGCATACTATAAAATTTGACCCCACCTTTTATTCATGAAGTTCTAATTGTATAAGTATCCATATTAGTCACATCAACATTTTCCACACAAACAAAAGGTTCTAATCACTGACTCCCAATCCTGGTAACTGTCAACTCGTTAATTAGTATGCACTAAAACCTGGAAGACCATTCTTTGTAATTAACATTTACACAAGTATCCGTTATTGAAAACTATTAGCAATGAATCTTGGGTATTTCACTCAAACTGTGACATTTTTGAAGTCATGTCTGGGTTGTGTTGTTAACATGGTTCCTGTCTTCGGCCAACTTTCAAACATTGAGGAAGCCCCAGAAGAAACAACCCCAAATGGAAGCACTTATGAGCAATAATATCATGAGTGACTTCATTTGAGGATATCTCAGTGAGGAATGTATCCAGAAATATTAATGTGGGAGTGTTTCTGATTATCTTGTACTTCCATCACACTGTAGTTTTGCCTTTTATAATCACCCCAACAAGTAGCACTTACTGTATTGGAAAGAACAAGTCAATGCTAAAAGTAGGGTAATGGCAGAGGCTTGGTTGAAGGAATAAAAGTTGATATAGTCAATGCTTCACAATAAGGCAATTAAAAAAATACTTACTTTTGGGGAATCTTACACTGAAAGCTCTTATAGAACCCCAACAATGAATACACTTGTTTGGTCTACTGTTCACTTTTAAGACGGTTGAAGAATCTCCCAAAGAAACAACCCCAAATGGAAGCACTTATGGGAAATATTCATCATGAGTGAATCCATTTAAGGATATATCAAATGAGTACCACATACGTTTGATCTTTGATACATCCATATACTTGAGAAAAGTGAACATGGGTGTAAAATTGTCATCCCAGTTACCCCAACAGGAAGCACTTACTGAGTACAGAAAACAAGTCAGTACTCCGGTTTGGGTAACCAAAGTAACTTGCGCATCTTTGTATTTCTTTTCACTTGGGTACCCAAAATTGTTGAAGAAAACAGCTCACTCACCTGTTTCATCAGTCTTCCATTCATTCCCTGTACTAAGAGATTGCAGTCTAAAGTATCCTAGTGTTCTGATGATCCTTTGCTCCTTGGACAACTTCATCTTTGGACTTCAAGCCCTGCAATGGTTGGGGACCCAGTACCTGCAGACTCTATTTAAACCTCAAATGCATACTATAAAAATTGACCCCACCTTTTATTCATGAATTTCTAATTGTATAAGTATCCATATTAGTCACATCAACATTTTTCACACAAACAAAAGGTTCTGATCACTGACTCCCAATCCTGGTAACTGTCAACTCGTTAATTAGTATGCACTGAAACCTGGAAGACCATTTTTTGTAATTAACATTTACACAAGTATCCGTTATTGAAAACTATTAGCAATGAATCTTGGGTATTTCACTCAAACTGTGACATTTTTGAAGTCATGTCTGGGTTGTGTTGTTAACATGGTTCCTGTCTTTGGCCAACTTTCAAACATTGAGGAAGCCCCAGAAGAAACAACCCCAAATGGAAGCACTTATGAGCAATAATATCATGAGTGACTTCATTTGAGGATATCTCAGTGAGGAATGTATCCAGAAATATTAACGTGGGAGTGTTTCTGATTATCTTGTACTTCCATCACACTGTAGTTTTGCCTTTTATAATCACCCCAACAAGTAGCACTTACTGTATTGGAAAGAACAAGTCAATGCTAAAAGTAGGGTAATGGCAGAGGCTTGGTTGAAGGAATAAATATTCAAGTTGATATAGTCAATGCTTCACAATAAGGCAATTAAAAAAATGCTTACTTTTGTGGAATCTTACACTGAAAGCTCTTATAGAACCCCAACAATGAATACACTTGTTTGGTCTACTGTTCACTTTTAAGACGGTTGAAGAATCTCCCAAAGAAACAACCCCAAATGGAAGCACTTATGGGAAATATTCATCATGAGTGAATCCATTTAAGGATATATCAAATGAGTACCACATACTTTTGATCTTTGATACATCCATATACTTGAGAAAAGTGAATATGGGTGTAAACTTGTCATCCCAGTTACCCCAACAGGAAGCACTTACTGAGTACAGAAAACAAGTCAGTACTCCGGTTTGGGTAACCAAAGTAACTTGCCCATCTTTGTATTTCTTTTCACTTGGGTAACCTTAATTGTTTAAGAAAACAGATCACTCACCTGTTTCATCAGTCTCCCATTCATTCTCTGTACTAAGAGATTGCAGTCTAAAGTATCCCAGTGTTCTGATGATCCTTTGGACTTCAAACCCTGCAATGGTTGGGGACCCAGTACCTGCGGACTCTATTTAAACCTCAAATGCATACTATAAAATTTGACCCCACCTTTTATTCATGAATTTCATACGTTTGATCTTTGATAGATCCATATACTTGAGAAAAGTGAACATGGGTGTAAAATTGTCATCCCAGTTACCCCAACAGGAAGCACTTACTGAGTACAGAAAACAAGTCAGTACTCCGGTTTGGGTAACCAAAGTAACTTGCGCATATTTGTATTTCTTTTCACTTGGGTACCCAAAATTGTTGAAGAAAACAGATCACTCACCTGTTTCATCAGTCTTCCATTCATTCCCTGTACTAAGAGATTGCAGTCTAAAGTATCCTAGTGTTCTGATGATCCTTTGCTCCTTGGACAACTTCATCTTTGGACTTCAAACCCTGCAATGGTTGGGGACCCAGTACCTGCGGACTCTATTTAAACCTCAAATGCATACTATAAAAATTGACCCCACATTTTATTCATGAATTTCTAATTGTATAAGTATCCATATTAGTCACATCAACATTTTCCACACAAACAAAGGGTTCTGATCACTGACTCCCAATCCTGGTAACTGTCAACTCGTTAATTAGTATGCACTGAAACCTGGAAGACCATTCTTTGTAATTAACATTTACACAAGTATCCGTTATTGAAAACTATTAGCAATGACTCTTGGGTATTTCACTCAAACTGTGACATTTTTGAAGTCATGTCTGGGTTGTGTTGTTAACATGGTTCCTGTCTTTGGCCAACTTTCAAACATTGAGGAAGCCCCAGAAGAAACAACCCCAAATGGAAGCACTTATGAGCAATAATATCATGAGTGACTTCATTTGAGGATATCTCAGTGAGGAATGTATCCAGAAATATTAACGTGGGAGTGTTTCTGATTATCTTGTACTTCCATCACACTGTAGTTTTGCCTTTTATAATCACCCCAACAAGTAGCACTTACTGTATTGGAAAGAACAAGTCAATGCTAAAAGTAGGGTAATGGCAGAGGCTTGGTTGAAGGAATAAATATTCAAGTTGATATAGTCAATGCTTCACAATAAGGCAATTAAAAAAATGCTTACTTTTGTGGAATCTTACACTGAAAGCTCTTATAGAACCCCAACAATGAATACACTTGTTTGGTCTACTGTTCACTTTTAAGACGGTTGAAGAATCTCCCAAAGAAACAACCCCAAATGGAAGCACTTATGGGAAATATTCATCATGAGTGAATCCATTTAAGGATATATCAAATGAGTACCACATACTTTTGATCTTTGATACATCCATATACTTGAGAAAAGTGAATATGGGTGTAAACTTGTCATCCCAGTTACCCCAACAGGAAGCACTTACTGAGTACAGAAAACAAGTCAGTACTCCGGTTTGGGTAACCAAAGTAACTTGCCCATCTTTGTATTTCTTTTCACTTGGGTAACCTTAATTGTTTAAGAAAACAGATCACTCACCCATTCATTCTCTGTACTAAGAGATTGCAGTCTAAAGTATCCTAGTGTTCTGATGATCCTTTGCTCCCGGGACAACTTCATCTTTGGACTTCAAACCCTGCAATGGTTGGGGACCCAGTACCTGCGGACTCTATTTAAACCTCAAATGCATACTATAAAAATTGACCCCACCTTTTATTCATGAATTTCTAATTGTATAAGTATCCATATTAGTCACATCAACATTTTCCACACAAACAAAAGGTTCTGATCACTGACTCCCAATCCTGGTAACTGTCAACTCGTTAATTAGTATGCACTGAAACCTGGAAGACCATTCTTTGTAATTAACATTTACACAAGTATCCGTTATTGAAAACTATTAGCAATGAATCTTGGGTATTTCACTCAAACTGTGACATTTTTGAAGTCATGTCTGGGTTGTGTTGTTAACATGGTTCCTGTCTTTGGCCAACTTTCAAACATTGAGGAAGCCCCAGAAGAAACAACCCCAAATGGAAGCACTTATGAGCAATAATATCATGAGTGACTTCATTTGAGGATATCTCAGTGAGGAATGTATCCAGAAATATTAACGTGGGAGTGTTTCTGATTATCTTGTACTTCCATCACACTGTAGTTTTGCCTTTTATAATCACCCCAACAAGTAGCACTTACTGTATTGGAAAGAACAAGTCAATGCTAAAAGTAGGGTAATGGCAGAGGCTTGGTTGAAGGAATAAATATTCAAGTTGATATAGTCAATGCTTCACAATAAGGCAATTAAAAAAATGCTTACTTTTGTGGAATCTTACACTGAAAGCTCTTATAGAACCCCAACAATGAATACACTTGTTTGGTCTACTGTTCACTTTTAAGACGGTTGAAGAATCTCCCAAAGAAACAACCCCAAATGGAAGCACTTATGGGAAATATTCATCATGAGTGAATCCATTTAAGGATATATCAAATGAGTACCACATACTTTTGATCTTTGATACATCCATATACTTGAGAAAAGTGAATATGGGTGTAAACTTGTCATCCCAGTTACCCCAACAGGAAGCACTTACTGAGTACAGAAAACAAGTCAGTACTCCGGTTTGGGTAACCAAAGTAACTTGCCCATCTTTGTATTTCTTTTCACTTGGGTAACCTTAATTGTTTAAGAAAACAGATCACTCACCTGTTTCATCAGTCTCCCATTCATTCTCTGTACTAAGAGATTGCAGTCTAAAGTATCCCAGTGTTCTGATGATCCTTTGCTCCTGGGACAACTTCATCTTTGGACTTCAAACCCTGCAATGGTTGGGGACCCAGTACCTGCGGACTCTATTTAAACCTCAAATGCATACTATAAAATTTGACCCCACCTTTTATTCATGAAGTTCTAATTGTATAAGTATCCATATTAGTCACATCAACATTTTCCACACAAACAAAAGGTTCTAATCACTGACTCCCAATCCTGGTAACTGTCAACTCGTTAATTAGTATGCACTGAAACCTGGAAGACCATTCTTTGTAATTAACATTTACACAAGTATCCGTTATTGAAAACTATTAGCAATGAATCTTGGGTATTTCACTCAAACTGTGACATTTTTGAAGTCATGTCTGGGTTGTGTTGTTAACATGGTTCCTGTCTTTGGCCAACTTTCAAACATTGAGGAAGCCCCAGAAGAAACAACCCCAAATGGAAGCACTTATGAGCAATAATATCATGAGTGACTTCATTTGAGGATATCTCAGTGAGGAATGTATCCAGAAATATTAACGTGGGAGTGTTTCTGATTATCTTGTACTTCCATCACACTGTAGTTTTGCCTTTTATAATCACCCCAACAAGTAGCACTTACTGTATTGGAAAGAACAAGTCAATGCTAAAAGTAGGGTAATGGCAGAGGCTTGGTTGAAGGAATAAATATTCAAGTTGATATAGTCAATGCTTCACAATAAGGCAATTAAAATATACTTACTTTTGGGGAATCTTACACTGAAAGCTCTTATAGAACCCCAACAATGAACACATTTTTTTGGTCTACTGTTCACTTTTAAGACGGTTGAAGAATCTCCCAAAGAAACAACCCCAAATGGAAGCACTTATGGGAAATATTCATCATGAGTGAATCCATTTAAGGATATATCAAATGAGTACCACATACGTTTGATCTTTGATAGATCCATATACTTGAGAAAAGTGAACATGGGTGTAAAATTGTCATCCCAGTTACCCCAACAGGAAGCACTTACTGAGTACAGAAAACAAGTCAGTACTCCGGTTTGGGTAACCAAAGTAACTTGCGCATATTTGTATTTCTTTTCACTTGGGTACCCAAAATTGTTGAAGAAAACAGATCACTCACCTGTTTCATCAGTCTTCCATTCATTCCCTGTACTAAGAGATTGCAGTCTAAAGTATCCTAGTGTTCTGATGATCCTTTGCTCCTTGGACAACTTCATCTTTGGACTTTAAGCCCTGGAATGGTTGGGGACCCAGTACCTGCAGACTCTATTTAAACCTCAAATGCATACTATAAAATTTGACCCCACCTTTTATTCATGAAGTTCTAATTGTATAAGTATCCATATTAGTCACATCAACATTTTCCACACAAACAAAAGGTTCTAATCACTGACTCCCAATCCTGGTAACTGTCAACTCGTTAATTAGTATGCACTAAAACCTGGAAGACCATTCTTTGTAATTAACATTTACACAAGTATCCGTTATTGAAAACTATTAGCAATGAATCTTGGGTATTTCACTCAAACTGTGACATTTTTGAAGTCATGTGTGGGTTGTGTTGTTAACATGGTTCCTGTCTTTGGCCAACTTTCAAACATTGATGAAGCCCCAGAAGAAACAACCCCAAATGGAAGCACTTATGAGCAATAATATCATGAGTGACTTCATTTGAGGATATCTCAGTGAGGAATGTATCCAGAAATATTAATGTGGGAGTGTTTCTGATTATCTTGTACTTCCATCACACTGTAGTTTTGCCTTTTATAATCACCCCAACAAGTAGCACTTACTGTATTGGAAAGAACAAGTCAATGCTAAAAGTAGGGTAATGGCAGAGGCTTGGTTGAAGGAATAAAAGTTGATATAGTCAATGCTTCACAATAAGGCAATTAAAAAAGTACTTACTTTTGGGGAATCTTACACTGAAAGCTCTTATAGAACCCCAACAATGAATACACTTGTTTGGTCTACTGTTCACTTTTAAGACGGTTGAAGAATCTCACAAAGAAACAACCCCAAATGGAAGCACTTATGGGAAATATTCATCATGAGTGAATCCATTTAAGGATATATCAAATGAGTACAATGAATACTTTTGATCTTTGATGCATCCATATACTTGAGAAAAGTGAATATGGGTGTAAACTTGTCATCCCAGTTACCCCAACAGGAAGCACTTACTCAGTACAGAAAACAAGTCAGTACTCCGGTTTGGGTAACCAAAGTAACTTGCCCATCTTTGTATTTCTTTTCACTTGGGTAACCTTAATTGTTTAAGAAAACAGATCACTCACCCATTCATTCTCTGTACTAAGAGATTGCAGTCTAAAGTATCCTAGTGTTCTGATGATCCTTTGCTCCCGGGACAACTTCATCTTTGGACTTCAAACCCTGCAATGGTTGGGGACCCAGTACCTGCGGACTCTATTTAAACCTCAAATGCATACTATAAAAATTGACCCCACCTTTTATTCATGAATTTCTAATTGTATAAGTATCCATATTAGTCACATCAACATTTTTCACACAAACAAAAGGTTCTGATCACTGACTCCCAATCCTGGTAACTGTCAACTCATTAATTAGTATGCACTGAAACCTGGACGACCATTCTTTGTAATTAACATTTACACAAGTATCCGTTATTGAAAACTATTAGCAATGAATCTTGGGTATTTCACTCAAACTGTGACATTTTTGAAGTCATGTCTGGGTTGTGTTGTTAACATGGTTCCTGTCTTTGGCCAACTTTCAAACATTGAGGAAGCCCCAGAAGAAACAACCCCAAATGGAAGCACTTATGAGCAATAATATCATGAGTGACTTCATTTGAGGATATCTCAGTGAGGAATGTATCCAGAAATATTAACGTGGGAGTGTTTCTGATTATCTTGTACTTCCATCACACTGTAGTTTTGCCTTTTATAATCACCCCAACAAGTAGCACTTACTGTATTGGAAAGAACAAGTCAATGCTAAAAGTAGGGTAATGGCAGAGGCTTGGTTGAAGGAATAAATATTCAAGTTGATATAGTCAATGCTTCACAATAAGGCAATTAAAAAAATGCTTACTTTTGTGGAATCTTACACTGAAAGCTCTTATAGAACCCCAACAATGAATACACTTGTTTGGTCTACTGTTCACTTTTAAGACGGTTGAAGAATCTCCCAAAGAAACAACCCCAAATGGAAGCACTTATGGGAAATATTCATCATGAGTGAATCCATTTAAGGATATATCAAATGAGTACCACATACTTTTGATCTTTGATACATCCATATACTTGAGAAAAGTGAATATGGGTGTAAACTTGTCATCCCAGTTACCCCAACAGGAAGCACTTACTGAGTACAGAAAACAAGTCAGTACTCCGGTTTGGGTAACCAAAGTAACTTGCCCATCTTTGTATTTCTTTTCACTTGGGTAACCTTAATTGTTTAAGAAAACAGATCACTCACCTGTTTCATCAGTCTCCCATTCATTCTCTGTACTAAGAGATTGCAGTCTAAAGTATCCCAGTGTTCTGATGATCCTTTGGACTTCAAACCCTGCAATGGTTGGGGACCCAGTACCTGCGGACTCTATTTAAACCTCAAATGCATACTATAAAATTTGACCCCACCTTTTATTCATGAATTTCATACGTTTGATCTTTGATAGATCCATATACTTGAGAAAAGTGAACATGGGTGTAAAATTGTCATCCCAGTTACCCCAACAGGAAGCACTTACTGAGTACAGAAAACAAGTCAGTACTCCGGTTTGGGTAACCAAAGTAACTTGCGCATATTTGTATTTCTTTTCACTTGGGTACCCAAAATTGTTGAAGAAAACAGATCACTCACCTGTTTCATCAGTCTTCCATTCATTCCCTGTACTAAGAGATTGCAGTCTAAAGTATCCTAGTGTTCTGATGATCCTTTGCTCCTTGGACAACTTCATCTTTGGACTTCAAACCCTGCAATGGTTGGGGACCCAGTACCTGCGGACTCTATTTAAACCTCAAATGCATACTATAAAAATTGACCCCACATTTTATTCATGAATTTCTAATTGTATAAGTATCCATATTAGTCACATCAACATTTTCCACACAAACAAAGGGTTCTGATCACTGACTCCCAATCCTGGTAACTGTCAACTCGTTAATTAGTATGCACTGAAACCTGGAAGACCATTCTTTGTAATTAACATTTACACAAGTATCCGTTATTGAAAACTATTAGCAATGACTCTTGGGTATTTCACTCAAACTGTGACATTTTTGAAGTCATGTCTGGGTTGTGTTGTTAACATGGTTCCTGTCTTTGGCCAACTTTCAAACATTGAGGAAGCCCCAGAAGAAACAACCCCAAATGGAAGCACTTATGAGCAATAATATCATGAGTGACTTCATTTGAGGATATCTCAGTGAGGAATGTATCCAGAAATATTAACGTGGGAGTGTTTCTGATTATCTTGTACTTCCATCACACTGTAGTTTTGCCTTTTATAATCACCCCAACAAGTAGCACTTACTGTATTGGAAAGAACAAGTCAATGCTAAAAGTAGGGTAATGGCAGAGGCTTGGTTGAAGGAATAAATATTCAAGTTGATATAGTCAATGCTTCACAATAAGGCAATTAAAAAAATGCTTACTTTTGTGGAATCTTACACTGAAAGCTCTTATAGAACCCCAACAATGAATACACTTGTTTGGTCTACTGTTCACTTTTAAGACGGTTGAAGAATCTCCCAAAGAAACAACCCCAAATGGAAGCACTTATGGGAAATATTCATCATGAGTGAATCCATTTAAGGATATATCAAATGAGTACCACATACTTTTGATCTTTGATACATCCATATACTTGAGAAAAGTGAATATGGGTGTAAACTTGTCATCCCAGTTACCCCAACAGGAAGCACTTACTGAGTACAGAAAACAAGTCAGTACTCCGGTTTGGGTAACCAAAGTAACTTGCCCATCTTTGTATTTCTTTTCACTTGGGTAACCTTAATTGTTTAAGAAAACAGATCACTCACCCATTCATTCTCTGTACTAAGAGATTGCAGTCTAAAGTATCCTAGTGTTCTGATGATCCTTTGCTCCCGGGACAACTTCATCTTTGGACTTCAAACCCTGCAATGGTTGGGGACCCAGTACCTGCGGACTCTATTTAAACCTCAAATGCATACTATAAAAATTGACCCCACCTTTTATTCATGAATTTCTAATTGTATAAGTATCCATATTAGTCACATCAACATTTTCCACACAAACAAAAGGTTCTGATCACTGACTCCCAATCCTGGTAACTGTCAACTCGTTAATTAGTATGCACTGAAACCTGGAAGACCATTCTTTGTAATTAACATTTACACAAGTATCCGTTATTGAAAACTATTAGCAATGAATCTTGGGTATTTCACTCAAACTGTGACATTTTTGAAGTCATGTCTGGGTTGTGTTGTTAACATGGTTCCTGTCTTTGGCCAACTTTCAAACATTGAGGAAGCCCCAGAAGAAACAACCCCAAATGGAAGCACTTATGAGCAATAATATCATGAGTGACTTCATTTGAGGATATCTCAGTGAGGAATGTATCCAGAAATATTAACGTGGGAGTGTTTCTGATTATCTTGTACTTCCATCACACTGTAGTTTTGCCTTTTATAATCACCCCAACAAGTAGCACTTACTGTATTGGAAAGAACAAGTCAATGCTAAAAGTAGGGTAATGGCAGAGGCTTGGTTGAAGGAATAAATATTCAAGTTGATATAGTCAATGCTTCACAATAAGGCAATTAAAAATATACTTACTTTTGGGGAATCTTACACTGAAAGCTCTTATAGAACCCCAACAATGAACACATTTTTTTGGTCTACTGTTCACTTTTAAGACGGTTGAAGAATCTCCCAAAGAAACAACCCCAAATGGAAGCACTTATGGGAAATATTCATCATGAGTGAATCCATTTAAGGATATATCAAATGAGTACCACATACTTTTGATCTTTGATACATCCATATACTTGAGAAAAGTGAATATGGGTGTAAACTTGTCATCCCAGTTACCCCAACAGGAAGCACTTACTCAGTACAGAAAACAAGTCAGTACTCCGGTTTGGGTAACCAAAGTAACTTGCCCATCTTTGTATTTCTTTTCACTTGGGTAACCTTAATTGTTTAAGAAAACAGATCACTCACCCATTCATTCTCTGTACTAAGAGATTGCAGTCTAAAGTATCCTAGTGTTCTGATGATCCTTTGCTCCCGGGACAACTTCATCTTTGGACTTCAAACCCTGCAATGGTTGGGGACCCAGTACCTGCGGACTCTATTTAAACCTCAAATGCATACTATAAAAATTGACCCCACCTTTTATTCATGAATTTCTAATTGTATAAGTATCCATATTAGTCACATCAACATTTTTCACACAAACAAAAGGTTCTGATCACTGACTCCCAATCCTGGTAACTGTCAACTCATTAATTAGTATGCACTGAAACCTGGACGACCATTCTTTGTAATTAACATTTACACAAGTATCCGTTATTGAAAACTATTAGCAATGAATCTTGGGTATTTCACTCAAACTGTGACATTTTTGAAGTCATGTCTGGGTTGTGTTGTTAACATGGTTCCTGTCTTTGGCCAACTTTCAAACATTGAGGAAGCCCCAGAAGAAACAACCCCAAATGGAAGCACTTATGAGCAATAATATCATGAGTGACTTCATTTGAGGATATCTCAGTGAGGAATGTATCCAGAAATATTAACGTGGGAGTGTTTCTGATTATCTTGTACTTCCATCACACTGTAGTTTTGCCTTTTATAATCACCCCAACAAGTAGCACTTACTGTATTGGAAAGAACAAGTCAATGCTAAAAGTAGGGTAATGGCAGAGGCTTGGTTGAAGGAATAAATATTCAAGTTGATATAGTCAATGCTTCACAATAAGGCAATTAAAAAAATGCTTACTTTTGTGGAATCTTACACTGAAAGCTCTTATAGAACCCCAACAATGAATACACTTGTTTGGTCTACTGTTCACTTTTAAGACGGTTGAAGAATCTCCCAAAGAAACAACCCCAAATGGAAGCACTTATGGGAAATATTCATCATGAGTGAATCCATTTAAGGATATATCAAATGAGTACCACATACTTTTGATCTTTGATACATCCATATACTTGAGAAAAGTGAATATGGGTGTAAACTTGTCATCCCAGTTACCCCAACAGGAAGCACTTACTGAGTACAGAAAACAAGTCAGTACTCCGGTTTGGGTAACCAAAGTAACTTGCGCATATTTGTATTTCTTTTCACTTGGGTACCCAAAATTGTTGAAGAAAACAGATCACTCACCTGTTTCATCAGTCTTCCATTCATTCCCTGTACTAAGAGATTGCAGTCTAAAGTATCCTAGTGTTCTGATGATCCTTTGCTCCTTGGACAACTTCATCTTTGGACTTTAAGCCCTGGAATGGTTGGGGACCCAGTACCTGCAGACTCTATTTAAACCTCAAATGCATACTATAAAATTTGACCCCACCTTTTATTCATGAAGTTCTAATTGTATAAGTATCCATATTAGTCACATCAACATTTTCCACACAAACAAAAGGTTCTAATCACTGACTCCCAATCCTGGTAACTGTCAACTCGTTAATTAGTATGCACTAAAACCTGGAAGACCATTCTTTGTAATTAACATTTACACAAGTATCCGTTATTGAAAACTATTAGCAATGAATCTTGGGTATTTCACTCAAACTGTGACATTTTTGAAGTCATGTCTGGGTTGTGTTGTTAACATGGTTCCTGTCTTTGGCCAACTTTCAAACATTGAGGAAGCCCCAGAAGAAACAACCCCAAATGGAAGCACTTATGAGCAATAATATCATGAGTGACTTCATTTGAGGATATCTCAGTGAGGAATGTATCCAGAAATATTAATGTGGGAGTGTTTCTGATTATCTTGTACTTCCATCACACTGTAGTTTTGCCTTTTATAATCACCCCAACAAGTAGCACTTACTGTATTGGAAAGAACAAGTCAATGCTAAAAGTAGGGTAATGGCAGAGGCTTGGTTGAAGGAATAAAAGTTGATATAGTCAATGCTTCACAATAAGGCAATTAAAAAAGTACTTACTTTTGGGGAATCTTACACTGAAAGCTCTTATAGAACCCCAACAATGAATACACTTGTTTGGTCTACTGTTCACTTTTAAGACGGTTGAAGAATCTCCCAAAGAAACAACCCCAAATGGAAGCACTTATGGGAAATATTCATCATGAGTGAATCCATTTAAGGATATATCAAATGAGTACCACATACGTTTGATCTTTGATACATCCATATACTTGAGAAAAGTGAACATGGGTGTAAAATTGTCATCCCAGTTACCCCAACAGGAAGCACTTACTGAGTACAGAAAACAAGTCAGTACTCCGGTTTGGGTAACCAAAGTAACTTGCGCATCTTTGTATTTCTTTTCACTTGGGTACCCAAAATTGTTGAAGAAAACAGATCACTCACCTGTTTCATCAGTCTTCCATTCATTCCCTGTACTAAGAGATTGCAGTCTAAAGTATCCTAGTGTTCTGATGATCCTTTGCTCCTTGGACAACTTCATCTTTGGACTTCAAACCCTGCAATGGTTGGGGACCCAGTACCTGCGGACTCTATTTAAACCTCAAATGCATACTATAAAAATTGACCCCACCTTTTATTCATGAATTTCTAATTGTATAAGTATCCATATTAGTCACATCAACATTTTTCACACAAACAAAAGGTTCTGATCACTGACTCCCAATCCTGGTAACTGTCAACTCGTTAATTAGTATGCACTGAAACCTGGAAGACCATTCTTTGTAATTAACATTTACACAAGTATCCGTTATTGAAAACTATTAGCAATGAATCTTGGGTATTTCACTCAAACTGTGACATTTTTGAAGTCATGTCTGGGTTGTGTTGTTAACATGGTTCCTGTCTTTGGCCAACTTTCAAACATTGAGGAAGCCCCAGAAGAAACAACCCCAAATGGAAGCACTTATGAGCAATAATATCATGAGTGACTTCATTTGAGGATATCTCAGTGAGGAATGTATCCAGAAATATTAACGTGGGAGTGTTTCTGATTATCTTGTACTTCCATCACACTGTAGTTTTGCCTTTTATAATCACCCCAACAAGTAGCACTTACTGTATTGGAAAGAACAAGTCAATGCTAAAAGTAGGGTAATGGCAGAGGCTTGGTTGAAGGAATAAATATTCAAGTTGATATAGTCAATGCTTCACAATAAGGCAATTAAAAAATGCTTACTTTTGTGGAATCTTACACTGAAAGCTCTTATAGAACCCCAACAATGAATACACTTGTTTGGTCTACTGTTCACTTTTAAGACGGTTGAAGAATCTCCCAAAGAAACAACCCCAAATGGAAGCACTTATGGGAAATATTCATCATGAGTGAATCCATTTAAGGATATATCAAATGAGTACCACATGCTTTTGATCTTTGATACATCCATATACTTGAGAAAAGTGAATATGGGTGTAAACTTGTCATCCCAGTTACCCCAACAGGAAGCACTTACTGAGTACAGAAAACAAGTCAGTACTCCGGTTTGGGTAACCAAAGTAACTTGCCCATCTTTGTATTTCTTTTCACTTGGGTAACCTTAATTGTTTAAGAAAACAGATCACTCACCTGTTTCATCAGTCTCCCATTCATTCTCTGTACTAAGAGATTGCAGTCTAAAGTATCCCAGTGTTCTGATGATCTTTTGCTCCCGGGACAACTTCATCTTTGGACTTCAAACCCTGCAATGGTTGGGGACCCAGTACCTGCGGACTCTATTTAAACCTCAAATGCATACTATAAAATTTGACCCCACCTTTTATTCATGAATTTCTAATTGTATAAGTATCCATATTAGTCACATCAACATTTTCCACACAAACAAAAGGTTCTAATCACTGACTCCCAATCCTGGTAACTGTCAACTCGTTAATTAGTATGCACTGAAACCTGGAAGACCATTCTTTGTAATTAACATTTACACAAGTATCCGTTATTGAAAACTATTAGCAATGAATCTTGGGTATTTCACTCAAACTGTGACATTTTTGAAGTCATGTCTGGGTTGTGTTGTTAACATGGTTCCTGTCTTTGGCCAACTTTCAAACATTGAGGAAGCCCCAGAAGAAACAACCCCAAATGGAAGCACTTATGAGCAATAATATCATGAGTGACTTCATTTGAGGATATCTCAGTGAGGAATGTATCCAGAAATATTAACGTGGGAGTGTTTCTGATTATCTTGTACTTCCATCACACTGTAGTTTTGCCTTTTATAATCACCCCAACAAGTAGCACTTACTGTATTGGAAAGAACAAGTCAATGCTAAAAGTAGGGTAATGGCAGAGGCTTGGTTGAAGGAATAAATATTCAAGTTGATATAGTCAATGCTTCACAATAAGGCAATTAAAAAATGCTTACTTTTGTGGAATCTTACACTGAAAGCTCTTATAGAACCCCAACAATGAATACACTTGTTTGGTCTACTGTTCACTTTTAAGACGGTTGAAGAATCTCCCAAAGAAACAACCCCAAATGGAAGCACTTATGGGAAATATTCATCATGAGTGAATCCATTTAAGGATATATCAAATGAGTACCACATACGTTTGATCTTTGATAGATCCATATACTTGAGAAAAGTGAACATGGGTGTAAAATTGTCATCCCAGTTACCCCAACAGGAAGCACTTACTGAGTACAGAAAACAAGTCAGTACTCCGGTTTGGGTAACCAAAGTAACTTGCGCATATTTGTATTTCTTTTCACTTGGGTACCCAAAATTGTTGAAGAAAACAGATCACTCACCTGTTTCATCAGTCTTCCATTCATTCCCTGTACTAAGAGATTGCAGTCTAAAGTATCCTAGTGTTCTGATGATCCTTTGCTCCTTGGACAACTTCATCTTTGGACTTTAAGCCCTGCAATGGTTGGGGACCCAGTACCTGCGGACTCTATTTAAACCTCAAATGCATACTATAAAATTTGACCCCACCTTTTATTCATGAAGTTCTAATTGTATAAGTATCCATATTAGTCACATCAACATTTTCCACACAAACAAAAGGTTCTAATCACTGACTCCCAATCCTGGTAACTGTCAACTCGTTAATTAGTATGCACTGAAACCTGGAAGACCATTCTTTGTAATTAACATTTACACAAGTATCCGTTATTGAAAACTATTAGCAATGACTCTTGGGTATTTCACTCAAACTGTGACATTTTTGAAGTCATGTCTGGGTTGTGTTGTTAACATGGTTCCTGTCTTTGGCCAACTTTCAAACATTGAGGAAGCCCCAGAAGAAACAACCCCAAATGGAAGCACTTATGAGCAATAATATCATGAGTGACTTCATTTGAGGATATCTCAGTGAGGAATGTATCCAGAAATATTAACGTGGGAGTGTTTCTGATTATCTTGTACTTCCATCACACTGTAGTTTTGCCTTTTATAATCACCCCAACAAGTAGCACTTACTGTATTGGAAAGAACAAGTCAATGCTAAAAGTAGGGTAATGGCAGAGGCTTGGTTGAAGGAATAAATATTCAAGTTGATATAGTCAATGCTTCACAATAAGGCAATTAAAAATATACTTACTTTTGGGGAATCTTACACTGAAAGCTCTTATAGAACCCCAACAATGAACACATTTTTTTGGTCTACTGTTCACTTTTAAGACGGTTGAAGAATCTCCCAAAGAAACAACCCCAAATGGAAGCACTTATGGGAAATATTCATCATGAGTGAATCCATTTAAGGATATATCAAATGAGTACCACATACTTTTGATCTTTGATACATCCATATACTTGAGAAAAGTGAATATGGGTGTAAACTTGTCATCCCAGTTACCCCAACAGGAAGCACTTACTCAGTACAGAAAACAAGTCAGTACTCCGGTTTGGGTAACCAAAGTAACTTGCCCATCTTTGTATTTCTTTTCACTTGGGTAACCTTAATTGTTTAAGAAAACAGATCACTCACCCATTCATTCTCTGTACTAAGAGATTGCAGTCTAAAGTATCCTAGTGTTCTGATGATCCTTTGCTCCCGGGACAACTTCATCTTTGGACTTCAAACCCTGCAATGGTTGGGGACCCAGTACCTGCGGACTCTATTTAAACCTCAAATGCATACTATAAAAATTGACCCCACCTTTTATTCATGAATTTCTAATTGTATAAGTATCCATATTAGTCACATCAACATTTTTCACACAAACAAAAGGTTCTGATCACTGACTCCCAATCCTGGTAACTGTCAACTCATTAATTAGTATGCACTGAAACCTGGACGACCATTCTTTGTAATTAACATTTACACAAGTATCCGTTATTGAAAACTATTAGCAATGAATCTTGGGTATTTCACTCAAACTGTGACATTTTTGAAGTCATGTCTGGGTTGTGTTGTTAACATGGTTCCTGTCTTTGGCCAACTTTCAAACATTGAGGAAGCCCCAGAAGAAACAACCCCAAATGGAAGCACTTATGAGCAATAATATCATGAGTGACTTCATTTGAGGATATCTCAGTGAGGAATGTATCCAGAAATATTAATGTGGGAGTGTTTCTGATTATCTTGTACTTCCATCACACTGTAGTTTTGCCTTTTATAATCACCCCAACAAGTAGCACTTACTGTATTGGAAAGAACAAGTCAATGCTAAAAGTAGGGTAATGGCAGAGGCTTGGTTGAAGGAATAAATATTCAAGTTGATATAGTCAATGCTTCACAATAAGGCAATTAAAAAAATACTTACTTTTGGGGAATCTTACACTGAAAGCTCTTATAGAACCCCAACAATGAATACACTTGTTTGGTCTACTGTTCACTTTTAAGACGGTTGAAGAATCTCCCAAAGAAACAACCCCAAATGGAAGCACTTATGGGAAATATTCATCATGAGTGAATCCATTTAAGGATATATCAAATGAGTACCACATACGTTTGATCTTTGATAGATCCATATACTTGAGAAAAGTGAACATGGGTGTAAAATTGTCATCCCAGTTACCCCAACAGGAAGCACTTACTGAGTACAGAAAACAAGTCAGTACTCCGGGTTGGGTAACCAAAGTAACTTGCGCATCTTTGTATTTCTTTTCACTTGGGTACCCAAAATTGTTGAAGAAAACAGATCACTCACCTGTTTCATCAGTCTTCCATTCATTCCCTGTACTAAGAGATTGCAGTCTAAAGTATCCTCGTGTTCTGATGATCCTTTGCTCCTTGGACAACTTCATCTTTGGACTTCAAGCCCTGGAATGGTTGGGGACCCAGTACCTGCAGACTCTATTTAAACCTCAAATGCATACTATAAAATTTGACCCCACCTTTTATTCATGAAGTTCTAATTGTATAAGTATCCATATTAGTCACATCAACATTTTCCACACAAACAAAAGGTTCTGATCACTGACTCCCAATCCTGGTAACTGTCAACTCGTTAATTAGTATGCACTAAAACCTGGAAGAGCATTCTTTGTAATTAACATTTACACAAGTATCCGTTATTGAAAACTATTAGCAATGAATCTTGGGTATTTCACTCAAACTGTGACATTTTTGAAGTCATGTCTGGGTTGTGTTGTTAACATGGTTCCTGTCTTTGGCCAACTTTCAAACATTGAGGAAGCCCCAGAAGAAACAACCCCAAATGGAAGCACTTATGAGCAATAATATCATGAGTGACTTCATTTGAGGATATCTCAGTGAGGAATGTATCCAGAAATATTAACGTGGGAGTGTTTCTGATTATCTTGTACTTCCATCACACTGTAGTTTTGCCTTTTATAATCACCCCAACAAGTAGCACTTACTGTATTGGAAAGAACAAGTCAATGCTAAAAGTAGGGTAATGGCAGAGGCTTGGTTGAAGGAATAAATATTCAAGTTGATATAGTCAATGCTTCACAATAAGGCAATTAAAAAAATACTTACTTTTGGGGAATCTTACACTGAAAGCTCTTATAGAACCCCAACAATGAATACACTTGTTTGGTCTACTGTTCACTTTTAAGACGGTTGAAGAATCTCCCAAAGAAACAACCCCAAATGGAAGCACTTATGGGAAATATTCATCATGAGTGAATCCATTTAAGGATATATCAAATGAGTACCACATACATTTGATCTTTGATACATCCATATACTTGAGAAAAGTGAACATGGGTGTAAAATTGTCATCCCAGTTACCCCAACAGGAAGCACTTACTGAGTACAGAAAACAAGTCAGTACTCCGGTTTGGGTAACCAAAGTAACTTGCGCATCTTTGTATTTCTTTTCACTTGGGTACCCAAAATTGTTGAAGAAAACAGATCACTCACCTGTTTCATCAGTCTTCCATTCATTCCCTGTACTAAGAGATTGCAGTCTAAAGTATCCTCGTGTTCTGATGATCCTTTGCTCCTTGGACAACTTCATCTTTGGACTTCAAGCCCTGGAATGGTTGGGGACCCAGTACCTGCAGACTCTATTTAAACCTCAAATGCATACTATAAAATTTGACCCCACCTTTTATTCATGAAGTTCTAATTGTATAAGTATCCATATTAGTCACATCAACATTTTCCACACAAACAAAAGGTTCTGATCACTGACTCCCAATCCTGGTAACTGTCAACTCGTTAATTAGTATGCACTAAAACCTGGAAGAGCATTCTTTGTAATTAACATTTACACAAGTATCCGTTATTGAAAACTATTAGCAATGAATCTTGGGTATTTCACTCAAACTGTGACATTTTTGAAGTCATGTCTGGGTTGTGTTGTTAACATGGTTCCTGTCTTTGGCCAACTTTCAAACATTGAGGAAGCCCCAGAAGAAACAACCCCAAATGGAAGCACTTATGAGCAATAATATCATGAGTGACTTCATTTGAGGATATCTCAGTGAGGAATGTATCCAGAAATATTAACGTGGGAGTGTTTCTGATTATCTTGTACTTCCATCACACTGTAGTTTTGCCTTTTATAATCACCCCAACAAGTAGCACTTACTGTATTGGAAAGAACAAGTCAATGCTAAAAGTAGGGTAATGGCAGAGGCTTGGTTGAAGGAATAAATATTCAAGTTGATATAGTCAATGCTTCACAATAAGGCAATTAAAAAAATACTTACTTTTGGGGAATCTTACACTGAAAGCTCTTATAGAACCCCAACAATGAATACACTTGTTTGGTCTACTGTTCACTTTTAAGACGGTTGAAGAATCTCCCAAAGAAACAACCCCAAATGGAAGCACTTATGGGAAATATTCATCATGAGTGAATCCATTTAAGGATATATCAAATGAGTACCACATACATTTGATCTTTGATACATCCATATACTTGAGAAAAGTGAACATGGGTGTAAAATTGTCATCCCAGTTACCCCAACAGGAAGCACTTACTGAGTACAGAAAACAAGTCAGTACTCCGGTTTGGGTAACCAAAGTAACTTGCGCATCTTTGTATTTCTTTTCACTTGGGTACCCAAAATTGTTGAAGAAAACAGATCACTCACCTGTTTCATCAGTCTTCCATTCATTCCCTGTACTAAGAGATTGCAGTCTAAAGTATCCTCGTGTTCTGATGATCCTTTGCTCCTTGGACAACTTCATCTTTGGACTTCAAGCCCTGGAATGGTTGGGGACCCAGTACCTGCAGACTCTATTTAAACCTCAAATGCATACTATAAAATTTGACCCCACCTTTTATTCATGAAGTTCTAATTGTATAAGTATCCATATTAGTCACATCAACATTTTCCACACAAACAAAAGGTTCTGATCACTGACTCCCAATCCTGGTAACTGTCAACTCGTTAATTAGTATGCACTAAAACCTGGAAGACCATTCTTTGTAATTAACATTTACACAAGTATCCGTTATTGAAAACTATTAGCAATGAATCTTGGGTATTTCACTCAAACTGTGACATTTTTGAAGTCATGTCTGGGTTGTGTTGTTAACATGGTTCCTGTCTTTGGCCAACTTTCAAACACTGAGGAAGCCCCAGAAGAAACAACCCCAAATGGAAGCACTTATGAGCAATAATATCATGAGTGACTTCATTTGAGGATATCTCAGTGAGGAATGTATCCAGAAATATTAACGTGGGAGTGTTTCTGATTATCTTGTACTTCCATCACACTGTAGTTTTGCCTTTTATAATCACCCCAACAAGTAGCACTTACTGTATTGGAAAGAACAAGTCAATGCTAAAAGTAGGGTAATGGCAGAGGCTTGGTTGAAGGAATAAATATTCAAGTTGATATAGTCAATGCTTCACAATAAGGCAATTAAAAAAATACTTGCTTTTGGGGAATCTTACACTGAAAGCTCTTATAGAACCCCAACAATGAACACATTTTTTTGGTCTACTGTTCACTTTTAAGACGGTTGAAGAATCTCCCAAAGAAACAACCCCAAATGGAAGCACTTATGGGAAATATTCATCATGAGTGAATCCATTTAAGGATATATCAAATGAGTACCACATACTTTTGATCTTTGATACATCCATATACTTGAGAAAAGTGAATATGGGTGTAAACTTGTCATCCCAGTTACCCCAACAGGAAGCACTTACTGAGTACAGAAAACAAGTCAGTACTCCGGTTTGGGTAACCAAAGTAACTTGCCCATCTTTGTATTTCTTTTCACTTGGGTAACCTTAATTGTTTAAGAAAACAGATCACTCACCTGTTTCATCAGTCTTCCATTCATTCCCTGTACTAAGAGATTGCAGTCTAAAGTATCCTAGTGTTCTGATGATCCTTTGCTCCTTGGACAACTTCATCTTTGGACTTCAAGCCCTGGAATGGTTGGGGACCCAGTACCTGCAGACTCTATTTAAACCTCAAATGCATACTATAAAATTTGACCCCACCTTTTATTCATGAAGTTCTAATTGTATAAGTATCCATATTAGTCACATCAACATTTTCCACACAAACAAAAGGTTCTGATCACTGACTCCCAATCCTGGTAACTGTCAACTCGTTAATTAGTATGCACTAAAACCTGGAAGAGCATTCTTTGTAATTAACATTTACACAAGTATCCGTTATTGAAAACTATTAGCAATGAATCTTGGGTATTTCACTCAAACTGTGACATTTTTGAAGTCATGTCTGGGTTGTGTTGTTAACATGGTTCCTGTCTTTGGCCAACTTTCAAACACTGAGGAAGCCCCAGAAGAAACAACCCCAAATGGAAGCACTTATGAGCAATAATATCATGAGTGACTTCATTTGAGGATATCTCAGTGAGGAATGTATCCAGAAATATTAACGTGGGAGTGTTTCTGATTATCTTGTACTTCCATCACACTGTAGTTTTGCCTTTTATAATCACCCCAACAAGTAGCACTTACTGTATTGGAAAGAACAAGTCAATGCTAAAAGTAGGGTAATGGCAGAGGCTTGGTTGAAGGAATAAATATTCAAGTTGATATAGTCAATGCTTCACAATAAGGCAATTAAAAAAATACTTACTTTTGGGGAATCTTACACTGAAAGCTCTTATAGAACCCCAACAATGAATACACTTGTTTGGTCTACTGTTCACTTTTAAGACGGTTGAAGAATCTCCCAAAGAAACAACCCCAAATGGAAGCACTTATGGGAAATATTCATCATGAGTGAATCCATTTAAGGATATATCAAATGAGTACCACATACTTTTGATCTTTGATACATCCATATACTTGAGAAAAGTGAATATGGGTGTAAACTTGTCATCCCAGTTACCCCAACAGGAAGCACTTACTGAGTACAGAAAACAAGTCAGTACTCCGGTTTGGGTAACCAAAGTAACTTGCCCATCTTTGTATTTCTTTTCACTTGGGTAACCTTAATTGTTTAAGAAAACAGATCACTCACCTGTTTCATCAGTCTTCCATTCATTCCCTGTACTAAGAGATTGCAGTCTAAAGTATCCTAGTGTTCTGATGATCCTTTGTTCCTTGGACAACTTCATCTTTGGACTTCAAGCCCTGGAATGGTTGGGGACCCAGTACCTGCAGACTCTATTTAAACCTCAAATGCATACTATAAAAATTGACCCCACCTTTTATTCATGAAGTTCTAATTGTATAAGTATCCATATTAGTCACATCAACATTTTCCACACAAACAAAAGGTTCTGATCACTGACTCCCAATCCTGGTTACTGTCAACTCGTTAATTAGTATGCACTAAAACCTGGAAGACCATTCTTTGTAATTAACATTTACACAAGTATCCGTTATTGAAAACTATTAGCAATGAATCTTGGGTATTTCACTCAAACTGTGACATTTTTGAAGTCATGTCTGGGTTGTGTTGTTAACATGGTTCCTGTCTTTGGCCAACTTTCAAACATTGAGGAAGCCCCAGAAGAAACAACCCCAAATGGAAGCACTTATGAGCAATAATATCATGAGTGACTTCATTTGAGGATATCTCAGTGAGGAATGTATCCAGAAATATTAATGTGGGAGTGTTTCTGATTATCTTGTACTTCCATCACACTGTAGTTTTGCCTTTTATAATCACCCCAACAAGTAGCACTTACTGTATTGGAAAGAACAAGTCAATGCTAAAAGTAGGGTAATGGCAGAGGCTTGGTTGAAGGAATAAATATTCAAGTTGATATAGTCAATGCTTCACAATAAGGCAATTAAAAAAATACTTACTTTTGGGGAATCTTACACTTAAAGCTCTTATAGAACCCCAACAATGAATACACTTGTTTGGTCTACTGTTCACTTTTAAGACGGTTGAAGAATCTCCCAAAGAAACAACCCCAAATGGAAGCACTTATGGGAAATATTCATCATGAGTGAATCCATTTAAGGATATATCAAATGAGTACCACATACGTTTGATCTTTGATAGATCCATATACTTGAGAAAAGTGAATATGGGTGTAAACTTGTCATCCCAGTTACCCCAACAGGAAGCACTTACTGAGTACAGAAAACAAGTCAGTACTCCGGTTTGGGTAACCAAAGTAACTTGCCCATCTTTGTATTTCTTTTCACTTGGGTAACCTTAATTGTTTAAGAAAACAGATCACTCACCTGTTTCATCAGTCTTCCATTCATTCCCTGTACTAAGAGATTGCAGTCTAAAGTATCCTAGTGTTCTGATGATCCTTTGCTCCTTGGACAACTTCATCTTTGGACTTCAAGCCCTGGAATGGTTGGGGACCCAGTACCTGCAGACTCTATTTAAACCTCAAATGCATACTATAAAAATTGACCCCACCTTTTATTCATGAAGTTCTAATTGTATAAGTATCCATATTAGTCACATCAACATTTTCCACACAAACAAAAGGTTCTGATCACTGACTCCCAATCCTGGTTACTGTCAACTCGTTAATTAGTATGCACTAAAACCTGGAAGACCATTCTTTGTAATTAACATTTACACAAGTATCCGTTATTGAAAACTATTAGCAATGAATCTTGGGTATTTCACTCAAACTGTGACATTTTTGAAGTCATGTCTGGGTTGTGTTGTTAACATGGTTCCTGTCTTTGGCCAACTTTCAAACATTGAGGAAGCCCCAGAAGAAACAACCCCAAATGGAAGCACTTATGAGCAATAATATCATGAGTGACTTCATTTGAGGATATCTCAGTGAGGAATGTATCCAGAAATATTAATGTGGGAGTGTTTCTGATTATCTTGTACTTCCATCACACTGTAGTTTTGCCTTTTATAATCACCCCAACAAGTAGCACTTACTGTATTGGAAAGAACAAGTCAATGCTAAAAGTAGGGTAATGGCAGAGGCTTGGTTGAAGGAATAAATATTCAAGTTGATATAGTCAATGCTTCACAATAAGGCAATTAAAAAAATACTTACTTTTGGGGAATCTTACACTTAAAGCTCTTATAGAACCCCAACAATGAATACACTTGTTTGGTCTACTGTTCACTTTTAAGACGGTTGAAGAATCTCCCAAAGAAACAACCCCAAATGGAAGCACTTATGGGAAATATTCATCATGAGTGAATCCATTTAAGGATATATCAAATGAGTACCACATACGTTTGATCTTTGATACATCCATATACTTGAGAAAAGTGAACATGGGTGTAAAATTGTCATCCCAGTTACCCCAACAGGAAGCACTTACTGAGTACAGAAAACAAGTCAGTACTCCGGTTTGGGTAACCAAAGTAACTTGCGCAACTTTGTATTTCTTTTCACTTGGGTACCCAAAATTCCTGAAGAAAACAGATCACTCACCTGTTTCTTCAGTCTTCCATTCATTCCCTGTACTAAAGATTGCAGTCTAAAGTATCCTAGTGTTCTGATGATCCTTTGCTCCTTGGACAACTTCATCTTTGGACTTCAAGCCCTGGAATGGTTGGGGACCCAGTACCTGCGGACTCTATTTAAACCTCAAATGCATACTATAAAAATTGACCCCACCTTTTATTCATGAAGTTCTAATTGTATAAGTATCCATATTAGTCACATCAACATTTTTCACACAAACAAAAAGGTTCTGATCACTGACTCCCAATCCTGGTAACTGTCAACTCGTTAATTAGTATGCACTGAAACCTGGAAGACCATTCTTTGTAATTAACATTTACACAAGTATCCGTTATTGAAAACTATTAGCAATGAATCTTGGGTATTTCACTCAAACTGTGACATTTTTGAAGTCATGTCTGGGTTGTGTTGTTAACATGGTTCCTGTCTTTGGCCAACTTTCAAACATTGAGGAAGCCCCAGAAGAAACAACCCCAAATGGAAGCACTTATGAGCAATATTTATCATGAGTGACTTCATTTGAGGATATCTCAGTGAGGAATGTATCTAGAAATATTAATGTGGGAGTGTTTCTGATTATTTTGTACTTCCATCACACTGTAGTTTTGCCTTTTATAATCACCCCAACAAGTAGCACTTACTGTATTGGAAAGAACAAGTCAATGTTAAAAGTAGGGTAATGGCAGAGGCTTGGTTGAAGGAATAAATATTCAAGTTGATATAGTCAATGCTTCACAATAAGGCAATTCAAAAAATGCTTACTTTTGTGGAATCTTACACTGAAACCCCAACAATGAATACACTTGTTTGGTCTACTGTTCACTTTTAAGACGGTTGAAGAATCTCACAAAGAAACAACCCCAAATGGAAGCACTTATGGGAAATATTTATCATGAGTGAATCCATTTAAGGATATATCAAATGAGTACCACATACTTTTGATCTTTGATACATCCATATACTTGAGAAAAGTGAACATGGGTGTAAAATTGTCATCCCAGTTACCCCAACAGGAAGCACTTACTGAGTACAGAAAACAAGTCAGTACTCCGGTTTGGGTAACCAAAGTAACTTGCGCATCTTTGTATTTCTTTTCACTTGGGTACCCAAAATTGTTTAAGAAAACAGATCACTCACCTGTTTCATCAGTCTTCCATTCATTCCCTGTACTAAGAGATTGCAGTCTAAAGTATCCTAGTGTTCTGATGATCCTTTGCTCCTTGGACAACTTCATCTTTGGACTTCAAGCCCTGGAATGGTTGGGGACCCAGTACCTGCGGATTCTATTTAAACCTCAAATGCATACTATAAAATTTGACCCCACCTTTTATTCATGAAGTTCTAATTGTATAAGTATCCATATTAGTCACATCAACATTTTCCACACAAACAAAAGGTTCTGATCACTGACTCCCAATCCTGGTAACTGTCAACTCGTTAATTAGTATGCACTAAAACCTGGAAGACCATTCTTTGTAATTAACATTTACACAAGTATCCGTTATTGAAAACTATTAGCAATGAATCTTGGGTATTTCACTCAAACTGTGACATTTTTGAAGTCATGTCTGGGTTGTGTTGTTAACATGGTTCCTGTCTTTGGCCAACTTTCAAACATTGAGGAAGCCCCAGAAGAAACAACCCCAAATGGAAGCACTTATGAGCAACAATATCATGAGTGACTTCATTTGAGGATATCTCAGTGAGGAATGTATCCAGAAATATTAACGTGGGAGTGTTTCTGATTATCTTGTACTTCCATCACACTGTAGTTTTGCCTTTTATAATCACCCCAACAAGTAGCACTTACTGTATTGGAAAGAACAAGTCGATGCTAAAAGTAGGGTAATGGCAGAGGCTTGGTTGAAGGAATAAATATTCAAGTTGATATAGTCAATGCTTCACAATAAGGCAATTAAAAAAATACTTACTTTTGGGGAATCTTACACTTAAAGCTCTTATAGAACCCCAACAATGAATACACTTGTTTGGTCTACTGTTCACTTTTAAGACGGTTGAAGAATCTCACAAAGAAACAACCCCAAATGGAAGCACTTATGGGAAATATTTATCATGAGTGAATCCATTTAAGGATATATCAAATGAGTACCACATACTTTTGATCTTTGATACATCCATATACTTGAGAAAAGTGAACATGGGTGTAAAATTGTCATCCCAGTTACCCCAACAGGAAGCACTTACTGAGTACAGAAAACAAGTCAGTACTCCGGTTTGGGTAACCAAAGTAACTTGCGCATCTTTGTATTTCTTTTCACTTGGGTACCCAAAATTGTTGAAGAAAACAGATCACTCACCTGTTTCATCAGTCTTCCATTCATTCCCTGTACTAAGAGATTGCAGTCTAAAGTATCCTAGTGTTCTGATGATCCTTTGCTCCTTGGACAACTTCATCTTTGGACTTCAAGCCCTGGAATGGTTGGGGACCCAGTACCTGCGGACTCTATTTAAACCTCAAATGCATACTATAAAAATTGACCCCACCTTTTATTCATGAAGTTCTAATTGTATAAGTATCCATATTAGTCACATCAACATTTTCCACACAAACAAAAGGTTCTGATCACTGACTCCCAATCCTGGTAACTGTCAACTCGTTAATTAGTATGCACTGAAACCTGGAAGACCATTCTTTGTAATTAACATTTACACAAGTATCCGTTATTGAAAACTATTAGCAATGAATCTTGGGTATTTCACTCAAACTGTGACATTTTTGAAGTCATGTCTGGGTTGTGTTGTTAACATGGTTCCTGTCTTTGGCCAACTTTCAAACATTGAGGAAGCCCCAGAAGAAACAACCCCAAATGGAAGCACTTATGAGCAATATTTATCATGAGTGACTTCATTTGAGGATATCTCAGTGAGGAATGTATCTAGAAATATTAATGTGGGAGTGTTTCTGATTATTTTGTACTTCCATCACACTGTAGTTTTGCCTTTTATAATCACCCCAACAAGTAGCACTTACTGTATTGGAAAGAACAAGTCAATGTTAAAAGTAGGGTAATGGCAGAGGCTTGGTTGAAGGAATAAATATTCAAGTTGATATAGTCAATGCTTCACAATAAGGCAATTCAAAAAATGCTTACTTTTGTGGAATCTTACACTGAAACCCCAACAATGAATACACTTGTTTGGTCTACTGTTCACTTTTAAGACGGTTGAAGAATCTCACAAAGAAACAACCCCAAATGGAAGCACTTATGGGAAATATTTATCATGAGTGAATCCATTTAAGGATATATCAAATGAGTACCACATACTTTTGATCTTTGATACATCCATATACTTGAGAAAAGTGAACATGGGTGTAAAATTGTCATCCCAGTTACCCCAACAGGAAGCACTTACTGAGTACAGAAAACAAGTCAGTACTCCGGTTTGGGTAACCAAAGTAACTTGCGCATCTTTGTATTTCTTTTCACTTGGGTACCCAAAATTGTTTAAGAAAACAGATCACTCACCTGTTTCATCAGTCTTCCATTCATTCCCTGTACTAAGAGATTGCAGTCTAAAGTATCCTAGTGTTCTGATGATCCTTTGCTCCTTGGACAACTTCATCTTTGGACTTCAAGCCCTGGAATGGTTGGGGACCCAGTACCTGCGGATTCTATTTAAACCTCAAATGCATACTATAAAATTTGACCCCACCTTTTATTCATGAAGTTCTAATTGTATAAGTATCCATATTAGTCACATCAACATTTTCCACACAAACAAAAGGTTCTGATCACTGACTCCCAATCCTGGTAACTGTCAACTCGTTAATTAGTATGCACTAAAACCTGGAAGACCATTCTTTGTAATTAACATTTACACAAGTATCCGTTATTGAAAACTATTAGCAATGAATCTTGGGTATTTCACTCAAACTGTGACATTTTTGAAGTCATGTCTGGGTTGTGTTGTTAACATGGTTCCTGTCTTTGGCCAACTTTCAAACATTGAGGAAGCCCCAGAAGAAACAACCCCAAATGGAAGCACTTATGAGCAACAATATCATGAGTGACTTCATTTGAGGATATCTCAGTGAGGAATGTATCCAGAAATATTAACGTGGGAGTGTTTCTGATTATCTTGTACTTCCATCACACTGTAGTTTTGCCTTTTATAATCACCCCAACAAGTAGCACTTACTGTATTGGAAAGAACAAGTCGATGCTAAAAGTAGGGTAATGGCAGAGGCTTGGTTGAAGGAATAAATATTCAAGTTGATATAGTCAATGCTTCACAATAAGGCAATTAAAAAAATACTTACTTTTGGGGAATCTTACACTTAAAGCTCTTATAGAACCCCAACAATGAATACACTTGTTTGGTCTACTGTTCACTTTTAAGACGGTTGAAGAATCTCCCAAAGAAACAACCCCAAATGGAAGCACTTATGGGAAATATTCATCATGAGTGAATCCATTTAAGGATATATCAAATGAGTACCACATACGTTTGATCTTTGATACATCCATATACTTGAGAAAAGTGAACATGGGTGTAAAATTGTCATCCCAGTTACCCCAACAGGAAGCACTTACTGAGTACAGAAAACAAGTCAGTACTCCGGTTTGGGTAACCAAAGTAACTTGCGCATCTTTGTATTTCTTTTCACTTGGGTACCCAAAATTGTTGAAGAAAACAGGTCACTCACCTGTTTCTTCAGTCTTCCATTCATTCCCTGTACTAAAGATTGCAGTCTAAAGTATCCTAGTGTTCTGATGATCCTTTGCTCCTTGGACAACTTCATCTTTGGACTTCAAGCCCTGGAATGGTTGGGGACCCAGTACCTGCGGACTCTATTTAAACCTCAAATGCATACTATAAAAATTGACCCCACCTTTTATTCATGAAGTTCTAATTGTATAAGTATCCATATTAGTCACATCAACATTTTTCACACAAACAAAAAGGTTCTGATCACTGACTCCCAATCCTGGTAACTGTCAACTCGTTAATTAGTATGCACTGAAACCTGGAAGACCATTCTTTGTAATTAACATTTACACAAGTATCCGTTATTGAAAACTATTAGCAATGAATCTTGGGTATTTCACTCAAACTGTGACATTTTTGAAGTCATGTCTGGGTTGTGTTGTTAACATGGTTCCTGTCTTTGGCCAACTTTCAAACATTGAGGAAGCCCCAGAAGAAACAACCCCAAATGGAAGCACTCATGAGCAATATTTATCATGAGTGACTTCATTTGAGGATATCTCAGTGAGGAATGTATCTAGAAATATTAATGTGGGAGTGTTTCTGATTATTTTGTACTTCCATCACACTGTAGTTTTGCCTTTTATAATCACCCCAACAAGTAGCACTTACTGTATTGGAAAGAACAAGTCAATGTTAAAAGTAGGGTAATGGCAGAGGCTTGGTTGAAGGAATAAATATTCAAGTTGATATAGTCAATGCTTCACAATAAGGCAATTCAAAAAATGCTTACTTTTGTGGAATCTTACACTGAAACCCCAACAATGAATACACTTGTTTGGTCTACTGTTCACTTTTAAGACGGTTGAAGAATCTCACAAAGAAACAACCCCAAATGGAAGCACTTATGGGAAATATTTATCATGAGTGAATCCATTTAAGGATATATCAAATGAGTACCACATACTTTTGATCTTTGATACATCCATATACTTGAGAAAAGTGAACATGGGTGTAAAATTGTCATCCCAGTTACCCCAACAGGAAGCACTTACTGAGTACAGAAAACAAGTCAGTACTCCGGTTTGGGTAACCAAAGTAACTTGCGCATCTTTGTATTTCTTTTCACTTGGGTACCCAAAATTGTTTAAGAAAACAGATCACTCACCTGTTTCATCAGTCTTCCATTCATTCCCTGTACTAAGAGATTGCAGTCTAAAGTATCCTAGTGTTCTGATGATCCTTTGCTCCTTGGACAACTTCATCTTTGGACTTCAAGCCCTGGAATGGTTGGGGACCCAGTACCTGCGGATTCTATTTAAACCTCAAATGCATACTATAAAAATTGACCCCACCTTTTATTCATGAAGTTCTAATTGTATAAGTATCCATATTAGTCACATCAACATTTTCCACACAAACAAAAGGTTCTGATCACTGACTCCCAATCCTGGTAACTGTCAACTCGTTAATTAGTATGCACTAAAACCTGGAAGACCATTCTTTGTAATTAACATTTACACAAGTATCCGTTATTGAAAACTATTAGCAATGAATCTTGGGTATTTCACTCAAACTGTGACATTTTTGAAGTCATGTCTGGGTTGTGTTGTTAACATGGTTCCTGTCTTTGGCCAACTTTCAAACATTGAGGAAGCCCCAGAAGAAACAACCCCAAATGGAAGCACTTATGAGCAACAATATCATGAGTGACTTCATTTGAGGATATCTCAGTGAGGAATGTATCCAGAAATATTAACGTGGGAGTGTTTCTGATTATCTTGTACTTCCATCACACTGTAGTTTTGCCTTTTATAATCACCCCAACAAGTAGCACTTACTGTATTGGAAAGAACAAGTCAATGCTAAAAGTAGGGTAATGGCAGAGGCTTGGTTGAAGGAATAAATATTCAAGTTGATATAGTCAATGCTTCACAATAAGGCAATTAAAAAAATACTTACTTTTGGGGAATCTTACACTGAAAGCTCTTATAGAACCCCAACAATGAATACTTGTTTGGTCTACTGTTCACTTTTAAGACGGTTGAAGAATCTCCCAAAGAAACAACCCCAAATGGAAGCACTTATGGGAAATATTCATCATGAGTGAATCCATTTAAGGATATATCAAATGAGTACCACATACTTTTGATCTTTGATACATCCATATACTTGAGAAAAGTGAATATGGGTGTAAATTTGTCATCCCAGTTACCCCAACAGGAAGCACTTACTGAGTACAGAAAACAAGTCAGTACTCCGGTTTGGGTAACCAAAGTAACTTGCCCATCTTTGTATTTCTTTTCACTTGGGTAACCTTAATTGTTTAAGAAAACAGATCACTCACCTGTTTCATCAGTCTTCCATTCATTCCCTGTACTAAGAGATTGCAGTCTAAAGTATCCTAGTGTTCTGATGATCCTTTGCTCCTTGGACAACTTCATCTTTGGACTTCAAGCCCTGGAATGGTTGGGGACCCAGTACCTGCAGACTCTATTTAAACCTCAAATGCATACTATAAAATTTGACCCCACCTTTTATTCATGAAGTTCTAATTGTATAAGTATCCATATTAGTCACATCAACATTTTCCACACAAACAAAAGGTTCTGATCACTGACTCCCAATCCTGGTAACTGTCAACTCGTTAATTAGTATGCACTAAAACCTGGAAGACCATTCTTTGTAATTAACATTTACACAAGTATCCGTTATTGAAAACTATTAGCAATGAATCTTGGGTATTTCACTCAAACTGTGACATTTTTGAAGTCATGTCTGGGTTGTGTTGTTAACATGGTTCCTGTCTTTGGCCAACTTTCAAACATTGAGGAAGCCCCAGAAGAAACAACCCCAAATGGAAGCACTTATGAGCAATAATATCATGAGTGACTTCATTTGAGGATATCTCAGTGAGGAATGTATCCAGAAATATTAACGTGGGAGTGTTTCTGATTATCTTGTACTTCCATCACACTGTAGTTTTGCCTTTTATAATCACCCCAACAAGTAGCACTTACTGTATTGGAAAGAACAAGTTAATGCTAAAAGTAGGGTAATGGCAGAGGCTTGGTTGAAGGAATAAATATTCAAGTTGATATAGTCAATGCTTCACAATAAGGCAATTAAAAAAATACTTACTTTTGGGGAATCTTACACTGAAAGCTCTTATAGAACCCCAACAATGAATACACTTGTTTGGTCTACTGTTCACTTTTAAGACGGTTGAAGAATCTCCCAAAGAAACAACCCCAAATGGAAGCACTTATGGGAAATATTCATCATGAGTGAATCCATTTAAGGATATATCAAATGAGTACCACATACGTTTGATCTTTGATACATCCATATACTTGAGAAAAGTGAACATGGGTGTAAAATTGTCATCCCAGTTACCCCAACAGGAAGCACTTACTGAGTACAGAAAACAAGTCAGTACTCCGGTTTGGGTAACCAAAGTAACTTGCGCAACTTTGTATTTCTTTTCACTTGGGTACCCAAAATTGTTTAAGAAAACAGATCACTCACCTGTTTCATCAGTCTTCCATTCATTCCCTGTACTAAGAGATTGCAGTCTAAAGTATCCTAGTGTTCTGATGATCCTTTGCTCCTTGGACAACTTCATCTTTGGACTTCAAGCCCTGGAATGGTTGGGGACCCAGTACCTGCAGACTCTATTTAAACCTCAAATGCATACTATAAAATTTGACCCCACCTTTTATTCATGAATTTCTAATTGTATAAGTATCCATATTAGTCACATCAACATTTTCCACACAAACAAAAGGTTCTGATCACTGACTCCCAATCCTGGTAACTGTCAACTCGTTAATTAGTATGCACTAAAACCTGGAAGACCATTCTTTGTAATTAACATTTACACAAGTATCCGTTATTGAAAACTATTAGCAATGAATCTTGGGTATTTCACTCAAACTGTGACATTTTTGAAGTCATGTCTGGGTTGTGTTGTTAACATGGTTCCTGTCTTTGGCCAACTTTCAAACATTGAGGAAGCCCCAGAAGAAACAACCCCAAATGGAAGCACTTATGAGCAATATTTATCATGAGTGACTTCATTTGAGGATATCTCAGTGAGGAATGTATCTAGAAATATTAATGTGGGAGTGTTTCTGATTATTTTGTACTTCGATCACACTGTAGTTTTGCCTTTTATAATCACCCCAACAAGTAGCACTTACTGTATTGGAAAGAACAAGTTAATGCTAAAAGTAGGGTAATGGCAGAGGCTTGGTTGAAGGAATAAATATTCAAGTTGATATAGTCAATGCTTCACAATAAGGCAATTAAAAAAATACTTACTTTTGGGGAATCTTACACTGAAAGCTCTTATAGAACCCCAACAATGAATACACTTGTTTGGTCTACTGTTCACTTTTAAGACGGTTGAAGAATCTCCCAAAGAAACAACCCCAAATGGAAGCACTTATGGGAAATATTCATCATGAGTGAATCCATTTAAGGATATATCAAATGAGTACCACATACGTTTGATCTTTGATACATCCATATACTTGAGAAAAGTGAACATGGGTGTAAAATTGTCATCCCAGTTACCCCAACAGGAAGCACTTACTGAGTACAGAAAACAAGTCAGTACTCCGGTTTGGGTAACCAAAGTAACTTGCGCAACTTTGTATTTCTTTTCACTTGGGTACCCAAAATTGTTGAAGAAAACAGATCACTCACCTGTTTCATCAGTCTTCCATTCATTCCCTGTACTAAGAGATTGCAGTCTAAAGTATCCTAGTGTTCTGATGATCCTTTGCTCCTTGGACAACTTCATCTTTGGACTTCAAGCCCTGGAATGGTTGGGGACCCAGTACCTGCGGACTCTATTTAAACCTCAAATGCATACTATAAAAATTGACCCCACCTTTTATTCATGAATTTCTAATTGTATAAGTATCCATATTAGTCACATCAACATTTTTCACACAAACAAAAGGTTCTGATCACTGACTCCCAATCCTGGTAACTGTCAACTCGTTAATTAGTATGCACTGAAACCTGGAAGACCATTCTTTGTAATTAACATTTACACAAGTATCCGTTATTGAAAACTATTAGCAATGAATCTTGGGTATTTCACTCAAACTGTGACATTTTTGAAGTCATGTCTGGGTTGTGTTGTTAACATGGTTCCTGTCTTTGGCCAACTTTCAAACATTGAGGAAGCCCCAGAAGAAACAACCCCAAATGGAAGCACTTATGAGCCATATTTATCATGAGTGACTTCATTTGAGGATATCTCAGTGAGGAATGTATCTAGAAATATTAATGTGGGAGTGTTTCTGATTATTTTGTACTTCCATCACACTGTAGTTTTGCCTTTTATAATCACCCCAACAAGTAGCACTTACTGTATTGGAAAGAACAAGTCAATGTTAAAAGTAGGGTAATGGCAGAGGCTTGGTTGAAGGAATAAATATTCAAGTTGATATAGTCAATGCTTCACAATAAGGCAATTAAAAAAATGCTTACTTTTGTGGAATCTTACACTGAAAGCTCTTATAGAACCCCAACAATGAATACACTTGTTTGGTCTACTGTTCACTTTTAAGACGGTTGAAGAATCTCCCAAGGAAACAACCCCAAATGGAAGCACTTATGGGAAATATTCATCATGAGTGAATCCATTTAAGGATATATCAAATGAGTACCACATACTTTTGATCTTTGATACATCCATATACTTGAGAAAAGTGACCTTTTGCTCCTGGGACAACTTCATCTTTGGACTTCAAACCCTGCAATGGTTAGGGACCCAGTACCTGCGGACTCTATTCAAACCTCAAATGCATACTATAAAAATTGACCCCACCTTTTATTCATGAAGTTCTAATTGTATAAGTATCCATATTAGTCACATCAACATTTTTCACACAAACAAAAGGTTCTGATCACTGACTCCCAATCCTGGTAACTGTCAACTCGTTAACTAGTATACACTAAAACCTGGAAGACCATTCTTTGTAATTAACATTTACACAAGTATCCGTTATTGAAAACTATTAGCAATGAATCTTGGGTATTTCACTCAAACTGTGGCATTTTTATGTGTGGGTTGTGTTGTTAACATGGTTCCTGTCTTTGGCCAACTTTCAAACATTGAGGAAGCCCCAGAAGAAACAACCCCAAATGGAAGCACTTATGAGCAATATTTATCATGAGTGACTTCATTTGAGGATATCTCAGTGAGGAATGTATCCAGAAATATTAATGTGGGAGTGTTTCTGATTATTTTGTACTTCCATCACACTGTAGTTTTGCCTTTTATAATCACCCCAACAAGTAGCACTTACTGTATTGGAAAGAACAAGTCAATGCTAAAAGTAGGGTAATGGCAGAGGCTTGGTTGAAGGAATAAATATTCAAGTTGACATAGTCAATGCTTCACAATAAGGCAATTAAAAAATGCTTACTTTTGTGGAATCTTACACTGAAACCCCAACAATGAATACACTTGTTTGGTCTACTGTTCACTTTTAAGACGGTTGAAGAATCTCCCAAAGAAACAACCCCAAATGGAAGCACTTATGGGAAATATTTATCATGAGTGAATCCATTTAAGGATATATCAAATGAGTACCACATACTTTTGATCTTTGATACATCCATATACTTGAGAAAAGTGAATATGGGTGTAAAATTGTCATCCCAGTTACCCCAACAGGAAGCACTTACTGAGTACAGAAAACAAGTCAGTACTCCGGTTTGGGTAACCAAAGTAACTTGCCCATCTTTGTATTTCTTTTTACTTGGGTAACCTGAATTGTTTAAGAAAACAGATCACTCACCTGTTTCATCAGTCTTCCATTCATTCTCTGTACTAAGAGATTGCAGTCTAAAGTATCCTAGTGTTCTGATGATCCTTTGCTCCCGGGACAACTTCATCTTTGGACTTCAAACCCTGCAATGGTTGGGGACCCAGTACCTGCGGTCTCTATTTAAACCTCAAATGCATACTATAAAAATTGACCCCACCTTTTTATTCATGAAGTTCTAATTATCCATATTAGTCACATCAACATTTTCCACACAAACTAAATGTTCTGATCACTGACTCCCAATCCTGGTAACTGTCAACTCGTTAATTAGTAAGCACTAAAACCTGGAAGACCATTCTTTGTAATTAACATTTACACAAGTATCCGTTATTGAAAACTATTAGCAATGAATCTTGGGTATTTCACTCAAACTGTGACATTTTTGAAGTCATGTGTGGGTTGTGTTGTTAACATGGTTCCTGTCTTTGGCCAACTTTCAAACATTGAGGAAGCCCCAGAAGAAACAACCCCAAATGGAAGCACTTATGAGCAATATTTATCATGAGTGACTTCATTTGAGGATATCTCAGTGAGGAATGTATCCAGAAATATTAATGTGGGAGTGTTTCTGATTATCTTGTACTTCCATCACACTGTAGTTTTGCCTTTTACTGTAGTTTTTTGTAGTTTTCACATCAACTTCCGGTGAGCCTTTGATCGGCTGCTTGAAACGTGAGCTCCTGCAATAATTGCCAAAAACAGTCGTTTTAACGACTACTTGTCCGGATATTATGCTCATATCACTTAAGATATGTCTCAAGCATCTCGGATCTATGATCGTGATGCTCTTTTCAACATCAGAGAGTCGATGGAGGACTTCACTCGCGACCGTTACCAACGTCCGGTGAACGTGTTTCCGGCTCCGCTTCTCATCGACTCGGACTCTGTGGAATATCGTTTGATCTCTCGAGTACCGGGCGATTTCCACAAGGGATCGAGTCGGTCTGGAGTACAGGTCAGGATGAGACGCGCAGTTGCGATCGCTCGGAACAACTCTGACGTCATCGAACGTCATCGGTGTTTGATCGACGTCCCTCTCACTGTGTGTGACGACACATCAGCGCTGCCGTCTGTCCAGACCTCAACGAAAGGTGGTAAGATTTTTTCATTTCCTCTCTTTAATTCGACTTTTACAACCGAGTTGAACTTCAGTGACAGCTGGTACCCACGTGACCGCTGTTCGCTTCAAAAGATCCCGCTCTGCGCGCCTGTCAGTGACGCGGCGTCGTCAGTGACGTCATCGGTGCTGAATGTGGGACTTCTTAATGTTCGCTCCATTACTAATAAATCCTTTATTCTTAATGATCTTTTCACAAGAGTTAATTTGGATTTATTATGTCTTTCTGAGACTTGGCAGAGAGAGGAAGAGTTTATTCATCTGAACGAACTCTGTCCAGTAGGGAGCGCTGTTCTGGGGAAGCCTCGCCTCTCTGGTCGTGGAGGAGGTCTTGCTACTGTTTTTAGGGAGAGTTGTTCTTGCAAAGTGATTCAGACACAGGAATTCACTTCTTTTGAGTCTCAGATGATCTTGGTTGGTTCTACAAGACCTTTCTATTGTGTGTCAATCTACCGTCCGCCTGGTCCTGCGGCGATGTTCTTGAAAGACTTTAGTGACTTCTTATCTTCCATTATTCAGATGGAATCTGTTCTTATTCTTGGAGACTTTAATCTTCATGTTGATGACGTCACATCTTGTTCTGCTAAAGAACTTTTAACTTTAACTGAAGCCTTTAATTTTGAGCAACATGTTTCTGAACCCACTCATCAAAAAGGCCACATTTTAGACTTAGTTTTTACTCTTGGCCTGAACATTTCTAATGTATCTGTACATGATGTCCATCTGAGTGATCATTCTCTTGTCTTGTTCAACCTGGACTTCATCCCTGAACCTAAGCCTTTGAAAGTTAGGTCTCAGAGGCGTGTCATCTCAGCCGATACTGCAGACAGTTTTTCTGCTATGTTTGACCGTCTTTCCTTTGATGACTGTCCAGATGTGGACAGTTTGATTCACTGTTTTACTGATCATTGTGTTGAAATACTAGATCAAGTGGCACCTGTTAAATCGAACTTGAAAATTCAGAAAAAACGGTGCCCTTGGACAAATGAAGATCTCCTGAGTCTGAGGAGACTTTGTCGAAAGACTGAGCGTCTCTGGAAGTCCACTAAACTTGAGGTGCACAGACTTCACCTCAGGGATCTGTTGACTTCTTACAATGAGATGGTAGAAACTGCTAGATCTGATTACATCAGAAAACTGGTAGCAGCAAATAGGAAAAACCCCAAAGTTTTGTTTGACACGATTAATTCTCTCGTGTCTCCTGCTCCTCAAATCACGCCGGTCTTCTGTGAAGCTGACAGCAATGCTTTGTTGAGATTTTTCATTGACAAAATTAGATTGATAAAAGAGAAAATCTCTCCCCCTTTGTTGGGAACCCCTACTGTCTCTGAGCCCATCTCCTCCTCTTGGTCATCCTTCTCTGCTGTATCTTTGGGTGATATTTCAGCACTAGTGAACAAGATGAAACCCTCCTCTTGCTCAGATGACGTCCTTCCTTGTAGGCTTTTTATCAAAGTATTTGATGTAATTGGCCCCTGGGTTACCAATATGGTGAACCTCTCCCTTTCCACAGGGGTTTTTCCCAATGCATTTAAACATGCCATTGTGGAGCCTCTGCTCAAAAAACCAGGCTTAGACCCAACTGACCTCAGTAATTTCAGGCCTATTTCTAAGCTCCCTTTCTTGTCCAAGATCTTGGAGAAGGTGGTGTCCGAGCAGCTGTCTTTGTTCTTGGATCAGAGCGACATCCATGAGAAGTTTCAGTCTGGCTTCCGTAAACATCACTCTACGGAGACAGCTTTACTGAAAGTGTCCAGTGACATCATGATGTCGGCTGACTCTGGTAAATTCACTGTTCTGGTTCTCTTGGATCTGTCGTCAGCCTTTGACACAGTTGATCACCAGATCCTGCTGAGAAGACTAAGGGATGAAGTGGGACTGTCTGGGTCTGTGTTAGAATGGTTCTCATCTTACCTTTCTGGGCGCAGTTTTAGTGTATCTGCCAATCAAATGAGGTCTGAATCGGCAGATCTGTTGTGTGGAGTCCCTCAAGGTTCTGTTCTGGGTCCTTTATTGTTTTTGCTGTACTTGATTCCCCTTGGTAAAATCATTCAGAGATTTCCAGATGTTTCTTATCACATTTTTGCTGATGACATCCAGCTCTACTGCTCTTTTGACCCAACTGAGCCCCAAAGGCTGAACAGCTTAGTCAATTGTTTGCTAGAAATCAAACAATGGCTGAGTGAAAACACTTTACAGCTTAATGTGGACAAAACTGAAACTCTGGTGATTGCTCCTGATGATACGATTCCAGGGTTGAGTCAGTACTTGGGTGACTTAGGTCAGTCTGTCAAACTGAGCCTGAGAAACCTGGGTGTTGTATTTGATAAAGACATGTCTCTTGTTCAACACTGTAGAAAACTGACCAGAAACTGTTTCCTTCAACTGAGAAAAATCTCTAAACTTAGGAAAATGCTGTCACAACATGATCTGGAGCTTGTAATCCATGCGTTTGTTTCTTCTCGTCTGGACTATTGTAACAGTTTGTTTTCATGTCTTAACAAGAAGGAGCTGTCTCGCCTGCAGTTGATTCAGAACTCTGCAGCGAGAATTCTGACCCGCTCTAGTAGAAGAACTCACATTTCTCCGGTCCTTAAAACTCTTCACTGGCTTCCAGTTTCTTTCAGGATCAACTTTAAAATTCTGGTTCTTACTTTCAGAGCTATTCATGGTCAGGCTCCTCCTTACATCACTGATCTGATCCAGCCTTACACCCCAGCTCGGGCTCTGAGGTCTGTGGATCAGAATCTACTTATGGTTCCACGCACACGGCTCAGGACCAGAGGAGAGAAATCTTTTCAGGCTGTTGCTCCTAAGCTTTGGAACAATCTTCCTCTCTCTTTGCGCTTGATGGAGTCTACTGACTCCTTTAAGAAACATCTTAAGACGTTTCTATTTGTGCAGGCTTTTCCTTGAATTTCTCGAACTCCTGTGTTGTTCTCGGTGTTGTCTTGATCTTTGAAGTATGTACTGTTTTGAGTATTGTTTTGATTGTTAAAGCGCTTTGTGACCCTGGTCTCGAAAAGCGCTATATAAATATATATTACTTACTTACTTACTTACTTACTTTTATAATCACCCCAACAAGTAGCACTTACTGTATTGGAAAGAACAAGTCAATGCTAAAAGTAGGGTAATGGCAGAGGCTTGGTTGAAGGAATAAATATTCAAGTTGATATAGTCAATGCTTCACAATAAGGCAATTAAAAACTGCTTACTTTTGTGGAATCTTAAACTGAAAGCTCTTATAGAACCCCAACAATGAATACACTTGTTTGGTCTACTGTTCACTTTTAAGACGGTTGAAGAATCTCCCAAAGAAACAACCCCAAATGGAAGCACTTATGGGAAATATTCATCATGAGTGAATCCATTTAAGGATATATCAAATGAGTACCACATATTTTGATCTTTGATACATCCATATACTTGAGAAAAGTGAATATGGGTGTAAAATTGTCATCCCAGTTACGCCAACAGGAAGCACTTACTGAGTACAGAAAACAAGTCAGTACTCCGGTTTGGGTAACCAAAGTAACTTGCGCATCTTTGTATTTCTTTTCACTTGGGTACCCAAAATTGTTGAAGAAAACAGATCACTCACCTGTTTCATCAGTCTTCCATTCATTCCCTGTACTAAGAGATTGCAGTCTAAAGTATCCTAGTGTTCTGATGATCCTTTGCTCCTTGGACAACTTCATCTTTGGACTTCAAGCCCTGGAATGGTTGGGGACCCAGTACCTGCGGACTCTATTTAAACCTCAAATGCATACTATAAAAATTGACCCCACCTTTTATTCATGAAGTTCTAATTGTATAAGTATCCATATTAGTCACATCAACATTTTCCACACAAACAAAAGGTTCTGATCACTGACTCCCAATCCTGGTAACTGTCAACTCGTTAATTAGTATGCACTAAAACCTGGAAGACCATTCTTTGTAATTAACATTTACACAAGTATCCGTTATTGAAAACTATTAGCAATGAATCTTGGGTATTTCACTCAAACTGTGACATTTTTGAAGTCATGTCTGGGTTGTGTTGTTAACATGGTTCCTGTCTTTGGCCAACTTTCAAACATTGAGGAAGCCCCAGAAGAAACAACCCCAAATGGAAGCACTTATGAGCAATATTTATCATGAGTGACTTCATTTGAGGATATCTCAGTGAGGAATGTATCCAGAAATATTAATGTGGGAGTGTTTCTGATTATTTTGTACTTCCATCACACTGTAGTTTTGCCTTTTATAATCACCCCAACAAGTAGCACTTACTGTATTGGAAAGAACAAGTCAATGCTAAAAGTAGGGTAATGGCAGAGGCTTGGTTGAAGGAATAAATATTCAAGTTGATATAGTCAATGCTTCACAATAAGGCAATTAAAAACTGCTTACTTTTGTGGAATCTTAAACTGAAAGCTCTTATAGAACCCCAACAATGAATACACTTGTTTGGTCTACTGTTCACTTTTAAGATGGTTGAAGAATCTCCCAAAGAAACAACCCCAAATGGAAGCACTTATGGGAAATATTCATCATGAGTGAATCCATTTAAGGATATATCAAATGAGTACCACATATTTTGATCTTTGATACATCCATATACTTGAGAAAAGTGAATATGGGTGTAAAATTGTCATCCCAGTTACCCCAACAGGAAGCACTTACTGAGTACAGAAAACAAGTCAGTACTCCGGTTTGGGTAACCAAAGTAACTTGCGCATCTTTGTATTTCTTTTCACTTGGGTACCCAAAATTGTTGAAGAAAACAGATCACTCACCTGTTTCATCAGTCTTCCATTCATTCCCTGTACTAAGAGATTGCAGTCTAAAGTATCCTAGTGTTCTGATGATCCTTTGCTCCTTGGACAACTTCATCTTTGGACTTCAAGCCCTGGAATGGTTGGGGACCCAGTACCTGCGGACTCTATTTAAACCTCAAATGCATACTATAAAAATTGACCCCACCTTTTATTCATGAAGTTCTAATTGTATAAGTATCCATATTAGTCACATCAACATTTTCCACACAAACAAAAGGTTCTGATCACTGACTCCCAATCCTGGTAACTGTCAACTCGTTAATTAGTATGCACTAAAACCTGGAAGACCATTCTTTGTAATTAACATTTACACAAGTATCCGTTATTGAAAACTATTAGCAATGAATCTTGGGTATTTCACTCAAACTGTGACATTTTTGAAGTCATGTCTGGGTTGTGTTGTTAACATGGTTCCTGTCTTTGGCCAACTTTCAAACATTGAGGAAGCCCCAGAAGAAACAACCCCAAATGGAAGCACTTATGAGCAATAATATCATGAGTGACTTCATTTGAGGATATCTCAGTGAGGAATGTATCCAGAAATATTAACGTGGGAGTGTTTCTGATTATCTTGTACTTCCATCACACTGTAGTTTTGCCTTTTATAATCACCCCAACAAGTAGCACTTACTGTATTGGAAAGAACAAGTCAATGCTAAAAGTAGGGTAATGGCAGAGGCTTGGTTGAAGGAATAAATATTCAAGTTGATATAGTCAATGCTTCACAATAAGGCAATTAAAAAATACTTACTTTTGGGGAATCTTACACTGAAAGCTCTTATAGAACCCCAACAATGAACACATTTTTTTGGTCTACTGTTCACTTTTAAGACGGTTGAAGAATCTCCCAAAGAAACAACCCCAAATGGAAGCACTTATGGGAAATATTCATCATGAGTGAACCCATTTAAGGATATATCAAATGAGTACCACATACTTTTGATCTTTGATACATCCATATACTTGAGAAAAGTGAATATGGGTGTAAACTTGTCATCCCAGTTACCCCAACAGGAAGCACTTACTGAGTACAGAAAACAAGTCAGTACTCCGGTTTGGGTAACCAAAGTAACTTGCCCATCTTTGTATTTCTTTTCACTTGGGTAACCTTAATTGTTTAAGAAAAAAGATCACTCACCTGTTTCATCAGTCTTCCATTCATTCTCTGTACTAAGAGATTGCAGTCTAAAGTATCCTAGTGTTCTGATGATCCTTTGCTCCTGGGACAACTTCATCTTTGGACTTCAAACCCTGCAATGGTTGGGGACCCAGTACCTGCGGACTCTATTTAAACCTCAAATGCATACTATAACAATTGACCCCACCTTTTTATTCATGAAGTTCTAATTATCCATATTAGTCACATCAACATTTTCCACACAAACTAAATGTTCTGATCACTGACTCCCAATCCTGGTAACTGTCAACTCGTTAATTAGTATGCACTAAAACCTGGAAGACCATTCTTTGTAATTAACATTTACACAAGTATCCGTTATTGAAAACTATTAGCAATGAATCTTGGGTATTTCACTCAAACTGTGACATTTTTGAAGTCATGTGTGGGTTGTGTTGTTAACATGGTTCCTGTCTTTGGCCAACTTTCAAACATTGAGGAAGCCCCAGAAGAAACAACCCCAAATGGAAGCACTTATGAGCAATATTTATCATGAGTGACTTCATTTGAGGATATCTCAGTGAGGAATGTATCCAGAAATATTAATGTGGGAGTGTTTCTGATTATCTTGTACTTCCATCACACTGTAGTTTTGCCTTTTATAATCACCCCAACAAGTAGCACTTACTGTATTGGAAAGAACAAGTCAATGCTAAAAGTAGGGTAATGGCAGAGGCTTGGTTGAAGGAATAAATATTCAAGTTGATATAGTCAATGCTTCACAATAAGGCAATTAAAAACTGCTTACTTTTGTGGAATCTTAAACTGAAAGCTCTTATAGAACCCCAACAATGAATACACTTGTTTGGTCTACTGTTCACTTTTAAGACGGTTGAAGAATCTCCCAAAGAAACAACCCCAAATGGAAGCACTTATGGGAAATATTCATCATGAGTGAATCCATTTAAGGATATATCAAATGAGTACCACATATTTTGATCTTTGATACATCCATATACTTGAGAAAAGTGAATATGGGTGTAAAATTGTCATCCCAGTTACCCCAACAGGAAGCACTTACTGAGTACAGAAAACAAGTCAGTACTCCGGTTTGGGTAACCAAAGTAACTTGCGCATCTTTGTATTTCTTTTCACTTGGGTACCCAAAATTGTTGAAGAAAACAGATCACTCACCTGTTTCATCAGTCTTCCATTCATTCCCTGTACTAAGAGATTGCAGTCTAAAGTATCCTAGTGTTCTGATGATCCTTTGCTCCTTGGACAACTTCATCTTTGGACTTCAAGCCCTGGAATGGTTGGGGACCCAGTACCTGCGGACTCTATTTAAACCTCAAATGCATACTATAAAAATTGACCCCACCTTTTATTCATGAATTTCTAATTGTATAAGTATCCATATTAGTCACATCAACATTTTTCACACAATCAAAAGGTTCTGATCACTGACTCCCAATCCTGGTAACTGTCAACTCGTTAACTAGTATACACTAAAACCTGGAAGACCATTCTTTGTAATTAACATTTACACAAGTATCCGTTATTGAAAACTATTAGCAATGAATCTTGGGTATTTCACTCAAACTGTGACATTTTTGAAGTCATGTCTGGGTTGTGTTCTTAACATGGTTCCTGTCTTTGGCCAACTTTCAAACATTGAGGAAGCCCCAGAAGAAACAACCCCAAATGGAAGCACTTATGAGCAATATTTATCATGAGTGACTTCATTTGAGGATATCTCAGTGAGGAATGTATCCAGAAATATTAATGTGGGAGTGTTTCTGATTATTTTGTACTTCCATCACACTGTAGTTTTGCCTTTTATAATCACCCCAACAAGTAGCACTTACTGTATTGGAAAGAACAAGTCAATGCTAAAAGTAGGGTAATGGCAGAGGCTTGGTTGAAGGAATAAATATTCAAGTTGATATAGTCAATGCACACAATAAGGCAATTAAAAAATGCTTACTTTTGTGGAATCTTACACTGCAAGCTCTTATAGAACCCCAACAATGAATACACTTGTTTGGTCTACTGTTCACTTTTAAGACGGTTGAAGAATCTCACAAAGAAACAACCCCAAATGGAAGCACTTATGGGAAATATTCATCATGAGTGAATCAATTTAAGGATATATCAAATGAGTACAATGAATACTTTTGATCTTTGATACATCCATATACTTGAGAAAAGTGAATATGGGTGTAAACTTGTCAACCCAGTTAACCCAACAGGAAGCACTTACTGAGTACAGAAAACAAGTCAGTACTCCGGTTTGGGTAACCAAAGTAACTTGCCCATCTTTGTATTTCTTTTCACTTGGGTAACCTTAATTGTTTAAGAAAACAGATCACTCACCTGTTTCATCAGTCTTCCATTCATTCCCTGTACTAAGAGATTGCAGTCTAAAGTATCCTAGTGTTCTGATGATCCTTTGCTCCTTGGACAACTTCATCTTTGCACTTCAAGCCCTGGAATGGTTGGGGACCCAGTACCTGCAGACTCTATTTAAACCTCAAATGCATACTATAAAATTTGACCCCACCTTTTATTCATGAAGTTCTAATTGTATAAGTATCCATATTAGTCACATCAACATTTTCCACACAAACAAAAGGTTCTGATCACTGACTCCCAATCCTGGTAACTGTCAACTCGTTAATTAGTATGCACTAAAACCTGGAAGACCATTCTTTGTAATTAACATTTACACAAGTATCCGTTATTGAAAACTATTAGCAATGAATCTTGGGTATTTCACTCAAACTGTGACATTTTTGAAGTCATGTCTGGGTTGTGTTGTTAACATGGTTCCTGTCTTTGGCCAACTTTCAAACATTGAGGAAGCCCCAGAAGAAACAACCCCAAATGGAAGCACTTATGAGCAATAATATCATGAGTGACTTCATTTGAGGATATCTCAGTGAGGAATGTATCCAGAAATATTAACGTGGGAGTGTTTCTGATTATCTTGTACTTCCATCACACTGTAGTTTTGCCTTTTATAATCACCCCAACAAGTAGCACTTACTGTATTGGAAAGAACAAGTCAATGCTAAAAGTAGGGTAATGGCAGAGGCTTGGTTGAAGGAATAAATATTCAAGTTGATATAGTCAATGCTTCACAATAAGGCAATTAAAAAAATACTTACTTTTGGGGAATCTTACACTGAAAGCTCTTATAGAACCCCAACAATGAATACACTTGTTTGGTCTACTGTTCACTTTTAAGACGGTTGAAGAATCTCCCAAAGAAACAACCCCAAATGGAAGCACTTATGGGAAATATTCATCATGAGTGAATCCATTTAAGGATATATCAAATGAGTACCACATACTTTTGATCTTTGATACATCCATATACTTGAGAAAAGTGAATATGGGTGTAAACTTGTCATCCCAGTTACCCCAACAGGAAGCACTTACTGAGTACAGAAAACAAGTCAGTACTCCGGTTTGTGTAACCAAAGTAACTTGCCCATCTTTGTATTTCTTTTCACTTGGGTAACCTTAATTGTTTAAGAAAACAGATCACTCACCTGTTTCATCAGTCTTCCATTCATTCCCTGTACTAAGAGATTGCAGTCTAAAGTATCCTAGTGTTCTGATGATCCTTTGCTCCTTGGACAACTTCATCTTTGGACTTCAAGCCCTGGAATGGTTGGGGACCCAGTACCTGCAGACTCTATTTAAACCTCCAATGCATACTATAAAATTTGACCCCACCTTTTATTCATGAAGTTCTAATTGTATAAGTATCCATATTAGTCACATCAACATTTTCCACACAAACAAAAGGTTCTGATCACTGACTCCCAATCCTGGTAACTGTCAACTCGTTAATTAGTATGCACTAAAACCTGGAAGACCATTCTTTGTAATTAACATTTACACAAGTATCCGTTATTGAAAACTATTAGCAATGAATCTTGGGTATTTCACTCAAACTGTGACATTTTTGAAGTCATGTCTGGGTTGTGTTGTTAACATGGTTCCTGTCTTTGGCCAACTTTCAAACATTGAGGAAGCCCCAGAAGAAACAACCCCAAATGGAAGCACTTATGAGCAATAATATCATGAGTGACTTCATTTGAGGATATCTCAGTGAGGAATGTATCCAGAAATATTAACGTGGGAGTGTTTCTGATTATCTTGTACTTCCATCACACTGTAGTTTTGCCTTTTATAATCACCCCAACAAGTAGCACTTACTGTATTGGAAAGAACAAGTCGATGCTAAAAGTAGGGTAATGGCAGAGGCTTGGTTGAAGGAATAAATATTCAAGTTGATATAGTCAATGCTTCACAATAAGGCAATTAAAAAAATACTTACTTTTGGGGAATCTTACACTTAAAGCTCTTATAGAACCCCAACAATGAATACACTTGTTTGGTCTACTGTTCACTTTTAAGACGGTTGAAGAATCTCCCAAAGAAACAACCCCAAATGGAAGCACTTATGGGAAATATTCATCATGAGTGAATCCATTTAATGATATATCAAATGAGTACCACATACGTTTGATCTTTGATACATCCATATACTTGAGAAAAGTGAACATGGGTGTAAAATTGTCATCCCAGTTACCCCAACAGGAAGCACTTACTGAGTACAGAAAACAAGTCAGTACTCCGGTTTGGGTAACCAAAGTAACTTGCGCAACTTTGTATTTCTTTTCACTTGGGTACCCAAAATTGTTGAAGAAAACAGATCACTCACCTGTTTCTTCAGTCTTCCATTCATTCCCTGTACTAAAGATTCCAGTCTAAAGTATCCTAGTGTTCTGATGATCCTTTGCTCCTTGGACAACTTCATCTTTGGACTTCAAGCCCTGGAATGGTTGGGGACCCAGTACCTGCGGACTCTATTTAAACCTCAAATGCATACTATAAAAATTGACCCCACCTTTTATTCATGAAGTTCTAATTGTATAAGTATCCATATTAGTCACATCAACATTTTCCACACAAACAAAAGGTTCTGATCACTGACTCCCAATCCTGGTAACTGTCAACTCGTTAATTAGTATGCACTAAAACCTGGAAGACCATTCTTTGTAATTAACATTTACACAAGTATCCGTTATTGAAAACTATTAGCAATGAATCTTGGGTATTTCACTCAAACTGTGACATTTTTGAAGTCATGTCTGGGTTGTGTTGTTAACATGGTTCCTGTCTTTGGCCAACTTTCAAACATTGAGGAAGCCCCAGAAGAAACAACCCCAAATGGAAGCACTTATGAGCAATATTTATCATGAGTGACTTCATTTGAGGATATCTCAGTGAGGAATGTATCCAGAAATATTAATGTGGGAGTGTTTCTGATTATTTTGTACTTCCATCACACTGTAGTTTTGCCTTTTATAATCACCCCAACAAGTAGCACTTACTGTATTGGAAAGAACAAGTCAATGCTAAAAGTAGGGTAATGGCAGAGGCTTGGTTGAAGGAATAAATATTCAAGTTGACATAGTCAATGCTTCACAATAAGGCAATTAAAAAATGCTTACTTTTGTGGAATCTTACACTGAAACCCCAACAATGAATACACTTGTTTGGTCTACTGTTCACTTTTAAGACGGTTGAAGAATCTCCCAAAGAAACAACCCCAAATGGAAGCACTTATGGGAAATATTTATCATGAGTGAATCCATTTAAGGATATATCAAATGAGTACCACATACTTTTGATCTTTGATACATCCATATACTTGAGAAAAGTGAATATGGGTGTAAAATTGTCATCCCAGTTACCCCAACAGGAAGCACTTACTGAGTACAGAAAACAAGTCAGTACTCCGGTTTGGGTAACCAAAGTAACTTGCCCATCTTTGTATTTCTTTTCACTTGGGTAACCTGAATTGTTTAAGAAAACAGATCACTCACCTGTTTCATCAGTCTTCCATTCATTCTCTGTACTAAGAGATTGCAGTCTAAAGTATCCTAGTGTTCTGATGATCCTTTGCTCCCGGGACAACTTCATCTTTGGACTTCAAACCCTGCAATGGTTGGGGACCCAGTACCTGCGGTCTCTATTTAAACCTCAAATGCATACTATAAAAATTGACCCCACCTTTTATTCATGAAGTTCTAATTGTATAAGTATCCATATTAGTCACATCAACATTTTCCACACAAACTAAATGTTCTGATCACTGACTCCCAATCCTGGTAACTGTCAACTCGTTAATTAGTATGCACTAAAACCTGGAAGACCATTCTTTGTAATTAACATTTACACAAGTATCCGTTATTGAAAACTATTAGCAATGAATCTTGGGTATTTCACTCAAACTGTGACATTTTTTAAGTCATGTCTGGGTTGTGTTGTTAACATGGTTCCTGTCTTTGGCCAACTTTCAAACATTGAGGAAGCCCCAGAAGAAACAACCCCAAATGGAAGCACTTATGAGCAATAATATCATGAGTGACTTCATTTGAGGATATCTCAGTGAGGAATGTATCCAGAAATATTAATGTGGGAGTGTTTCTGATTATCTTGTACTTCCATCACACTGTAGTTTTGCCTTTTATAATCACCCCAACAAGTAGCACTTACTGTATTGGAAAGAACAAGTCAATGCTAAAAGTAGGGTAATGGCAGAGGCTTGGTTGAAGGAATAAATATTCAAGTTGATATAGTCAATGCTTCACAATAAGGCAATTAAAAAAATGCTTACTTTTGTGGAATCTTACACTGAAAGCTCTTATAGAACCCCAACAATGAACACATTTTTTTGGTCTACTGTTCACTTTTAAGACGGTTGAAGAATCTCCCAAAGAAACAACCCCAAATGAAAGCACTTATGGGAAATATTCATCATGAGTGAATCCATTTAAGGATATATCAAATGAGTACCACATACTTTTGATCTTTGATACATCCATATACTTGAGAAAAGTGAATATGGGTGTAAACTTGTCATCCCAGTTACCCCAACAGGAAGCACTTACTGAGTACAGAAAACAAGTCAGTACTCCGGTTTGGGTAACCAAAGTAACTTGCCCATCTTTGTATTTCTTTTCACTTGGGTAACCTTAATTGTTTAAGAAAACAGATCACTCACCTGTTTCATCAGTCTTCCATTCATTCCCTGTACTAAGAGATTGCAGTCTAAAGTATCCTAGTGTTCTGATGATCCTTTGCTCCTTGGACAACTTCATCTTTGCACTTCAAGCCCTGGAATGGTTGGGGACCCAGTACCTGCAGACTCTATTTAAACCTCAAATGCATACTATAAAATTTGACCCCACCTTTTATTCATGAAGTTCTAATTGTATAAGTATCCATATTAGTCACATCAACATTTTCCACACAAACAAAAGGTTCTGATCACTGACTCCCAATCCTGGTAACTGTCAACTCGTTAATTAGTATGCACTAAAACCTGGAAGACCATTCTTTGTAATTAACATTTACACAAGTATCCGTTATTGAAAACTATTAGCAATGAATCTTGGGTATTTCACTCAAACTGTGACATTTTTGAAGTCATGTCTGGGTTGTGTTGTTAACATGGTTCCTGTCTTTGGCCAACTTTCAAACATTGAGGAAGCCCCAGAAGAAACAACCCCAAATGGAAGCACTTATGAGCAATATTTATCATGAGTGACTTCATTTGAGGATATCTCAGTGAGGAATGTATCCAGAAATATTAATGTGGGAGTGTTTCTGATTATTTTGTACTTCCATCACACTGTAGTTTTGCCTTTTATAATCACCCCAACAAGTAGCACTTACTGTATTGGAAAGAACAAGTCAATGCTAAAAGTAGGGTAATGGCAGAGGCTTGGTTGAAGGAATAAATATTCAAGTTGACATAGTCAATGCTTCACAATAAGGCAATTAAAAAATGCTTACTTTTGTGGAATCTTACACTGAAACCCCAACAATGAATACACTTGTTTGGTCTACTGTTCACTTTTAAGACGGTTGAAGAATCTCCCAAAGAAACAACCCCAAATGGAAGCACTTATGGGAAATATTTATCATGAGTGAATCCATTTAAGGATATATCAAATGAGTACCACATACTTTTGATCTTTGATACATCCATATACTTGAGAAAAGTGAATATGGGTGTAAAATTGTCATCCCAGTTACCCCAACAGGAAGCACTTACTGAGTACAGAAAACAAGTCAGTACTCCGGTTTGGGTAACCAAAGTAACTTGCCCATCTTTGTATTTCTTTTCACTTGGGTAACCTGAATTGTTTAAGAAAACAGATCACTCACCTGTTTCATCAGTCTTCCATTCATTCTCTGTACTAAGAGATTGCAGTCTAAAGTATCCTAGTGTTCTGATGATCCTTTGCTCCCGGGACAACTTCATCTTTGGACTTCAAACCCTGCAATGGTTGGGGACCCAGTACCTGCGGTCTCTATTTAAACCTCAAATGCATACTATAAAAATTGACCCCACCTTTTATTCATGAAGTTCTAATTGTATAAGTATCCATATTAGTCACATCAACATTTTCCACACAAACTAAATGTTCTGATCACTGACTCCCAATCCTGGTAACTGTCAACTCGTTAATTAGTATGCACTAAAACCTGGAAGACCATTCTTTGTAATTAACATTTACACAAGTATCCGTTATTGAAAACTATTAGCAATGAATCTTGGGTATTTCACTCAAACTGTGACATTTTTGAAGTCATGTCTGGGTTGTGTTGTTAACATGGTTCCTGTCTTTGGCCAACTTTCAAACATTGAGGAAGCCCCAGAAGAAACAACCCCAAATGGAAGCACTTATGAGCAATAATATCATGAGTGACTTCATTTGAGGATATCTCAGTGAGGAATGTATCCAGAAATATTAATGTGGGAGTGTTTCTGATTATCTTGTACTTCCATCACACTGTAGTTTTGCCTTTTATAATCACCCCAACAAGTAGCACTTACTGTATTGGAAAGAACAAGTCAATGCTAAAAGTAGGGTAATGGCAGAGGCTTGGTTGAAGGAATAAATATTCAAGTTGATATAGTCAATGCTTCACAATAAGGCAATTAAAAAAATGCTTACTTTTGTGGAATCTTACACTGAAAGCTCTTATAGAACCCCAACAATGAACACATTTTTTTGGTCTACTGTTCACTTTTAAGACGGTTGAAGAATCTCCCAAAGAAACAACCCCAAATGAAAGCACTTATGGGAAATATTCATCATGAGTGAATCCATTTAAGGATATATCAAATGAGTACCACATACTTTTGATCTTTGATACATCCATATACTTGAGAAAAGTGAATATGGGTGTAAACTTGTCATCCCAGTTACCCCAACAGGAAGCACTTACTGAGTACAGAAAACAAGTCAGTACTCCGGTTTGGGTAACCAAAGTAACTTGCCCATCTTTGTATTTCTTTTCACTTGGGTAACCTTAATTGTTTAAGAAAACAGATCACTCACCTGTTTCATCAGTCTTCCATTCATTCCCTGTACTAAGAGATTGCAGTCTAAAGTATCCTAGTGTTCTGATGATCCTTTGCTCCTTGGACAACTTCATCTTTGCACTTCAAGCCCTGGAATGGTTGGGGACCCAGTACCTGCAGACTCTATTTAAACCTCAAATGCATACTATAAAATTTGACCCCACCTTTTATTCATGAAGTTCTAATTGTATAAGTATCCATATTAGTCACATCAACATTTTCCACACAAACAAAAGGTTCTGATCACTGACTCCCAATCCTGGTAACTGTCAACTCGTTAATTAGTATGCACTAAAACCTGGAAGACCATTCTTTGTAATTAACATTTACACAAGTATCCGTTATTGAAAACTATTAGCAATGAATCTTGGGTATTTCACTCAAACTGTGACATTTTTGAAGTCATGTCTGGGTTGTGTTGTTAACATGGTTCCTGTCTTTGGCCAACTTTCAAACATTGAGGAAGCCCCAGAAGAAACAACCCCAAATGGAAGCACTTATGAGCAATAATATCATGAGTGACTTCATTTGAGGATATCTCAGTGAGGAATGTATCCAGAAATATTAACGTGGGAGTGTTTCTGATTATCTTGTACTTCCATCACACTGTAGTTTTGCCTTTTATAATCACCCCAACAAGTAGCACTTACTGTATTGGAAAGAACAAGTCAATGCTAAAAGTAGGGTAATGGCAGAGGCTTGGTTGAAGGAATAAATATTCAAGTTGATATAGTCAATGCTTCACAATAAGGCAATTAAAAAAATACTTACTTTTGGGGAATCTTACACTGAAAGCTCTTATAGAACCCCAACAATGAATACACTTGTTTGGTCTACTGTTCACTTTTAAGACGGTTGAAGAATCTCCCAAAGAAACAACCCCAAATGGAAGCACTTATGGGAAATATTCATCATGAGTGAATCCATTTAAGGATATATCAAATGAGTACCACATACTTTTGATCTTTGATACATCCATATACTTGAGAAAAGTGAATATGGGTGTAAACTTGTCATCCCAGTTACCCCAACAGGAAGCACTTACTGAGTACAGAAAACAAGTCAGTACTCCGGTTTGGGTAACCAAAGTAACTTGCCCATCTTTGTATTTCTTTTCACTTGGGTAACCTTAATTGTTTAAGAAAACAGATCACTCACCTGTTTCATCAGTCTTCCATTCATTCCCTGTACTAAGAGATTGCAGTCTAAAGTATCCTAGTGTTCTGATGATCCTTTGCTCCTTGGACAACTTCATCTTTGGACTTCAAACCCTGCAATGGTTGGGGACCCAGTACCTGCGGTCTCTATTTAAACCTCAAATGCATACTATAAAAATTGACCCCACCTTTTATTCATGAAGTTCTAATTGTATAAGTATAAGACGGTTGAAGAATCTCCCAAAGAAACAACCCCAAATGGAAGCACTTATGGGAAATATTCATCATGAGTGAATCCATTTAAGGATATATCAAATGAGTACCACATACTTTTGATCTTTGATACATCCATATACTTGAGAAAAGTGAATATGGGTGTAAACTTGTCATCCCAGTTACCCCAACAGGAAGCACTTACTGAGTACAGAAAACAAGTCAGTACTCCGGTTTGGGTAACCAAAGTAACTTGCCCATCTTTGTATTTCTTTTCACTTGGGTAACCTTAATTGTTTAAGAAAACAGATCACTCACCTGTTTCATCAGTCTTCCATTCATTCCCTGTACTAAGAGATTGCAGTCTAAAGTATCCTAGTGTTCTGATGATCCTTTGCTCCTTGGACAACTTCATCTTTGGACTTCAAGCCCTGGAATGGTTGGGGACCCAGTACCTGCAGACTCTATTTAAACCTCAAATGCATACTATAAAATTTGACCCCACCTTTTATTCATGAAGTTCTAATTGTATAAGTATCCATATTAGTCACATCAACATTTTCCACACAAACAAAAGGTTCTGATCACTGACTCCCAATCCTGGTAACTGTCAACTCGTTAATTAGTATGCACTAAAACCTGGAAGACCATTCTTTGTAATTAACATTTACACAAGTATCCGTTATTGAAAACTATTAGCAATGAATCTTGGGTATTTCACTCAAACTGTGACATTTTTGAAGTCATGTCTGGGTTGTGTTGTTAACATGGTTCCTGTCTTTGGCCAACCTTCAAACATTGAGGAAGCCCCAGAAGAAACAACCCCAAATGGAAGCACTTATGAGCAATAATATCATGAGTGACTTCATTTGAGGATATCTCAGTGAGGAATGTATCCAGAAATATTAACGTGGGAGTGTTTCTGATTATCTTTTACTTCCATCACACTGTAGTTTTGCCTTTTATAATCACCCCAACAAGTAGCACTTACTGTATTGGAAAGAACAAGTCAATGCTAAAAGTAGGGTAATGGCAGAGGCTTGGTTGAAGGAATAAATATTCAAGTTGATATAGTCAATGCTTCACAATAAGGCAATTAAAAAAATGCTTACTTTTGTGGAATCTTACACTGAAAGCTCTTATAGAACCCCAACAATGAACACATTTTTTTGGTCTACTGTTCACTTTTAAGACGGTTGAAGAATCTCCCAAAGAAACAACCCCAAATGAAAGCACTTATGGGAAATATTCATCATGAGTGAATCCATTTAAGGATATATCAAATGAGTACCACATACTTTTGATCTTTGATACATCCATATACTTGAGAAAAGTGAATATGGGTGTAAACTTGTCATCCCAGTTACCCCAACAGGAAGCACTTACTGAGTACAGAAAACAAGTCAGTACTATGGTTTCGGTAACCAAAGTAACTTGCCCATCTTTGTATTTCTTTTCACTTGGGTAACCTTAATTGTTTAAGAAAACAGATCACTCACCTGTTTCATCAGTCTCCCATTCATTCTCTGTACTAAGAGATTGCAGTCTAAAGTATCCTAGTGTTCTGATGATCCTTTGCTCCCGGGACAACTTCATCTTTGGACTTCAAACCCTGCAATGGTTGGGGACCCAGTACCTGCGGACTCTATTTAAACCTCAAATGCATACTATAAAAATTGACCCCACCTTTTATTCATGAATTTCTAATTGTATAAGTATCCATATTAGTCACATCAACATTTTTCACACAAACAAAAGGTTCTGATCACTGACTCCCAATCCTGGTAACTGTCAACTCGTTAATTAGTATGCACTGAAACCTGGAAGACCATTCTTTGTAATTAACATTTACACAAGTATCCGTTATTGAAAACTATTAGCAATGAATCTTGGGTATTTCACTCAAACTGTGACATTTTTGAAGTCATGTCTGGGTTGTGTTGTTAACATGGTTCCTGTCTTTGGCCAACTTTCAAACATTGAGGAAGCCCCAGAAGAAACAACCCCAAATGGAAGCACTTATGAGCAATATTTATCATGAGTGACTTCATTTGAGGATATCTCAGTGAGGAATGTATCCAGAAATATTAATGTGGGAGTGTTTCTGATTATTTTGTACTTCCATCACACTGTAGTTTTGCCTTTTATAATCACCCCAACAAGTAGCACTTACTGTATTGGAAAGAACAAGTCAATGCTAAAAGTAGGGTAATGGCAGAGGCTTGGTTGAAGGAATAAATATTCAAGTTGATATAGTCAATGCACACAATAACAAATTAAAAAATGCTTACTTTTGTGGAATCTTACACTGCAAGCTCTTATAGAACCCCAACAATGAATACACTTGTTTGGTCTACTGTTCACTTTTAAGACGGTTGAAGAATCTCACAAAGAAACAACCCCAAATGGAAGCACTTATGGGAAATATTCATCATGAGTGAATCCATTTAAGGATATATCAAATGAGTACAATGAATACTTTTGATCTTTGATACATCCATATACTTGAGAAAAGTGAATATGGGTGTAAACTTGTCATCCCAGTTACCCCAACAGGAAGCACTTACTGAGTACAGAAAACAAGTCAGTACTCCGGTTTGGGTAACCAAAGTAACTTGCCCATCTTTGTATTTCTTTTCACTTGGGTAACCTTAATTGTTTAAGAAAACAGATCACTCACCTGTTTCATCAGTCTTCCATTCATTCCCTGTACTAAGAGATTGCAGTCTAAAGTATCCTAGTGTTCTGATGATCCTTTGCTCCTTGGACAACTTCATCTTTGCACTTCAAGCCCTGGAATGGTTGGGGACCCAGTACCTGCAGACTCTATTTAAACCTCAAATGCATACTATAAAATTTGACCCCACCTTTTATTCATGAAGTTCTAATTGTATAAGTATCCATATTAGTCACATCAACATTTTCCACACAAACAAAAGGTTCTGATCACTGACTCCCAATCCTGGTAACTGTCAACTCGTTAATTAGTATGCACTAAAACCTGGAAGACCATTCTTTGTAATTAACATTTACACAAGTATCCGTTATTGAAAACTATTAGCAATGAATCTTGGGTATTTCACTCAAACTGTGACATTTTTGAAGTCATGTCTGGGTTGTGTTGTTAACATGGTTCCTGTCTTTGGCCAACTTTCAAACATTGAGGAAGCCCCAGAAGAAACAACCCCAAATGGAAGCACTTATGAGCAATAATATCATGAGTGACTTCATTTGAGGATATCTCAGTGAGGAATGTATCCAGAAATATTAACGTGGGAGTGTTTCTGATTATCTTTTACTTCCATCACACTGTAGTTTTGCCTTTTATAATCACCCCAACAAGTAGCACTTACTGTATTGGAAAGAACAAGTCAATGCTAAAAGTAGGGTAATGGCAGAGGCTTGGTTGAAGGAATAAATATTCAAGTTGATATAGTCAATGCTTCACAATAAGGCAATTAAAAAAATGCTTACTTTTGTGGAATCTTACACTGAAAGCTCTTATAGAACCCCAACAATGAACACATTTTTTTGGTCTACTGTTCACTTTTAAGACGGTTGAAGAATCTCCCAAAGAAACAACCCCAAATGAAAGCACTTATGGGAAATATTCATCATGAGTGAATCCATTTAAGGATATATCAAATGAGTACCACATACTTTTGATCTTTGATACATCCATATACTTGAGAAAAGTGAATATGGGTGTAAACTTGTCATCCCAGTTACCCCAACAGGAAGCACTTACTGAGTACAGAAAACAAGTCAGTACTATGGTTTCGGTAACCAAAGTAACTTGCCCATCTTTGTATTTCTTTTCACTTGGGTAACCTTAATTGTTTAAGAAAACAGATCACTCACCTGTTTCATCAGTCTCCCATTCATTCTCTGTACTAAGAGATTGCAGTCTAAAGTATCCTAGTGTTCTGATGATCCTTTGCTCCCGGGACAACTTCATCTTTGGACTTCAAACCCTGCAATGGTTGGGGACCCAGTACCTGCGGACTCTATTTAAACCTCAAATGCATACTATAAAAATTGACCCCACCTTTTATTCATGAATTTCTAATTGTATAAGTATCCATATTAGTCACATCAACATTTTTCACACAAACAAAAGGTTCTGATCACTGACTCCCAATCCTGGTAACTGTCAACTCGTTAATTAGTATGCACTGAAACCTGGAAGACCATTCTTTGTAATTAACATTTACACAAGTATCCGTTATTGAAAACTATTAGCAATGAATCTTGGGTATTTCACTCAAACTGTGACATTTTTGAAGTCATGTCTGGGTTGTGTTGTTAACATGGTTCCTGTCTTTGGCCAACTTTCAAACATTGAGGAAGCCCCAGAAGAAACAACCCCAAATGGAAGCACTTATGAGCAATATTTATCATGAGTGACTTCATTTGAGGATATCTCAGTGAGGAATGTATCCAGAAATATTAATGTGGGAGTGTTTCTGATTATTTTGTACTTCCATCACACTGTAGTTTTGCCTTTTATAATCACCCCAACAAGTAGCACTTACTGTATTGGAAAGAACAAGTCAATGCTAAAAGTAGGGTAATGGCAGAGGCTTGGTTGAAGGAATAAATATTCAAGTTGATATAGTCAATGCACACAATAACAAATTAAAAAATGCTTACTTTTGTGGAATCTTACACTGCAAGCTCTTATAGAACCCCAACAATGAATACACTTGTTTGGTCTACTGTTCACTTTTAAGACAGTTGAAGAATCTCACAAAGAAACAACCCCAAATGGAAGCACTTATGGGAAACATTCATCATGAGTGAATCCATTTAAGGATATATCAAATGAGTACAATGAATACTTTTGATCTTTGATACATCCATATACTTGAGAAAAGTGAATATGGGTGTAAACTTGTCATCCCAGTTACCCCAACAGGAAGCACTTACTGAGTACAGAAAACAAGTCAGTACTCCGGTTTGGGTAACCAAAGTAACTTGCCCATCTTTGTATTTCTTTTCACTTGGGTAACCTTAATTGTTTAAGAAAACAGATCACTCACCTGTTTCATCAGTCTTCCATTCATTCCCTGTACTAAGAGATTGCAGTCTAAAGTATCCTAGTGTTCTGATGATCCTTTGCTCCTTGGACAACTTCATCTTTGCACTTCAAGCCCTGGAATGGTTGGGGACCCAGTACCTGCAGACTCTATTTAAACCTCAAATGCATACTATAAAATTTGACCCCACCTTTTATTCATGAAGTTCTAATTGTATAAGTATCCATATTAGTCACATCAACATTTTCCACACAAACAAAAGGTTCTGATCACTGACTCCCAATCCTGGTAACTGTCAACTCGTTAATTAGTATGCACTAAAACCTGGAAGACCATTCTTTGTAATTAACATTTACACAAGTATCCGTTATTGAAAACTATTAGCAATGAATCTTGGGTATTTCACTCAAACTGTGACATTTTTGAAGTCATGTCTGGGTTGTGTTGTTAACATGGTTCCTGTCTTTGGCCAACTTTCAAACATTGAGGAAGCCCCAGAAGAAACAACCCCAAATGGAAGCACTTATGAGCAATAATATCATGAGTGACTTCATTTGAGGATATCTCAGTGAGGAATGTATCCAGAAATATTAACGTGGGAGTGTTTCTGATTATCTTGTACTTCCATCACACTGTAGTTTTGCCTTTTATAATCACCCCAACAAGTAGCACTTACTGTATTGGAAAGAACAAGTCAATGCTAAAAGTAGGGTAATGGCAGAGGCTTGGTTGAAGGAATAAATATTCAAGTTGATATAGTCAATGCTTCACAATAAGGCAATTAAAAAAATACTTACTTTTGGGGAATCTTACACTGAAAGCTCTTATAGAACCCCAACAATGAATACACTTGTTTGGTCTACTGTTCACTTTTAAGACGGTTGAAGAATCTCCCAAAGAAACAACCCCAAATGGAAGCACTTATGGGAAATATTCATCATGAGTGAATCCATTTAAGGATATATCAAATGAGTACCACATACTTTTGATCTTTGATACATCCATATACTTGAGAAAAGTGAATATGGGTGTAAACTTGTCATCCCAGTTACCCCAACAGGAAGCACTTACTGAGTACAGAAAACAAGTCAGTACTCCGGTTTGGGTAACCAAAGTAACTTGCCCATCTTTGTATTTCTTTTCACTTGGGTAACCTTAATTGTTTAAGAAAACAGATCACTCACCTGTTTCATCAGTCTTCCATTCATTCCCTGTACTAAGAGATTGCAGTCTAAAGTATCCTAGTGTTCTGATGATCCTTTGCTCCTTGGACAACTTCATCTTTGCACTTCAAGCCCTGGAATGGTTGGGGACCCAGTACCTGCAGACTCTATTTAAACCTCAAATGCATACTATAAAATTTGACCCCACCTTTTATTCATGAAGTTCTAATTGTATAAGTATCCATATTAGTCACATCAACATTTTCCACACAAACAAAAGGTTCTGATCACTGACTCCCAATCCTGGTAACTGTCAACTCGTTAATTAGTATGCACTAAAACCTGGAAGACCATTCTTTGTAATTAACATTTACACAAGTATCCGTTATTGAAAACTATTAGCAATGAATCTTGGGTATTTCACTCAAACTGTGACATTTTTGAAGTCATGTCTGGGTTGTGTTGTTAACATGGTTCCTGTCTTTGGCCAACTTTCAAACATTGAGGAAGCCCCAGAAGAAACAACCCCAAATGGAAGCACTTATGAGCAATAATATCATGAGTGACTTCATTTGAGGATATCTCAGTGAGGAATGTATCCAGAAATATTAACGTGGGAGTGTTTCTGATTATCTTTTACTTCCATCACACTGTAGTTTTGCCTTTTATAATCACCCCAACAAGTAGCACTTACTGTATTGGAAAGAACAAGTCAATGCTAAAAGTAGGGTAATGGCAGAGGCTTGGTTGAAGGAATAAATATTCAAGTTGATATAGTCAATGCTTCACAATAAGGCAATTAAAAAAATGCTTACTTTTGTGGAATCTTACACTGAAAGCTCTTATAGAACCCCAACAATGAACACATTTTTTTGGTCTACTGTTCACTTTTAAGACGGTTGAAGAATCTCCCAAAGAAACAACCCCAAATGAAAGCACTTATGGGAAATATTCATCATGAGTGAATCCATTTAAGGATATATCAAATGAGTACCACATACTTTTGATCTTTGATACATCCATATACTTGAGAAAAGTGAATATGGGTGTAAACTTGTCATCCCAGTTACCCCAACAGGAAGCACTTACTGAGTACAGAAAACAAGTCAGTACTATGGTTTCGGTAACCAAAGTAACTTGCCCATCTTTGTATTTCTTTTCACTTGGGTAACCTTAATTGTTTAAGAAAACAGATCACTCACCTGTTTCATCAGTCTCCCATTCATTCTCTGTACTAAGAGATTGCAGTCTAAAGTATCCTAGTGTTCTGATGATCCTTTGCTCCCGGGACAACTTCATCTTTGGACTTCAAACCCTGCAATGGTTGGGGACCCAGTACCTGCGGACTCTATTTAAACCTCAAATGCATACTATAAAAATTGACCCCACCTTTTATTCATGAATTTCTAATTGTATAAGTATCCATATTAGTCACATCAACATTTTTCACACAAACAAAAGGTTCTGATCACTGACTCCCAATCCTGGTAACTGTCAACTCGTTAATTAGTATGCACTGAAACCTGGAAGACCATTCTTTGTAATTAACATTTACACAAGTATCCGTTATTGAAAACTATTAGCAATGAATCTTGGGTATTTCACTCAAACTGTGACATTTTTGAAGTCATGTCTGGGTTGTGTTGTTAACATGGTTCCTGTCTTTGGCCAACTTTCAAACATTGAGGAAGCCCCAGAAGAAACAACCCCAAATGGAAGCACTTATGAGCAATATTTATCATGAGTGACTTCATTTGAGGATATCTCAGTGAGGAATGTATCCAGAAATATTAATGTGGGAGTGTTTCTGATTATTTTGTACTTCCATCACACTGTAGTTTTGCCTTTTATAATCACCCCAACAAGTAGCACTTACTGTATTGGAAAGAACAAGTCAATGCTAAAAGTAGGGTAATGGCAGAGGCTTGGTTGAAGGAATAAATATTCAAGTTGATATAGTCAATGCACACAATAACAAATTAAAAAATGCTTACTTTTGTGGAATCTTACACTGCAAGCTCTTATAGAACCCCAACAATGAATACACTTGTTTGGTCTACTGTTCACTTTTAAGACGGTTGAAGAATCTCACAAAGAAACAACCCCAAATGGAAGCACTTATGGGAAATATTCATCATGAGTGAATCCATTTAAGGATATATCAAATGAGTACAATGAATACTTTTGATCTTTGATACATCCATATACTTGAGAAAAGTGAATATGGGTGTAAACTTGTCATCCCAGTTACCCCAACAGGAAGCACTTACTGAGTACAGAAAACAAGTCAGTACTCCGGTTTGGGTAACCAAAGTAACTTGCCCATCTTTGTATTTCTTTTCACTTGGGTAACCTTAATTGTTTAAGAAAACAGATCACTCACCTGTTTCATCAGTCTTCCATTCATTCCCTGTACTAAGAGATTGCAGTCTAAAGTATCCTAGTGTTCTGATGATCCTTTGCTCCTTGGACAACTTCATCTTTGCACTTCAAGCCCTGGAATGGTTGGGGACCCAGTACCTGCAGACTCTATTTAAACCTCAAATGCATACTATAAAATTTGACCCCACCTTTTATTCATGAAGTTCTAATTGTATAAGTATCCATATTAGTCACATCAACATTTTCCACACAAACAAAAGGTTCTGATCACTGACTCCCAATCCTGGTAACTGTCAACTCGTTAATTAGTATGCACTAAAACCTGGAAGACCATTCTTTGTAATTAACATTTACACAAGTATCCGTTATTGAAAACTATTAGCAATGAATCTTGGGTATTTCACTCAAACTGTGACATTTTTGAAGTCATGTCTGGGTTGTGTTGTTAACATGGTTCCTGTCTTTGGCCAACTTTCAAACATTGAGGAAGCCCCAGAAGAAACAACCCCAAATGGAAGCACTTATGAGCAATAATATCATGAGTGACTTCATTTGAGGATATCTCAGTGAGGAATGTATCCAGAAATATTAACGTGGGAGTGTTTCTGATTATCTTGTACTTCCATCACACTGTAGTTTTGCCTTTTATAATCACCCCAACAAGTAGCACTTACTGTATTGGAAAGAACAAGTCAATGCTAAAAGTAGGGTAATGGCAGAGGCTTGGTTGAAGGAATAAATATTCAAGTTGATATAGTCAATGCTTCACAATAAGGCAATTAAAAAAATACTTACTTTTGGGGAATCTTACACTGAAAGCTCTTATAGAACCCCAACAATGAATACACTTGTTTGGTCTACTGTTCACTTTTAAGACGGTTGAAGAATCTCCCAAAGAAACAACCCCAAATGGAAGCACTTATGGGAAATATTCATCATGAGTGAATCCATTTAAGGATATATCAAATGAGTACCACATACTTTTGATCTTTGATACATCCATATACTTGAGAAAAGTGAATATGGGTGTAAACTTGTCATCCCAGTTACCCCAACAGGAAGCACTTACTGAGTACAGAAAACAAGTCAGTACTCCGGTTTGGGTAACCAAAGTAACTTGCCCATCTTTGTATTTCTTTTCACTTGGGTAACCTTAATTGTTTAAGAAAACAGATCACTCACCTGTTTCATCAGTCTTCCATTCATTCCCTGTACTAAGAGATTGCAGTCTAAAGTATCCTAGTGTTCTGATGATCCTTTGCTCCCGGGACAACTTCATCTTTGGACTTCAAACCCTGCAATGGTTGGGGACCCAGTACCTGCGGTCTCTATTTAAACCTCAAATGCATACTATAAAAATTGACCCCACCTTTTATTCATGAAGTTCTAATTGTATAAGTATAAGACGGTTGAAGAATCTCCCAAAGAAACAACCCCAAATGGAAGCACTTATGGGAAATATTCATCATGAGTGAATCCATTTAAGGATATATCAAATGAGTACCACATACTTTTGATCTTTGATACATCCATATACTTGAGAAAAGTGAATATGGGTGTAAACTTGTCATCCCAGTTACCCCAACAGGAAGCACTTACTGAGTACAGAAAACAAGTCAGTACTCCGGTTTGGGTAACCAAAGTAACTTGCCCATCTTTGTATTTCTTTTCACTTGGGTAACCTTAATTGTTTAAGAAAACAGATCACTCACCTGTTTCATCAGTCTTCCATTCATTCCCTGTACTAAGAGATTGCAGTCTAAAGTATCCTAGTGTTCTGATGATCCTTTGCTCCTTGGACAACTTCATCTTTGGACTTCAAGCCCTGGAATGGTTGGGGACCCAGTACCTGCAGACTCTATTTAAACCTCAAATGCATACTATAAAATTTGACCCCACCTTTTATTCATGAAGTTCTAATTGTATAAGTATCCATATTAGTCACATCAACATTTTCCACACAAACAAAAGGTTCTGATCACTGACTCCCAATCCTGGTAACTGTCAACTCGTTAATTAGTATGCACTAAAACCTGGAAGACCATTCTTTGTAATTAACATTTACACAAGTATCCGTTATTGAAAACTATTAGCAATGAATCTTGGGTATTTCACTCAAACTGTGACATTTTTGAAGTCATGTCTGGGTTGTGTTGTTAACATGGTTCCTGTCTTTGGCCAACCTTCAAACATTGAGGAAGCCCCAGAAGAAACAACCCCAAATGGAAGCACTTATGAGCAATATTTATCATGAGTGACTTCATTTGAGGATATCTCAGTGAGGAATGTATCCAGAAATATTAACGTGGGAGTGTTTCTGATTATCTTTTACTTCCATCACACTGTAGTTTTGCCTTTTATAATCACCCCAACAAGTAGCACTTACTGTATTGGAAAGAACAAGTCAATGCTAAAAGTAGGGTAATGGCAGAGGCTTGGTTGAAGGAATAAATATTCAAGTTGATATAGTCAATGCTTCACAATAAGGCAATTAAAAAAATGCTTACTTTTGTGGAATCTTACACTGAAAGCTCTTATAGAACCCCAACAATGAACACATTTTTTTGGTCTACTGTTCACTTTTAAGACGGTTGAAGAATCTCCCAAAGAAACAACCCCAAATGAAAGCACTTATGGGAAATATTCATCATGAGTGAATCCATTTAAGGATATATCAAATGAGTACCACATACTTTTGATCTTTGATACATCCATATACTTGAGAAAAGTGAATATGGGTGTAAACTTGTCATCCCAGTTACCCCAACAGGAAGCACTTACTGAGTACAGAAAACAAGTCAGTACTCCGGTTTGGGTAACCAAAGTAACTTGCCCATCTTTGTATTTCTTTTCACTTGGGTAACCTTAATTGTTTAAGAAAACAGATCACTCACCTGTTTCATCAGTCTTCCATTCATTCCCTGTACTAAGAGATTGCAGTCTAAAGTATCCTAGTGTTCTGATGATCCTTTGCTCCTTGGACAACTTCATCTTTGCACTTCAAGCCCTGGAATGGTTGGGGACCCAGTACCTGCAGACTCTATTTAAACCTCAAATGCATACTATAAAATTTGACCCCACCTTTTATTCATGAAGTTCTAATTGTATAAGTATCCATATTAGTCACATCAACATTTTCCACACAAACAAAAGGTTCTGATCACTGACTCCCAATCCTGGTAACTGTCAACTCGTTAATTAGTATGCACTAAAACCTGGAAGACCATTCTTTGTAATTAACATTTACACAAGTATCCGTTATTGAAAACTATTAGCAATGAATCTTGGGTATTTCACTCAAACTGTGACATTTTTGAAGTCATGTCTGGGTTGTGTTGTTAACATGGTTCCTGTCTTTGGCCAACTTTCAAACATTGAGGAAGCCCCAGAAGAAACAACCCCAAATGGAAGCACTTATGAGCAATAATATCATGAGTGACTTCATTTGAGGATATCTCAGTGAGGAATGTATCCAGAAATATTAACGTGGGAGTGTTTCTGATTATCTTGTACTTCCATCACACTGTAGTTTTGCCTTTTATAATCACCCCAACAAGTAGCACTTACTGTATTGGAAAGAACAAGTCAATGCTAAAAGTAGGGTAATGGCAGAGGCTTGGTTGAAGGAATAAATATTCAAGTTGATATAGTCAATGCTTCACAATAAGGCAATTAAAAAAATACTTACTTTTGGGGAATCTTACACTGAAAGCTCTTATAGAACCCCAACAATGAATACACTTGTTTGGTCTACTGTTCACTTTTAAGACGGTTGAAGAATCTCCCAAAGAAACAACCCCAAATGGAAGCACTTATGGGAAATATTCATCATGAGTGAATCCATTTAAGGATATATCAAATGAGTACCACATACTTTTGATCTTTGATACATCCATATACTTGAGAAAAGTGAATATGGGTGTAAACTTGTCATCCCAGTTACCCCAACAGGAAGCACTTACTGAGTACAGAAAACAAGTCAGTACTCCGGTTTGGGTAACCAAAGTAACTTGCCCATCTTTGTATTTCTTTTCACTTGGGTAACCTTAATTGTTTAAGAAAACAGATCACTCACCTGTTTCATCAGTCTTCCATTCATTCCCTGTACTAAGAGATTGCAGTCTAAAGTATCCTAGTGTTCTGATGATCCTTTGCTCCTTGGACAACTTCATCTTTGGACTTCAAGCCCTGGAATGGTTGGGGACCCAGTACCTGCAGACTCTATTTAAACCTCAAATGCATACTATAAAATTTGACCCCACCTTTTATTCATGAAGTTCTAATTGTATAAGTATCCATATTAGTCACATCAACATTTTCCACACAAACAAAAGGTTCTGATCACTGACTCCCAATCCTGGTAACTGTCAACTCGTTAATTAGTATGCACTAAAACCTGGAAGACCATTCTTTGTAATTAACATTTACACAAGTATCCGTTATTGAAAACTATTAGCAATGAATCTTGGGTATTTCACTCAAACTGTGACATTTTTGAAGTCATGTCTGGGTTGTGTTGTTAACATGGTTCCTGTCTTTGGCCAACCTTCAAACATTGAGGAAGCCCCAGAAGAAACAACCCCAAATGGAAGCACTTATGAGCAATAATATCATGAGTGACTTCATTTGAGGATATCTCAGTGAGGAATGTATCCAGAAATATTAACGTGGGAGTGTTTCTGATTATCTTTTACTTCCATCACACTGTAGTTTTGCCTTTTATAATCACCCCAACAAGTAGCACTTACTGTATTGGAAAGAACAAGTCAATGCTAAAAGTAGGGTAATGGCAGAGGCTTGGTTGAAGGAATAAATATTCAAGTTGATATAGTCAATGCTTCACAATAAGGCAATTAAAAAAATGCTTACTTTTGTGGAATCTTACACTGAAAGCTCTTATAGAACCCCAACAATGAACACATTTTTTTGGTCTACTGTTCACTTTTAAGACGGTTGAAGAATCTCCCAAAGAAACAACCCCAAATGAAAGCACTTATGGGAAATATTCATCATGAGTGAATCCATTTAAGGATATATCAAATGAGTACCACATACTTTTGATCTTTGATACATCCATATACTTGAGAAAAGTGAATATGGGTGTAAACTTGTCATCCCAGTTACCCCAACAGGAAGCACTTACTGAGTACAGAAAACAAGTCAGTACTATGGTTCCAGTAACCAAAGTAACTTGCCCATCTTTGTATTTCTTTTCACTTGGGTAACCTTAATTGTTTAAGAAAACAGATCACTCACCTGTTTCATCAGTCTCCCATTCATTCTCTGTACTAAGAGATTGCAGTCTAAAGTATCCTAGTGTTCTGATGATCCTTTGCTCCCGGGACAACTTCATCTTTGGACTTCAAACCCTGCAATGGTTGGGGACCCAGTACCTGCGGACTCTATTTAAACCTCAAATGCATACTATAAAAATTGACCCCACCTTTTATTCATGAATTTCTAATTGTATAAGTATCCATATTAGTCACATCAACATTTTTCACACAAACAAAAGGTTCTGATCACTGACTCCCAATCCTGGTAACTGTCAACTCGTTAATTAGTATGCACTGAAACCTGGAAGACCATTCTTTGTAATTAACATTTACACAAGTATCCGTTATTGAAAACTATTAGCAATGAATCTTGGGTATTTCACTCAAACTGTGACATTTTTGAAGTCATGTCTGGGTTGTGTTGTTAACATGGTTCCTGTCTTTGGCCAACTTTCAAACATTGAGGAAGCCCCAGAAGAAACAACCCCAAATGGAAGCACTTATGAGCAATATTTATCATGAGTGACTTCATTTGAGGATATCTCAGTGAGGAATGTATCCAGAAATATTAATGTGGGAGTGTTTCTGATTATTTTGTACTTCCATCACACTGTAGTTTTGCCTTTTATAATCACCCCAACAAGTAGCACTTACTGTATTGGAAAGAACAAGTCAATGCTAAAAGTAGGGTAATGGCAGAGGCTTGGTTGAAGGAATAAATATTCAAGTTGATATAGTCAATGCACACAATAACAAATTAAAAAATGCTTACTTTTGTGGAATCTTACACTGCAAGCTCTTATAGAACCCCAACAATGAATACACTTGTTTGGTCTACTGTTCACTTTTAAGACGGTTGAAGAATCTCACAAAGAAACAACCCCAAATGGAAGCACTTATGGGAAATATTCATCATGAGTGAATCCATTTAAGGATATATCAAATGAGTACAATGAATACTTTTGATCTTTGATACATCCATATACTTGAGAAAAGTGAATATGGGTGTAAACTTGTCATCCCAGTTACCCCAACAGGAAGCACTTACTGAGTACAGAAAACAAGTCAGTACTCCGGTTTGGGTAACCAAAGTAACTTGCCCATCTTTGTATTTCTTTTCACTTGGGTAACCTTAATTGTTTAAGAAAACAGATCACTCACCTGTTTCATCAGTCTTCCATTCATTCCCTGTACTAAGAGATTGCAGTCTAAAGTATCCTAGTGTTCTGATGATCCTTTGCTCCCGGGACAACTTCATCTTTGGACTTCAAACCCTGCAATGGTTGGGGACCCAGTACCTGCGGTCTCTATTTAAACCTCAAATGCATACTATAAAAATTGACCCCACCTTTTATTCATGAAGTTCTAATTGTATAAGTATAAGACGGTTGAAGAATCTCCCAAAGAAACAACCCCAAATGGAAGCACTTATGGGAAATATTCATCATGAGTGAATCCATTTAAGGATATATCAAATGAGTACCACATACTTTTGATCTTTGATACATCCATATACTTGAGAAAAGTGAATATGGGTGTAAACTTGTCATCCCAGTTACCCCAACAGGAAGCACTTACTGAGTACAGAAAACAAGTCAGTACTCCGGTTTGGGTAACCAAAGTAACTTGCCCATCTTTGTATTTCTTTTCACTTGGGTAACCTTAATTGTTTAAGAAAACAGATCACTCACCTGTTTCATCAGTCTTCCATTCATTCCCTGTACTAAGAGATTGCAGTCTAAAGTATCCTAGTGTTCTGATGATCCTTTGCTCCTTGGACAACTTCATCTTTGGACTTCAAGCCCTGGAATGGTTGGGGACCCAGTACCTGCAGACTCTATTTAAACCTCAAATGCATACTATAAAATTTGACCCCACCTTTTATTCATGAAGTTCTAATTGTATAAGTATCCATATTAGTCACATCAACATTTTCCACACAAACAAAAGGTTCTGATCACTGACTCCCAATCCTGGTAACTGTCAACTCGTTAATTAGTATGCACTAAAACCTGGAAGACCATTCTTTGTAATTAACATTTACACAAGTATCCGTTATTGAAAACTATTAGCAATGAATCTTGGGTATTTCACTCAAACTGTGACATTTTTGAAGTCATGTCTGGGTTGTGTTGTTAACATGGTTCCTGTCTTTGGCCAACCTTCAAACATTGAGGAAGCCCCAGAAGAAACAACCCCAAATGGAAGCACTTATGAGCAATAATATCATGAGTGACTTCATTTGAGGATATCTCAGTGAGGAATGTATCCAGAAATATTAACGTGGGAGTGTTTCTGATTATCTTTTACTTCCATCACACTGTAGTTTTGCCTTTTATAATCACCCCAACAAGTAGCACTTACTGTATTGGAAAGAACAAGTCAATGCTAAAAGTAGGGTAATGGCAGAGGCTTGGTTGAAGGAATAAATATTCAAGTTGATATAGTCAATGCTTCACAATAAGGCAATTAAAAAAATGCTTACTTTTGTGGAATCTTACACTGAAAGCTCTTATAGAACCCCAACAATGAACACATTTTTTTGGTCTACTGTTCACTTTTAAGACGGTTGAAGAATCTCCCAAAGAAACAACCCCAAATGAAAGCACTTATGGGAAATATTCATCATGAGTGAATCCATTTAAGGATATATCAAATGAGTACCACATACTTTTGATCTTTGATACATCCATATACTTGAGAAAAGTGAATATGGGTGTAAACTTGTCATCCCAGTTACCCCAACAGGAAGCACTTACTGAGTACAGAAAACAAGTCAGTACTATGGTTTCGGTAACCAAAGTAACTTGCCCATCTTTGTATTTCTTTTCACTTGGGTAACCTTAATTGTTTAAGAAAACAGATCACTCACCTGTTTCATCAGTCTCCCATTCATTCTCTGTACTAAGAGATTGCAGTCTAAAGTATCCTAGTGTTCTGATGATCCTTTGCTCCCGGGACAACTTCATCTTTGGACTTCAAACCCTGCAATGGTTGGGGACCCAGTACCTGCGGACTCTATTTAAACCTCAAATGCATACTATAAAAATTGACCCCACCTTTTATTCATGAATTTCTAATTGTATAAGTATCCATATTAGTCACATCAACATTTTTCACACAAACAAAAGGTTCTGATCACTGACTCCCAATCCTGGTAACTGTCAACTCGTTAATTAGTATGCACTGAAACCTGGAAGACCATTCTTTGTAATTAACATTTACACAAGTATCCGTTATTGAAAACTATTAGCAATGAATCTTGGGTATTTCACTCAAACTGTGACATTTTTGAAGTCATGTCTGGGTTGTGTTGTTAACATGGTTCCTGTCTTTGGCCAACTTTCAAACATTGAGGAAGCCCCAGAAGAAACAACCCCAAATGGAAGCACTTATGAGCAATATTTATCATGAGTGACTTCATTTGAGGATATCTCAGTGAGGAATGTATCCAGAAATATTAATGTGGGAGTGTTTCTGATTATTTTGTACTTCCATCACACTGTAGTTTTGCCTTTTATAATCACCCCAACAAGTAGCACTTACTGTATTGGAAAGAACAAGTCAATGCTAAAAGTAGGGTAATGGCAGAGGCTTGGTTGAAGGAATAAATATTCAAGTTGATATAGTCAATGCACACAATAACAAATTAAAAAATGCTTACTTTTGTGGAATCTTACACTGCAAGCTCTTATAGAACCCCAACAATGAATACACTTGTTTGGTCTACTGTTCACTTTTAAGACGGTTGAAGAATCTCACAAAGAAACAACCCCAAATGGAAGCACTTATGGGAAATATTCATCATGAGTGAATCCATTTAAGGATATATCAAATGAGTACAATGAATACTTTTGATCTTTGATACATCCATATACTTGAGAAAAGTGAATATGGGTGTAAACTTGTCATCCCAGTTACCCCAACAGGAAGCACTTACTGAGTACAGAAAACAAGTCAGTACTCCGGTTTGGGTAACCAAAGTAACTTGCCCATCTTTGTATTTCTTTTCACTTGGGTAACCTTAATTGTTTAAGAAAACAGATCACTCACCTGTTTCATCAGTCTTCCATTCATTCCCTGTACTAAGAGATTGCAGTCTAAAGTATCCTAGTGTTCTGATGATCCTTTGCTCCTTGGACAACTTCATCTTTGCACTTCAAGCCCTGGAATGGTTGGGGACCCAGTACCTGCAGACTCTATTTAAACCTCAAATGCATACTATAAAATTTGACCCCACCTTTTATTCATGAAGTTCTAATTGTATAAGTATCCATATTAGTCACATCAACATTTTCCACACAAACAAAAGGTTCTGATCACTGACTCCCAATCCTGGTAACTGTCAACTCGTTAATTAGTATGCACTAAAACCTGGAAGACCATTCTTTGTAATTAACATTTACACAAGTATCCGTTATTGAAAACTATTAGCAATGAATCTTGGGTATTTCACTCAAACTGTGACATTTTTGAAGTCATGTCTGGGTTGTGTTGTTAACATGGTTCCTGTCTTTGGCCAACTTTCAAACATTGAGGAAGCCCCAGAAGAAACAACCCCAAATGGAAGCACTTATGAGCAATAATATCATGAGTGACTTCATTTGAGGATATCTCAGTGAGGAATGTATCCAGAAATATTAACGTGGGAGTGTTTCTGATTATCTTTTACTTCCATCACACTGTAGTTTTGCCTTTTATAATCACCCCAACAAGTAGCACTTACTGTATTGGAAAGAACAAGTCAATGCTAAAAGTAGGGTAATGGCAGAGGCTTGGTTGAAGGAATAAATATTCAAGTTGATATAGTCAATGCTTCACAATAAGGCAATTAAAAAAATGCTTACTTTTGTGGAATCTTACACTGAAAGCTCTTATAGAACCCCAACAATGAACACATTTTTTTGGTCTACTGTTCACTTTTAAGACGGTTGAAGAATCTCCCAAAGAAACAACCCCAAATGAAAGCACTTATGGGAAATATTCATCATGAGTGAATCCATTTAAGGATATATCAAATGAGTACCACATACTTTTGATCTTTGATACATCCATATACTTGAGAAAAGTGAATATGGGTGTAAACTTGTCATCCCAGTTACCCCAACAGGAAGCACTTACTGAGTACAGAAAACAAGTCAGTACTATGGTTTCGGTAACCAAAGTAACTTGCCCATCTTTGTATTTCTTTTCACTTGGGTAACCTTAATTGTTTAAGAAAACAGATCACTCACCTGTTTCATCAGTCTCCCATTCATTCTCTGTACTAAGAGATTGCAGTCTAAAGTATCCTAGTGTTCTGATGATCCTTTGCTCCCGGGACAACTTCATCTTTGGACTTCAAACCCTGCAATGGTTGGGGACCCAGTACCTGCGGACTCTATTTAAACCTCAAATGCATACTATAAAAATTGACCCCACCTTTTATTCATGAATTTCTAATTGTATAAGTATCCATATTAGTCACATCAACATTTTTCACACAAACAAAAGGTTCTGATCACTGACTCCCAATCCTGGTAACTGTCAACTCGTTAATTAGTATGCACTGAAACCTGGAAGACCATTCTTTGTAATTAACATTTACACAAGTATCCGTTATTGAAAACTATTAGCAATGAATCTTGGGTATTTCACTCAAACTGTGACATTTTTGAAGTCATGTCTGGGTTGTGTTGTTAACATGGTTCCTGTCTTTGGCCAACTTTCAAACATTGAGGAAGCCCCAGAAGAAACAACCCCAAATGGAAGCACTTATGAGCAATATTTATCATGAGTGACTTCATTTGAGGATATCTCAGTGAGGAATGTATCCAGAAATATTAATGTGGGAGTGTTTCTGATTATTTTGTACTTCCATCACACTGTAGTTTTGCCTTTTATAATCACCCCAACAAGTAGCACTTACTGTATTGGAAAGAACAAGTCAATGCTAAAAGTAGGGTAATGGCAGAGGCTTGGTTGAAGGAATAAATATTCAAGTTGATATAGTCAATGCACACAATAACAAATTAAAAAATGCTTACTTTTGTGGAATCTTACACTGCAAGCTCTTATAGAACCCCAACAATGAATACACTTGTTTGGTCTACTGTTCACTTTTAAGACGGTTGAAGAATCTCACAAAGAAACAACCCCAAATGGAAGCACTTATGGGAAATATTCATCATGAGTGAATCCATTTAAGGATATATCAAATGAGTACAATGAATACTTTTGATCTTTGATACATCCATATACTTGAGAAAAGTGAATATGGGTGTAAACTTGTCATCCCAGTTACCCCAACAGGAAGCACTTACTGAGTACAGAAAACAAGTCAGTACTCCGGTTTGGGTAACCAAAGTAACTTGCCCATCTTTGTATTTCTTTTCACTTGGGTAACCTTAATTGTTTAAGAAAACAGATCACTCACCTGTTTCATCAGTCTTCCATTCATTCCCTGTACTAAGAGATTGCAGTCTAAAGTATCCTAGTGTTCTGATGATCCTTTGCTCCTTGGACAACTTCATCTTTGCACTTCAAGCCCTGGAATGGTTGGGGACCCAGTACCTGCAGACTCTATTTAAACCTCAAATGCATACTATAAAATTTGACCCCACCTTTTATTCATGAAGTTCTAATTGTATAAGTATCCATATTAGTCACATCAACATTTTCCACACAAACAAAAGGTTCTGATCACTGACTCCCAATCCTGGTAACTGTCAACTCGTTAATTAGTATGCACTAAAACCTGGAAGACCATTCTTTGTAATTAACATTTACACAAGTATCCGTTATTGAAAACTATTAGCAATGAATCTTGGGTATTTCACTCAAACTGTGACATTTTTGAAGTCATGTCTGGGTTGTGTTGTTAACATGGTTCCTGTCTTTGGCCAACTTTCAAACATTGAGGAAGCCCCAGAAGAAACAACCCCAAATGGAAGCACTTATGAGCAATAATATCATGAGTGACTTCATTTGAGGATATCTCAGTGAGGAATGTATCCAGAAATATTAACGTGGGAGTGTTTCTGATTATCTTTTACTTCCATCACACTGTAGTTTTGCCTTTTATAATCACCCCAACAAGTAGCACTTACTGTATTGGAAAGAACAAGTCAATGCTAAAAGTAGGGTAATGGCAGAGGCTTGGTTGAAGGAATAAATATTCAAGTTGATATAGTCAATGCTTCACAATAAGGCAATTAAAAAAATGCTTACTTTTGTGGAATCTTACACTGAAAGCTCTTATAGAACCCCAACAATGAACACATTTTTTTGGTCTACTGTTCACTTTTAAGACGGTTGAAGAATCTCCCAAAGAAACAACCCCAAATGAAAGCACTTATGGGAAATATTCATCATGAGTGAATCCATTTAAGGATATATCAAATGAGTACCACATACTTTTGATCTTTGATACATCCATATACTTGAGAAAAGTGAATATGGGTGTAAACTTGTCATCCCAGTTACCCCAACAGGAAGCACTTACTGAGTACAGAAAACAAGTCAGTACTATGGTTTCGGTAACCAAAGTAACTTGCCCATCTTTGTATTTCTTTTCACTTGGGTAACCTTAATTGTTTAAGAAAACAGATCACTCACCTGTTTCATCAGTCTCCCATTCATTCTCTGTACTAAGAGATTGCAGTCTAAAGTATCCTAGTGTTCTGATGATCCTTTGCTCCCGGGACAACTTCATCTTTGGACTTCAAACCCTGCAATGGTTGGGGACCCAGTACCTGCGGACTCTATTTAAACCTCAAATGCATACTATAAAAATTGACCCCACCTTTTATTCATGAATTTCTAATTGTATAAGTATCCATATTAGTCACATCAACATTTTTCACACAAACAAAAGGTTCTGATCACTGACTCCCAATCCTGGTAACTGTCAACTCGTTAATTAGTATGCACTGAAACCTGGAAGACCATTCTTTGTAATTAACATTTACACAAGTATCCGTTATTGAAAACTATTAGCAATGAATCTTGGGTATTTCACTCAAACTGTGACATTTTTGAAGTCATGTCTGGGTTGTGTTGTTAACATGGTTCCTGTCTTTGGCCAACTTTCAAACATTGAGGAAGCCCCAGAAGAAACAACCCCAAATGGAAGCACTTATGAGCAATATTTATCATGAGTGACTTCATTTGAGGATATCTCAGTGAGGAATGTATCCAGAAATATTAATGTGGGAGTGTTTCTGATTATTTTGTACTTCCATCACACTGTAGTTTTGCCTTTTATAATCACCCCAACAAGTAGCACTTACTGTATTGGAAAGAACAAGTCAATGTTAAAAGTAGGGTAATGGCAGAGGCTTGGTTGAAGGAATAAATATTCAAGTTGATATAGTCAATGCACACAATAACAAATTAAAAAATGCTTACTTTTGTGGAATCTTACACTGCAAGCTCTTATAGAACCCCAACAATGAATACACTTGTTTGGTCTACTGTTCACTTTTAAGACGGTTGAAGAATCTCACAAAGAAACAACCCCAAATGGAAGCACTTATGGGAAATATTCATCATGAGTGAATCCATTTAAGGATATATCAAATGAGTACAATGAATACTTTTGATCTTTGATACATCCATATACTTGAGAAAAGTGAATATGGGTGTAAACTTGTCATCCCAGTTACCCCAACAGGAAGCACTTACTGAGTACAGAAAACAAGTCAGTACTCCGGTTTGGGTAACCAAAGTAACTTGCCCATCTTTGTATTTCTTTTCACTTGGGTAACCTTAATTGTTTAAGAAAACAGATCACTCACCTGTTTCATCAGTCTTCCATTCATTCCCTGTACTAAGAGATTGCAGTCTAAAGTATCCTAGTGTTCTGATGATCCTTTGCTCCTTGGACAACTTCATCTTTGCACTTCAAGCCCTGGAATGGTTGGGGACCCAGTACCTGCAGACTCTATTTAAACCTCAAATGCATACTATAAAATTTGACCCCACCTTTTATTCATGAAGTTCTAATTGTATAAGTATCCATATTAGTCACATCAACATTTTCCACACAAACAAAAGGTTCTGATCACTGACTCCCAATCCTGGTAACTGTCAACTCGTTAATTAGTATGCACTAAAACCTGGAAGACCATTCTTTGTAATTAACATTTACACAAGTATCCGTTATTGAAAACTATTAGCAATGAATCTTGGGTATTTCACTCAAACTGTGACATTTTTGAAGTCATGTCTGGGTTGTGTTGTTAACATGGTTCCTGTCTTTGGCCAACCTTCAAACATTGAGGAAGCCCCAGAAGAAACAACCCCAAATGGAAGCACTTATGAGCAATAATATCATGAGTGACTTCATTTGAGGATATCTCAGTGAGGAATGTATCCAGAAATATTAACGTGGGAGTGTTTCTGATTATCTTTTACTTCCATCACACTGTAGTTTTGCCTTTTATAATCACCCCAACAAGTAGCACTTACTGTATTGGAAAGAACAAGTCAATGCTAAAAGTAGGGTAATGGCAGAGGCTTGGTTGAAGGAATAAATATTCAAGTTGATATAGTCAATGCTTCACAATAAGGCAATTAAAAAAATGCTTACTTTTGTGGAATCTTACACTGAAAGCTCTTATAGAACCCCAACAATGAACACATTTTTTTGGTCTACTGTTCACTTTTAAGACGGTTGAAGAATCTCCCAAAGAAACAACCCCAAATGAAAGCACTTATGGGAAATATTCATCATGAGTGAATCCATTTAAGGATATATCAAATGAGTACCACATACTTTTGATCTTTGATACATCCATATACTTGAGAAAAGTGAATATGGGTGTAAACTTGTCATCCCAGTTACCCCAACAGGAAGCACTTACTGAGTACAGAAAACAAGTCAGTACTATGGTTTCGGTAACCAAAGTAACTTGCCCATCTTTGTATTTCTTTTCACTTGGGTAACCTTAATTGTTTAAGAAAACAGATCACTCACCTGTTTCATCAGTCTCCCATTCATTCTCTGTACTAAGAGATTGCAGTCTAAAGTATCCTAGTGTTCTGATGATCCTTTGCTCCCGGGACAACTTCATCTTTGGACTTCAAACCCTGCAATGGTTGGGGACCCAGTACCTGCGGACTCTATTTAAACCTCAAATGCATACTATAAAAATTGACCCCACCCTTTATTCATGAATTTCTAATTGTATAAGTATCCATATTAGTCACATCAACATTTTTCACACAAACAAAAGGTTCTGATCACTGACTCCCAATCCTGGTAACTGTCAACTCGTTAATTAGTATGCACTGAAACCTGGAAGACCATTCTTTGTAATTAACATTTACACAAGTATCCGTTATTGAAAACTATTAGCAATGAATCTTGGGTATTTCACTCAAACTGTGACATTTTTGAAGTCATGTCTGGGTTGTGTTGTTAACATGGTTCCTGTCTTTGGCCAACTTTCAAACATTGAGGAAGCCCCAGAAGAAACAACCCCAAATGGAAGCACTTATGAGCAATATTTATCATGAGTGACTTCATTTGAGGATATCTCAGTGAGGAATGTATCCAGAAATATTAATGTGGGAGTGTTTCTGATTATTTTGTACTTCCATCACACTGTAGTTTTGCCTTTTATAATCACCCCAACAAGTAGCACTTACTGTATTGGAAAGAACAAGTCAATGCTAAAAGTAGGGTAATGGCAGAGGCTTGGTTGAAGGAATAAATATTCAAGTTGATATAGTCAATGCACACAATAACAAATTAAAAAATGCTTACTTTTGTGGAATCTTACACTGCAAGCTCTTATAGAACCCCAACAATGAATACACTTGTTTGGTCTACTGTTCACTTTTAAGACGGTTGAAGAATCTCACAAAGAAACAACCCCAAATGGAAGCACTTATGGGAAATATTCATCATGAGTGAATCCATTTAAGGATATATCAAATGAGTACAATGAATACTTTTGATCTTTGATACATCCATATACTTGAGAAAAGTGAATATGGGTGTAAACTTGTCATCCCAGTTACCCCAACAGGAAGCACTTACTGAGTACAGAAAACAAGTCAGTACTCCGGTTTGGGTAACCAAAGTAACTTGCCCATCTTTGTATTTCTTTTCACTTGGGTAACCTTAATTGTTTAAGAAAACAGATCACTCACCTGTTTCATCAGTCTTCCATTCATTCCCTGTACTAAGAGATTGCAGTCTAAAGTATCCTAGTGTTCTGATGATCCTTTGCTCCTTGGACAACTTCATCTTTGCACTTCAAGCCCTGGAATGGTTGGGGACCCAGTACCTGCAGACTCTATTTAAACCTCAAATGCATACTATAAAATTTGACCCCACCTTTTATTCATGAAGTTCTAATTGTATAAGTATCCATATTAGTCACATCAACATTTTCCACACAAACAAAAGGTTCTGATCACTGACTCCCAATCCTGGTAACTGTCAACTCGTTAATTAGTATGCACTAAAACCTGGAAGACCATTCTTTGTAATTAACATTTACACAAGTATCCGTTATTGAAAACTATTAGCAATGAATCTTGGGTATTTCACTCAAACTGTGACATTTTTGAAGTCATGTCTGGGTTGTGTTGTTAACATGGTTCCTGTCTTTGGCCAACTTTCAAACATTGAGGAAGCCCCAGAAGAAACAACCCCAAATGGAAGCACTTATGAGCAATAATATCATGAGTGACTTCATTTGAGGATATCTCAGTGAGGAATGTATCCAGAAATATTAACGTGGGAGTGTTTCTGATTATCTTGTACTTCCATCACACTGTAGTTTTGCCTTTTATAATCACCCCAACAAGTAGCACTTACTGTATTGGAAAGAACAAGTCAATGCTAAAAGTAGGGTAATGGCAGAGGCTTGGTTGAAGGAATAAATATTCAAGTTGATATAGTCAATGCTTCACAATAAGGCAATTAAAAAAATACTTACTTTTGGGGAATCTTACACTGAAAGCTCTTATAGAACCCCAACAATGAATACACTTGTTTGGTCTACTGTTCACTTTTAAGACGGTTGAAGAATCTCCCAAAGAAACAACCCCAAATGGAAGCACTTATGGGAAATATTCATCATGAGTGAATCCATTTAAGGATATATCAAATGAGTACCACATACTTTTGATCTTTGATACATCCATATACTTGAGAAAAGTGAATATGGGTGTAAACTTGTCATCCCAGTTACCCCAACAGGAAGCACTTACTGAGTACAGAAAACAAGTCAGTACTCCGGTTTGGGTAACCAAAGTAACTTGCCCATCTTTGTATTTCTTTTCACTTGGGTAACCTTAATTGTTTAAGAAAACAGATCACTCACCTGTTTCATCAGTCTTCCATTCATTCCCTGTACTAAGAGATTGCAGTCTAAAGTATCCTAGTGTTCTGATGATCCTTTGCTCCCGGGACAACTTCATCTTTGGACTTCAAACCCTGCAATGGTTGGGGACCCAGTACCTGCGGTCTCTATTTAAACCTCAAATGCATACTATAAAAATTGACCCCACCTTTTATTCATGAAGTTCTAATTGTATAAGTATCCATATTAGTCACATCAACATTTTCCACACAAACTAAATGTTCTGATCACTGACTCCCAATCCTGGTAACTGTCAACTCGTTAATTAGTATGCACTAAAACCTGGAAGACCATTCTTTGTAATTAACATTTACACAAGTATCCGTTATTGAAAACTATTAGCAATGAATCTTGGGTATTTCACTCAAACTGTGACATTTTTGAAGTCATGTCTGGGTTGTGTTGTTAACATGGTTCCTGTCTTTGGCCAACTTTCAAACATTGAGGAAGCCCCAGAAGAAACAACCCCAAATGGAAGCACTTATGAGCAATAATATCATGAGTGACTTCATTTGAGGATATCTCAGTGAGGAATGTATCCAGAAATATTAACGTGGGAGTGTTTCTGATTATCTTGTACTTCCATCACACTGTAGTTTTGCCTTTTATAATCACCCCAACAAGTAGCACTTACTGTATTGGAAAGAACAAGTCGATGCTAAAAGTAGGGTAATGGCAGAGGCTTGGTTGAAGGAATAAATATTCAAGTTGATATAGTCAATGCTTCACAATAAGGCAATTAAAAAAATACTTACTTTTGGGGAATCTTACACTGAAAGCTCTTATAGAACCCCAACAATGAATACACTTGTTTGGTCTACTGTTCACTTTAAAGACGGTTGAAGAATCTCCCAAAGAAACAACCCCAAATGGAAGCACTTATGGGAAATATTCATCATGAGTGAATCCATTTAAGGATATATCAAATGAGTACCACATACGTTTGATCTTTGATACATCCATATACTTGAGAAAAGTGAACATATCTTGTACTTCCATCACACTGTAGTTTTGCCTTTTATAATCACCCCAACAAGTAGCACTTACTGTATTGGAAAGAACAAGTCGATGCTAAAAGTAGGGTAATGGCAGAGGCTTGGTTGAAGGAATAAATATTCAAGTTGATATAGTCAATGCTTCACAATAAGGCAATTAAAAAAATACTTACTTTTGGGGAATCTTACACTGAAAGCTCTTATAGAACCCCAACAATGAATACACTTGTTTGGTCTACTGTTCACTTTTAAGACGGTTGAAGAATCTCCCAAAGAAACAACCCCAAATGGAAGCACTTATGGGAAATATTCATCATGAGTGAATCCATTTAAGGATATATCAAATGAGTACCACATACGTTTGATCTTTGATACATCCATATACTTGAGAAAAGTGAACATGGGTGTAAAATTGTCATCCCAGTTACCCCAACAGGAAGCACTTACTGAGTACAGAAAACAAGTCAGTACTCCGGTTTGGGTAACCAAAGTAACTTGCGCAACTTTGTATTTCTTTTCACTTGGGTACCCAAAATTGTTGAAGAAAACAGATCACTCACCTGTTTCTTCAGTCTTCCATTCATTCCCTGTACTAAAGATTGCAGTCTAAAGTATCCTAGTGTTCTGATGATCCTTTGCTCCTTGGACAACTTCATCTTTGGACTTCAAGCCCTGGAATGGTTGGGGACCCAGTACCTGCGGACTCTATTTAAACCTCAAATGCATACTATAAAAATTGACCCCACCTTTTATTCATGAAGTTCTAATTGTATAAGTATCCATATTAGTCACATCAACATTTTCCACACAAACAAAAGGTTCTGATCACTGACTTCCAATCCTGGTAACTGTCAACTCGTTAATTAGTATGCACTAAAACCTGGAAGACCATTCTTTGTAATTAACATTTACACAAGTATCCGTTATTGAAAACTATTAGCAATGAATCTTGGGTATTTCACTCAAACTGTGACATTTTTGAAGTCATGTCTGGGTTGTGTTGTTAACATGGTTCCTGTCTTTGGCCAACTTTCAAACATTGAGGAAGCCCCAGAAGAAACAACCCCAAATGGAAGCACTTATGAGCAATATTTATCATGAGTGACTTCATTTGAGGATATCTCAGTGAGGAATGTATCCAGAAATATTAATATGGGAGTGTTTCTGATTATTTTGTACTTCCATCACACTGTAGTTTTGCCTTTTATAATCACCCCAACAAGTAGCACTTACTGTATTGGAAAGAACAAGTCAATGCTAAAAGTAGGGTAATGGCAGAGGCTTGGTTGAAGGAATAAATATTCAAGTTGACATAGTCAATGCTTCACAATAAGGCAATTAAAAAATGCTTACTTTTGTGGAATCTTACACTGAAACCCCAACAATGAATACACTTGTTTGGTCTACTGTTCACTTTTAAGACGGTTGAAGAATCTCCCAAAGAAACAACCCCAAATGGAAGCACTTATGGGAAATATTTATCATGAGTGAATCCATTTAAGGATATATCAAATGAGTACCACATACTTTTGATCTTTGATACATCCATATACTTGAGAAAAGTGAATATGGGTGTAAAATTGTCATCCCAGTTACCCCAACAGGAAGCACTTACTGAGTACAGAAAACAAGTCAGTACTCCGGTTTGGGTAACCAAAGTAACTTGCCCATCTTTGTATTTCTTTTCACTTGGGTAACCTGAATTGTTTAAGAAAACAGATCACTCACCTGTTTCATCAGTCTTCCATTCATTCTCTGTACTAAGAGATTGCAGTCTAAAGTATCCTAGTGTTCTGATGATCCTTTGCTCCCGGGACAACTTCATCTTTGGACTTCAAACCCTGCAATGGTTGGGGACCCAGTACCTGCGGTCTCTATTTAAACCTCAAATGCATACTATAAAAATTGACCCCACCTTTTATTCATGAAGTTCTAATTGTATAAGTATCCATATTAGTCACATCAACATTTTCCACACAAACTAAATGTTCTGATCACTGACTCCCAATCCTGGTAACTGTCAACTCGTTAATTAGTATGCACTAAAACCTGGAAGACCATTCTTTGTAATTAACATTTACACAAGTATCCGTTATTGAAAACTATTAGCAATGAATCTTGGGTATTTCACTCAAACTGTGACATTTTTGAAGTCATGTGTGGGTTGTGTTGTTAACATGGTTCCTGTCTTTGGCCAACTTTCAAACATTGAGGAAGCCCCAGAAGAAACAACCCCAAATGGAAGCACTTATGAGCAATATTTATCATGAGTGACTTCATTTGAGGATATCTCAGTGAGGAATGTATCCAGAAATATTAATGTGGGAGTGTTTCTGATTATCTTGTACTTCCATCACACTGTAGTTTTGCCTTTTATAATCACCCCAACAAGTAGCACTTACTGTATTGGAAAGAACAAGTCAATGCTAAAAGTAGGGTAATGGCAGAGGCTTGGTTGAAGGAATAAATATTCAAGTTGATATAGTCAATGCTTCACAATAAGGCAATTAAAAACTGCTTACTTTTGTGGAATCTTAAACTGAAAGCTCTTATAGAACCCCAACAATGAATACACTTGTTTGGTCTACTGTTCACTTTTAAGACGGTTGAAGAATCTCCCAAAGAAACAACCCCAAATGGAAGCACTTATGGGAAATATTCATCATGAGTGAATCCATTTAAGGATATATCAAATGAGTACCACATATTTTGATCTTTGATACATCCATATACTTGAGAAAAGTGAATATGGGTGTAAAATTGTCATCCCAGTTACCCCAACAGGAAGCACTTACTGAGTACAGAAAACAAGTCAGTACTCCGGTTTGGGTAACCAAAGTAACTTGCGCATCTTTGTATTTCTTTTCACTTGGGTACCCAAAATTGTTGAAGAAAACAGATCACTCACCTGTTTCATCAGTCTTCCATTCATTCCCTGTACTAAGAGATTGCAGTCTAAAGTATCCTAGTGTTCTGATGATCCTTTGCTCCTTGGACAACTTCATCTTTGGACTTCAAGCCCTGGAATGGTTGGGGACCCAGTACCTGCGGACTCTATTTAAACCTCAAATGCATACTATAAAAATTGACCCCACCTTTTATTCATGAAGTTCTAATTGTATAAGTATCCATATTAGTCACATCAACATTTTCCACACAAACAAAAGGTTCTGATCACTGACTCCCAATCCTGGTAACTGTCAACTCGTTAATTAGTATGCACTAAAACCTGGAAGACCATTCTTTGTAATTAACATTTACACAAGTATCCGTTATTGAAAACTATTAGCAATGAATCTTGGGTATTTCACTCAAACTGTGACATTTTTGAAGTCATGTCTGGGTTGTGTTGTTAACATGGTTCCTGTCTTTGGCCAACTTTCAAACATTGAGGAAGCCCCAGAAGAAACAACCCCAAATGGAAGCACTTATGAGCAATAATATCATGAGTGACTTCATTTGAGGATATCTCAGTGAGGAATGTATCCAGAAATATTAACGTGGGAGTGTTTCTGATTATCTTGTACTTCCATCACACTGTAGTTTTGCCTTTTATAATCACCCCAACAAGTAGCACTTACTGTATTGGAAAGAACAAGTCAATGCTAAAAGTAGGGTAATGGCAGAGGCTTGGTTGAAGGAATAAATATTCAAGTTGATATAGTCAATGCTTCACAATAAGGCAATTAAAAAATACTTACTTTTGGGGAATCTTACACTGAAAGCTCTTATAGAACCCCAACAATGAACACATTTTTTTGGTCTACTGTTCACTTTTAAGACGGTTGAAGAATCTCCCAAAGAAACAACCCCAAATGGAAGCACTTATGGGAAATATTCATCATGAGTGAACCCATTTAAGGATATATCAAATGAGTACCACATACTTTTGATCTTTGATACATCCATATACTTGAGAAAAGTGAATATGGGTGTAAACTTGTCATCCCAGTTACCCCAACAGGAAGCACTTACTGAGTACAGAAAACAAGTCAGTACTCCGGTTTGGGTAACCAAAGTAACTTGCCCATCTTTGTATTTCTTTTCACTTGGGTTCTTTGATACATCCATATACTTGAGAAAAGTGAATATGGGTGTAAAATTGTCATCCCAGTTACCCCAACAGGAAGCACTTACTGAGTACAGAAAACAAGTCAGTACTCCGGTTTGGGTAACCAAAGTAACTTGCGCATCTTTGTATTTCTTTTCACTTGGGTACCCAAAATTGTTGAAGAAAACAGATCACTCACCTGTTTCATCAGTCTTCCATTCATTCCCTGTACTAAGAGATTGCAGTCTAAAGTATCCTAGTGTTCTGATGATCCTTTGCTCCTTGGACAACTTCATCTTTGGACTTCAAGCCCTGGAATGGTTGGGGACCCAGTACCTGCGGACTCTATTTAAACCTCAAATGCATACTATAAAAATTGACCCCACCTTTTTATTCATGAAGTTCTAATTATCCATATTAGTCACATCAACATTTTCCACACAAACTAAATGTTCTGATCACTGACTCCCAATCCTGGTAACTGTCAACTCGTTAATTAGTATGCACTAAAACCTGGAAGACCATTCTTTGTAATTAACATTTACACAAGTATCCGTTATTGAAAACTATTAGCAATGAATCTTGGGTATTTCACTCAAACTGTGACATTTTTGAAGTCATGTGTGGGTTGTGTTGTTAACATGGTTCCTGTCTTTGGCCAACTTTCAACCATCGAGGAAGCCCCAGAAGAAACAACCCCAAATGGAAGCACTTATGAGCAATAATATCATGAGTGACTTCATTTGAGGATATCTCAGTGAGGAATGTATCCAGAAATATTAACGTGGGAGTGTTTCTGATTATCTTGTACTTCCATCACACTGTAGTTTTGCCTTTTATAATCACCCCAACAAGTAGCACTTACTGTATTGGAAAGAACAAGTCAATGCTAAAAGTAGGGTAATGGCAGAGGCTTGGTTGAAGGAATAAATATTCAAGTTGATATAGTCAATGCTTCACAATAAGGCAATTAAAAACTGCTTACTTTTGTGGAATCTTAAACTGAAAGCTCTTATAGAACCCCAACAATGAATACACTTGTTTGGTCTACTGTTCACTTTTAAGACGGTTGAAGAATCTCCCAAAGAAACGACCCCAAATGGAAGCACTTATGGGAAATATTCATCATGAGTGAATCCATTTAAGGATATATCAAATGAGTACCACATATTTTGATCTTTGATACATCCATATACTTGAGAAAAGTGAATATGGGTGTAAAATTGTCATCCCAGTTACCCCAACAGGAAGCACTTACTGAGTACAGAAAACAAGTCAGTACTCCGGTTTGGGTAACCAAAGTAACTTGCACATCTTTGTATTTCTTTTCACTTGGGTACCCAAAATTGTTGAAGAAAACAGATCACTCACCTGTTTCATCAGTCTTCCATTCATTCCCTGTACTAAGAGATTGCAGTCTAAAGTATCCTAGTGTTCTGATGATCCTTTGCTCCTTGGACAACTTCATCTTTGGACTTCAAGCCCTGGAATGGTTGGGGACCCAGTACCTGCGGACTCTATTTAAACCTCAAATGCATACTATAAAAATTGACCCCACCTTTTATTCATGAAGTTCTAATTGTATAAGTATCCATATTAGTCACATCAACATTTTCCACACAAACAAAAGGTTCTGATCACTGACTCCCAATCCTGGTAACTGTCAACTCGTTAATTAGTATGCACTAAAACCTGGAAGACCATTCTTTGTAATTAACATTTACACAAGTATCCGTTATTGAAAACTATTAGCAATGAATCTTGGGTATTTCACTCAAACTGTGACATTTTTGAAGTCATGTCTGGGTTGTGTTGTTAACATGGTTCCTGTCTTTGGCCAACTTTCAAACATTGAGGAAGCCCCAGAAGAAACAACCCCAAATGGAAGCACTTATGAGCAATAATATCATGAGTGACTTCATTTGAGGATATCTCAGTGAGGAATGTATCCAGAAATATTAACGTGGGAGTGTTTCTGATTATCTTGTACTTCCATCACACTGTAGTTTTGCCTTTTATAATCACCCCAACAAGTAGCACTTACTGTATTGGAAAGAACAAGTCAATGCTAAAAGTAGGGTAATGGCAGAGGCTTGGTTGAAGGAATAAATATTCAAGTTGATATAGTCAATGCTTCACAATAAGGCAATTAAAAAATACTTACTTTTGGGGAATCTTACACTGAAAGCTCTTATAGAACCCCAACAATGAACACATTTTTTTGGTCTACTGTTCACTTTTAAGACGGTTGAAGAATCTCCCAAAGAAACAACCCCAAATGGAAGCACTTATGGGAAATATTCATCATGAGTGAACCCATTTAAGGATATATCAAATGAGTACCACATACTTTTGATCTTTGATACATCCATATACTTGAGAAAAGTGAATATGGGTGTAAACTTGTCATCCCAGTTACCCCAACAGGAAGCACTTACTGAGTACAGAAAACAAGTCAGTACTCCGGTTTGGGTAACCAAAGTAACTTGCCCATCTTTGTATTTCTTTTCACTTGGGTAACCTTAATTGTTTAAGAAAACAGATCACTCACCTGTTTCATCAGTCTTCCATTCATTCCCTGTACTAAGAGATTGCAGTCTAAAGTATCCTAGTGTTCTGATGATCCTTTGCTCCTTGGACAACTTCATCTTTGGACTTCAAGCCCTGGAATGGTTGGGGACCCAGTACCTGCGGACTCTATTTAAACCTCAAATGCATACTATAAAAATTGACCCCACCTTTTTATTCATGAAGTTCTAATTATCCATATTAGTCACATCAACATTTTCCACACAAACTAAATGTTCTGATCACTGACTCCCAATCCTGGTAACTGTCAACTCGTTAATTAGTATGCACTAAAACCTGGAAGACCATTCTTTGTAATTAACATTTACACAAGTATCCGTTATTGAAAACTATTAGCAATGAATCTTGGGTATTTCACTCAAACTGTGACATTTTTGAAGTCATGTGTGGGTTGTGTTGTTAACATGGTTCCTGTCTTTGGCCAACTTTCAAACATTGAGGAAGCCCCAGAAGAAACAACCCCAAATGGAAGCACTTATGAGCAATATTTATCATGAGTGACTTCATTTGAGGATATCTCAGTGAGGAATGTATCCAGAAATATTAATGTGGGAGTGTTTCTGATTATCTTGTACTTCCATCACACTGTAGTTTTGCCTTTTATAATCACCCCAACAAGTAGCACTTACTGTATTGGAAAGAACAAGTCAATGCTAAAAGTAGGGTAATGGCAGAGGCTTGGTTGAAGGAATAAATATTCAAGTTGATATAGTCAATGCTTCACAATAAGGCAATTAAAAACTGCTTACTTTTGTGGAATCTTAAACTGAAAGCTCTTATAGAACCCCAACAATGAATACACTTGTTTGGTCTACTGTTCACTTTTAAGACGGTTGAAGAATCTCCCAAAGAAACAACCCCAAATGGAAGCACTTATGGGAAATATTTATCATGAGTGAATCCATTTAAGGATATATCAAATGAGTACCACATACTTTTGATCTTTGATACATCCATATACTTGAGAAAAGTGAATATGGGTGTAAAATTGTCATCCCAGTTACCCCAACAGGAAGCACTTACTGAGTACAGAAAACAAGTCAGTACTCCGGTTTGGGTAACCAAAGTAACTTGCCCATCTTTGTATTTCTTTTCACTTGGGTAACCTGAATTGTTTAAGAAAACAGATCACTCACCTGTTTCATCAGTCTTCCATTCATTCTCTGTACTAAGAGATTGCAGTCTAAAGTATCCTAGTGTTCTGATGATCCTTTGCTCCCGGGACAACTTCATCTTTGGACTTCAAACCCTGCAATGGTTGGGGACCCAGTACCTGCGGTCTCTATTTAAACCTCAAATGCATACTATAAAAATTGACCCCACCTTTTATTCATGAAGTTCTAATTGTATAAGTATCCATATTAGTCACATCAACATTTTCCACACAAACTAAATGTTCTGATCACTGACTCCCAATCCTGGTAACTGTCAACTCGTTAATTAGTATGCACTAAAACCTGGAAGACCATTCTTTGTAATTAACATTTACACAAGTATCCGTTATTGAAAACTATTAGCAATGAATCTTGGGTATTTCACTCAAACTGTGACATTTTTGAAGTCATGTGTGGGTTGTGTTGTTAACATGGTTCCTGTCTTTGGCCAACTTTCAAACATTGAGGAAGCCCCAGAAGAAACAACCCCAAATGGAAGCACTTATGAGCAATATTTATCATGAGTGACTTCATTTGAGGATATCTCAGTGAGGAATGTATCCAGAAATATTAATGTGGGAGTGTTTCTGATTATCTTGTACTTCCATCACACTGTAGTTTTGCCTTTTATAATCACCCCAACAAGTAGCACTTACTGTATTGGAAAGAACAAGTCAATGCTAAAAGTAGGGTAATGGCAGAGGCTTGGTTGAAGGAATAAATATTCAAGTTGATATAGTCAATGCTTCACAATAAGGCAATTAAAAAAATGCTTACTTTTGTGGAATCTTACACTGAAAGCTCTTATAGAACCCCAACAATGAACACATTTTTTTGGTCTACTGTTCACTTTTAAGACGGTTGAAGAATCTCCCAAAGAAACAACCCCAAATGAAAGCACTTATGGGAAATATTCATCATGAGTGAATCCATTTAAGGATATATCAAATGAGTACAATGAATACTTTTGATCTTTGATACATCCATATACTTGAGAAAAGTGAATATGGGTGTAAACTTGTCATCCCAGTTACCCCAACAGGAAGCACTTACTGAGTACAGAAAACAAGTCAGTACTCCGGTTTGGGTAACCAAAGTAACTTGCCCATCTTTGTATTTCTTTTCACTTGGGTAACCTTAATTGTTTAAGAAAACAGATCACTCACCTGTTTCATCAGTCTTCCATTCATTCCCTGTACTAAGAGATTGCAGTCTAAAGTATCCTAGTGTTCTGATGATCCTTTGCTCCTTGGACAACTTCATCTTTGCACTTCAAGCCCTGGAATGGTTGGGGACCCAGTACCTGCAGACTCTATTTAAACCTCAAATGCATACTATAAAATTTGACCCCACCTTTTATTCATGAAGTTCTAATTGTATAAGTATCCATATTAGTCACATCAACATTTTCCACACAAACAAAAGGTTCTGATCACTGACTCCCAATCCTGGTAACTGTCAACTCGTTAATTAGTATGCACTAAAACCTGGAAGACCATTCTTTGTAATTAACATTTACACAAGTATCCGTTATTGAAAACTATTAGCAATGAATCTTGGGTATTTCACTCAAACTGTGACATTTTTGAAGTCATGTCTGGGTTGTGTTGTTAACATGGTTCCTGTCTTTGGCCAACTTTCAAACATTGAGGAAGCCCCAGAAGAAACAACCCCAAATGGAAGCACTTATGAGCAATAATATCATGAGTGACTTCATTTGAGGATATCTCAGTGAGGAATGTATCCAGAAATATTAACGTGGGAGTGTTTCTGATTATCTTGTACTTCCATCACACTGTAGTTTTGCCTTTTATAATCACCCCAACAAGTAGCACTTACTGTATTGGAAAGAACAAGTCAATGCTAAAAGTAGGGTAATGGCAGAGGCTTGGTTGAAGGAATAAATATTCAAGTTGATATAGTCAATGCTTCACAATAAGGCAATTAAAAAAATACTTACTTTTGGGGAATCTTACACTGAAAGCTCTTATAGAACCCCAACAATGAATACACTTGTTTGGTCTACTGTTCACTTTTAAGACGGTTGAAGAATCTCCCAAAGAAACAACCCCAAATGGAAGCACTTATGGGAAATATTCATCATGAGTGAATCCATTTAAGGATATATCAAATGAGTACCACATACTTTTGATCTTTGATACATCCATATACTTGAGAAAAGTGAATATGGGTGTAAACTTGTCATCCCAGTTACCCCAACAGGAAGCACTTACTGAGTACAGAAAACAAGTCAGTACTCCGGTTTGGGTAACCAAAGTAACTTGCCCATCTTTGTATTTCTTTTCACTTGGGTAACCTTAATTGTTTAAGAAAACAGATCACTCACCTGTTTCATCAGTCTTCCATTCATTCCCTGTACTAAGAGATTGCAGTCTAAAGTATCCTAGTGTTCTGATGATCCTTTGCTCCTTGGACAACTTCATCTTTGGACTTCAAGCCCTGGAATGGTTGGGGACCCAGTACCTGCGGACTCTATTTAAACCTCAAATGCATACTATAAAAATTGACCCCACCTTTTTATTCATGAAGTTCTAATTATCCATATTAGTCACATCAACATTTTCCACACAAACTAAATGTTCTGATCACTGACTCCCAATCCTGGTAACTGTCAACTCGTTAATTAGTATGCACTAAAACCTGGAAGACCATTCTTTGTAATTAACATTTACACAAGTATCCGTTATTGAAAACTATTAGCAATGAATCTTGGGTATTTCACTCAAACTGTGACATTTTTGAAGTCATGTGTGGGTTGTGTTGTTAACATGGTTCCTGTCTTTGGCCAACTTTCAAACATTGAGGAAGCCCCAGAAGAAACAACCCCAAATGGAAGCACTTATGAGCAATATTTATCATGAGTGACTTCATTTGAGGATATCTCAGTGAGGAATGTATCCAGAAATATTAATGTGGGAGTGTTTCTGATTATCTTGTACTTCCATCACACTGTAGTTTTGCCTTTTATAATCACCCCAACAAGTAGCACTTACTGTATTGGAAAGAACAAGTCAATGCTAAAAGTAGGGTAATGGCAGAGGCTTGGTTGAAGGAATAAATATTCAAGTTGATATAGTCAATGCTTCACAATAAGGCAATTAAAAACTGCTTACTTTTGTGGAATCTTAAACTGAAAGCTCTTATAGAACCCCAACAATGAATACACTTGTTTGGTCTACTGTTCACTTTTAAGACGGTTGAAGAATCTCCCAAAGAAACAACCCCAAATGGAAGCACTTATGGGAAATATTCATCATGAGTGAATCCATTTAAGGATATATCAAATGAGTACCACATATTTTGATCTTTGATACATCCATATACTTGAGAAAAGTGAATATGGGTGTAAAATTGTCATCCCAGTTACCCCAACAGGAAGCACTTACTGAGTACAGAAAACAAGTCAGTACTCCGGTTTGGGTAACCAAAGTAACTTGCGCATCTTTGTATTTCTTTTCACTTGGGTACCCAAAATTGTTGAAGAAAACAGATCACTCACCTGTTTCATCAGTCTTCCATTCATTCCCTGTACTAAGAGATTGCAGTCTAAAGTATCCTAGTGTTCTGATGATCCTTTGCTCCTTGGACAACTTCATCTTTGGACTTCAAGCCCTGGAATGGTTGGGGACCCAGTACCTGCGGACTCTATTTAAACCTCAAATGCATACTATAAAAATTGACCCCACCTTTTATTCATGAAGTTCTAATTTTATAAGTATCCATATTAGTCACATCAACATTTTCCACACAAACAAAAGGTTCTGATCACTGACTCCCAATCCTGGTAACTGTCAACTCGTTAATTAGTATGCACTAAAACCTGGAAGACCATTCTTTGTAATTAACATTTACACAAGTATCCGTTATTGAAAACTATTAGCAATGAATCTTGGGTATTTCACTCAAACTGTGACATTTTTGAAGTCATGTCTGGGTTGTGTTGTTAACATGGTTCCTGTCTTTGGCCAACTTTCAAACATTGAGGAAGCCCCAGAAGAAACAACCCCAAATGGAAGCACTTATGAGCAATAATATCATGAGTGACTTCATTTGAGGATATCTCAGTGAGGAATGTATCCAGAAATATTAACGTGGGAGTGTTTCTGATTATCTTGTACTTCCATCACACTGTAGTTTTGCCTTTTATAATCACCCCAACAAGTAGCACTTACTGTATTGGAAAGAACAAGTCAATGCTAAAAGTAGGGTAATGGCAGAGGCTTGGTTGAAGGAATAAATATTCAAGTTGATATAGTCAATGCTTCACAATAAGGCAATTAAAAAATACTTACTTTTGGGGAATCTTACACTGAAAGCTCTTATAGAACCCCAACAATGAACACATTTTTTTGGTCTACTGTTCACTTTTAAGACGGTTGAAGAATCTCCCAAAGAAACAACCCCAAATGGAAGCACTTATGGGAAATATTCATCATGAGTGAATCCATTTAAGGATATATCAAATGAGTACCACATACGTTTGATCTTTGATACATCCATATACTTGAGAAAAGTGAACATGGGTGTAAAATTGTCATCCCAGTTACCCCAACAGGAAGCACTTACTGAGTACAGAAAACAAGTCAGTACTCCGGTTTGGGTAACCAAAGTAACTTGCGCAACTTTGTATTTCTTTTCACTTGGGTACCCAAAATTGTTGAAGAAAACAGATCACTCACTGTTTCATCAGTCTTCCATTCATTCCCTGTACTAAGAGATTGCAGTCTAAAGTATCCTAGTGTTCTGATGATCCTTTGCTCCTTGGACAACTTCATCTTTGGACTTCAAGCCCTGGAATGGTTGGGGACCCAGTACCTGCGGACTCTATTTAAACCTCAAATGCATACTATAAAAATTGACCCCACCTTTTATTCATGAATTTCTAATTGTATAAGTATCCATATTAGTCACATCAACATTTTTCACACAATCAAAAGGTTCTGATCACTGACTCCCAATCCTGGTAACTGTCAACTCGTTAACTAGTATACACTAAAACCTGGAAGACCATTCTTTGTAATTAACATTTACACAAGTATCCGTTATTGAAAACTATTAGCAATGAATCTTGGGTATTTCACTCAAACTGTGACATTTTTGAAGTCATGTCTGGGTTGTGTTGTTAACATGGTTCCTGTCTTTGGCCAACTTTCAAACATTGAGGAAGCCCCAGAAGAAACAACCCCAAATGGAAGCACTTATGAGCAATATTTATCATGAGTGACTTCATTTGAGGATATCTCAGTGAGGAATGTATCCAGAAATATTAATGTGGGAGTGTTTCTGATTATTTTGTACTTCCATCACACTGTAGTTTTGCCTTTTATAATCACCCCAACAAGTAGCACTTACTGTATTGGAAAGAACAAGTCAATGCTAAAAGTAGGGTAATGGCAGAGGCTTGGTTGAAGGAATAAATATTCAAGTTGATATAGTCAATGCACACAATAAGGCAATTAAAAAATGCTTACTTTTGTGGAATCTTACACTGCAAGCTCTTATAGAACCCCAACAATGAATACACTTGTTTGGTCTACTGTTCACTTTTAAGACGGTTGAAGAATCTCACAAAGAAACAACCCCAAATGGAAGCACTTATGGGAAATATTCATCATGAGTGAATCCATTTAAGGATATATCAAATGAGTACAATGAATACTTTTGATCTTTGATACATCCATATACTTGAGAAAAGTGAATATGGGTGTAAACTTGTCATCCCAGTTACCCCAACAGGAAGCACTTACTGAGTACAGAAAACAAGTCAGTACTCCGGTTTGGGTAACCAAAGTAACTTGCCCATCTTTGTATTTCTTTTCACTTGGGTAACCTTAATTGTTTAAGAAAAAAGATCACTCACCTGTTTCATCAGTCTTCCATTCATTCTCTGTACTAAGAGATTGCAGTCTAAAGTATCCTAGTGTTCTGATGATCCTTTGCTCCTGGGACAACTTCATCTTTGGACTTCAAACCCTGCAATGGTTGGGGACCCAGTACCTGCGGACTCTATTTAAACCTCAAATGCATACTATAAAAATTGACCCCACCTTTTTATTCATGAAGTTCTAATTATCCATATTAGTCACATCAACATTTTCCACACAAACTAAATGTTCTGATCACTGACTCCCAATCCTGGTAACTGTCAACTCGTTAATTAGTATGCACTAAAACCTGGAAGACCATTCTTTGTAATTAACATTTACACAAGTATCCGTTATTGAAAACTATTAGCAATGAATCTTGGGTATTTCACTCAAACTGTGACATTTTTGAAGTCATGTGTGGGTTGTGTTGTTAACATGGTTCCTGTCTTTGGCCAACTTTCAAACATTGAGGAAGCCCCAGAAGAAACAACCCCAAATGGAAGCACTTATGAGCAATATTTATCATGAGTGACTTCATTTGAGGATATCTCAGTGAGGAATGTATCCAGAAATATTAATGTGGGAGTGTTTCTGATTATCTTGTACTTCCATCACACTGTAGTTTTGCCTTTTATAATCACCCCAACAAGTAGCACTTACTGTATTGGAAAGAACAAGTCAATGCTAAAAGTAGGGTAATGGCAGAGGCTTGGTTGAAGGAATAAATATTCAAGTTGATATAGTCAATGCTTCACAATAAGGCAATTAAAAACTGCTTACTTTTGTGGAATCTTAAACTGAAAGCTCTTATAGAACCCCAACAATGAATACACTTGTTTGGTCTACTGTTCACTTTTAAGACGGTTGAAGAATCTCCCAAAGAAACGACCCCAAATGGAAGCACTTATGGGAAATATTCATCATGAGTGAATCCATTTAAGGATATATCAAATGAGTACCACATATTTTGATCTTTGATACATCCATATACTTGAGAAAAGTGAATATGGGTGTAAAATTGTCATCCCAGTTACCCCAACAGGAAGCACTTACTGAGTACAGAAAACAAGTCAGTACTCCGGTTTGGGTAACCAAAGTAACTTGCGCATCTTTGTATTTCTTTTCACTTGGGTACCCAAAATTGTTGAAGAAAACAGATCACTCACCTGTTTCATCAGTCTTCCATTCATTCCCTGTACTAAGAGATTGCAGTCTAAAGTATCCTAGTGTTCTGATGATCCTTTGCTCCTTGGACAACTTCATCTTTGGACTTCAAGCCCTGGAATGGTTGGGGACCCAGTACCTGCGGACTCTATTTAAACCTCAAATGCATACTATAAAAATTGACCCCACCTTTTTATTCATGAAGTTCTAATTATCCATATTAGTCACATCAACATTTTCCACACAAACAAAAGGTTCTGATCACTGACTCCCAATCCTGGTAACTGTCAACTCGTTAATTAGTATGCACTAAAACCTGGAAGACCATTCTTTGTAATTAACATTTACACAAGTATCCGTTATTGAAAACTATTAGCAATGAATCTTGGGTATTTCACTCAAACTGTGACATTTTTGAAGTCATGTCTGGGTTGTGTTGTTAACATGGTTCCTGTCTTTGGCCAACTTTCAAACATTGAGGAAGCCCCAGAAGAAACAACCCCAAATGGAAGCACTTATGAGCAATAATATCATGAGTGACTTCATTTGAGGATATCTCAGTGAGGAATGTATCCAGAAATATTAACGTGGGAGTGTTTCTGATTATCTTGTACTTCCATCACACTGTAGTTTTGCCTTTTATAATCACCCCAACAAGTAGCACTTACTGTATTGGAAAGAACAAGTCAATGCTAAAAGTAGGGTAATGGCAGAGGCTTGGTTGAAGGAATAAATATTCAAGTTGATATAGTCAATGCTTCACAATAAGGCAATTAAAAAATACTTACTTTTGGGGAATCTTACACTGAAAGCTCTTATAGAACCCCAACAATGAACACATTTTTTTGGTCTACTGTTCACTTTTAAGACGGTTGAAGAATCTCCCAAAGAAACAACCCCAAATGGAAGCACTTATGGGAAATATTCATCATGAGTGAACCCATTTAAGGATATATCAAATGAGTACCACATACTTTTGATCTTTGATACATCCATATACTTGAGAAAAGTGAATATGGGTGTAAACTTGTCATCCCAGTTACCCCAACAGGAAGCACTTACTGAGTACAGAAAACAAGTCAGTACTCCGGTTTGGGTAACCAAAGTAACTTGCCCATCTTTGTATTTCTTTTCACTTGGGTAACCTTAATTGTTTAAGAAAACAGATCACTCACCTGTTTCATCAGTCTTCCATTCATTCCCTGTACTAAGAGATTGCAGTCTAAAGTATCCTAGTGTTCTGATGATCCTTTGCTCCTTGGACAACTTCATCTTTGGACTTCAAGCCCTGGAATGGTTGGGGACCCAGTACCTGCAGACTCTATTTAAACCTCAAATGCATACTATAAAATTTGACCCCACCTTTTATTCATGAAGTTCTAATTGTATAAGTATCCATATTAGTCACATCAACATTTTCCACACAAACAAAAGGTTCTGATCACTGACTCCCAATCCTGGTAACTGTCAACTCGTTAATTAGTATGCACTAAAACCTGGAAGACCATTCTTTGTAATTAACATTTACACAAGTATCCGTTATTGAAAACTATTAGCAATGAATCTTGGGTATTTCACTCAAACTGTGACATTTTTGAAGTCATGTCTGGGTTGTGTTGTTAACATGGTTCCTGTCTTTGGCCAACCTTCAAACATTGAGGAAGCCCCAGAAGAAACAACCCCAAATGGAAGCACTTATGAGCAATAATATCATGAGTGACTTCATTTGAGGATATCTCAGTGAGGAATGTATCCAGAAATATTAACGTGGGAGTGTTTCTGATTATCTTTTACTTCCATCACACTGTAGTTTTGCCTTTTATAATCACCCCAACAAGTAGCACTTACTGTATTGGAAAGAACAAGTCAATGCTAAAAGTAGGGTAATGGCAGAGGCTTGGTTGAAGGAATAAATATTCAAGTTGATATAGTCAATGCTTCACAATAAGGCAATTAAAAAAATACTTACTTTTGGGGAATCTTACACTGAAAGCTCTTATAGAACCCCAACAATGAATACACTTGTTTGGTCTACTGTTCACTTTTAAGACGGTTGAAGAATCTCCCAAAGAAACAACCCCAAATGGAAGCACTTATGGGAAATATTCATCATGAGTGAATCCATTTAAGGATATATCAAATGAGTACCACATACGTTTGATCTTTGATACATCCATATACTTGAGAAAAGTGAACATGGGTGTAAAATTGTCATCCCAGTTACCCCAACAGGAAGCACTTACTGAGTACAGAAAACAAGTCAGTACTCCGGTTTGGGTAACCAAAGTAACTTGCGCAACTTTGTATTTCTTTTCACTTGGGTACCCAAAATTGTTGAAGAAAACAGATCACTCACCTGTTTCATCAGTCTTCCATTCATTCCCTGTACTAAGAGATTGCAGTCTAAAGTATCCTAGTGTTCTGATGATCCTTTGCTCCTTGGACAACTTCATCTTTGGACTTCAAGCCCTGGAATGGTTGGGGACCCAGTACCTGCGGACTCTATTTAAACCTCAAATGCATACTATAAAAATTGACCCCACCTTTTATTCATGAATTTCTAATTGTATAAGTATCCATATTAGTCACATCAACATTTTTCACACAATCAAAAGGTTCTGATCACTGACTCCCAATCCTGGTAACTGTCAACTCGTTAACTAGTATACACTAAAACCTGGAAGACCATTCTTTGTAATTAACATTTACACAAGTATCCGTTATTGAAAACTATTAGCAATGAATCTTGGGTATTTCACTCAAACTGTGACATTTTTGAAGTCATGTCTGGGTTGTGTTGTTAACATGGTTCCTGTCTTTGGCCAACTTTCAAACATTGAGGAAGCCCCAGAAGAAACAACCCCAAATGGAAGCACTTATGAGCAATATTTATCATGAGTGACTTCATTTGAGGATATCTCAGTGAGGAATGTATCCAGAAATATTAATGTGGGAGTGTTTCTGATTATTTTGTACTTCCATCACACTGTAGTTTTGCCTTTTATAATCACCCCAACAAGTAGCACTTACTGTATTGGAAAGAACAAGTCAATGCTAAAAGTAGGGTAATGGCAGAGGCTTGGTTGAAGGAATAAATATTCAAGTTGATATAGTCAATGCACACAATAAGGCAATTAAAAAATGCTTACTTTTGTGGAATCTTACACTGCAAGCTCTTATAGAACCCCAACAATGAATACACTTGTTTGGTCTACTGTTCACTTTTAAGACGGTTGAAGAATCTCACAAAGAAACAACCCCAAATGGAAGCACTTATGGGAAATATTCATCATGAGTGAATCCATTTAAGGATATATCAAATGAGTACAATGAATACTTTTGATCTTTGATACATCCATATACTTGAGAAAAGTGAATATGGGTGTAAACTTGTCATCCCAGTTACCCCAACAGGAAGCACTTACTGAGTACAGAAAACAAGTCAGTACTCCGGTTTGGGTAACCAAAGTAACTTGCCCATCTTTGTATTTCTTTTCACTTGGGTAACCTTAATTGTTTAAGAAAAAAGATCACTCACCTGTTTCATCAGTCTTCCATTCATTCTCTGTACTAAGAGATTGCAGTCTAAAGTATCCTAGTGTTCTGATGATCCTTTGCTCCTGGGACAACTTCATCTTTGGACTTCAAACCCTGCAATGGTTGGGGACCCAGTACCTGCGGACTCTATTTAAACCTCAAATGCATACTATAAAAATTGACCCCACCTTTTTATTCATGAAGTTCTAATTATCCATATTAGTCACATCAACATTTTCCACACAAACTAAATGTTCTGATCACTGACTCCCAATCCTGGTAACTGTCAACTCGTTAATTAGTATGCACTAAAACCTGGAAGACCATTCTTTGTAATTAACATTTACACAAGTATCCGTTATTGAAAACTATTAGCAATGAATCTTGGGTATTTCACTCAAACTGTGACATTTTTGAAGTCATGTGTGGGTTGTGTTGTTAACATGGTTCCTGTCTTTGGCCAACTTTCAAACATTGAGGAAGCCCCAGAAGAAACAACCCCAAATGGAAGCACTTATGAGCAATATTTATCATGAGTGACTTCATTTGAGGATATCTCAGTGAGGAATGTATCCAGAAATATTAATGTGGGAGTGTTTCTGATTATCTTGTACTTCCATCACACTGTAGTTTTGCCTTTTATAATCACCCCAACAAGTAGCACTTACTGTATTGGAAAGAACAAGTCAATGCTAAAAGTAGGGTAATGGCAGAGGCTTGGTTGAAGGAATAAATATTCAAGTTGATATAGTCAATGCTTCACAATAAGGCAATTAAAAACTGCTTACTTTTGTGGAATCTTAAACTGAAAGCTCTTATAGAACCCCAACAATGAATACACTTGTTTGGTCTACTGTTCACTTTTAAGACGGTTGAAGAATCTCCCAAAGAAACGACCCCAAATGGAAGCACTTATGGGAAATATTCATCATGAGTGAATCCATTTAAGGATATATCAAATGAGTACCACATATTTTGATCTTTGATACATCCATATACTTGAGAAAAGTGAATATGGGTGTAAAATTGTCATCCCAGTTACCCCAACAGGAAGCACTTACTGAGTACAGAAAACAAGTCAGTACTCCGGTTTGGGTAACCAAAGTAACTTGCGCATCTTTGTATTTCTTTTCACTTGGGTACCCAAAATTGTTGAAGAAAACAGATCACTCACCTGTTTCATCAGTCTTCCATTCATTCCCTGTACTAAGAGATTGCAGTCTAAAGTATCCTAGTGTTCTGATGATCCTTTGCTCCTTGGACAACTTCATCTTTGGACTTCAAGCCCTGGAATGGTTGGGGACCCAGTACCTGCGGACTCTATTTAAACCTCAAATGCATACTATAAAAATTGACCCCACCTTTTATTCATGAAGTTCTAATTGTATAAGTATCCATATTAGTCACATCAACATTTTCCACACAAACAAAAGGTTCTGATCACTGACTCCCAATCCTGGTAACTGTCAACTCGTTAATTAGTATGCACTAAAACCTGGAAGACCATTCTTTGTAATTAACATTTACACAAGTATCCGTTATTGAAAACTATTAGCAATGAATCTTGGGTATTTCACTCAAACTGTGACATTTTTGAAGTCATGTCTGGGTTGTGTTGTTAACATGGTTCCTGTCTTTGGCCAACTTTCAAACATTGAGGAAGCCCCAGAAGAAACAACCCCAAATGGAAGCACTTATGAGCAATAATATCATGAGTGACTTCATTTGAGGATATCTCAGTGAGGAATGTATCCAGAAATATTAACGTGGGAGTGTTTCTGATTATCTTGTACTTCCATCACACTGTAGTTTTGCCTTTTATAATCACCCCAACAAGTAGCACTTACTGTATTGGAAAGAACAAGTCAATGCTAAAAGTAGGGTAATGGCAGAGGCTTGGTTGAAGGAATAAATATTCAAGTTGATATAGTCAATGCTTCACAATAAGGCAATTAAAAAATACTTACTTTTGGGGAATCTTACACTGAAAGCTCTTATAGAACCCCAACAATGAACACATTTTTTTGGTCTACTGTTCACTTTTAAGACGGTTGAAGAATCTCCCAAAGAAACAACCCCAAATGGAAGCACTTATGGGAAATATTCATCATGAGTGAACCCATTTAAGGATATATCAAATGAGTACCACATACTTTTGATCTTTGATACATCCATATACTTGAGAAAAGTGAACACGCGTGTAAACTTGTCATCCCAGTTACCCCAACAGGAAGCACTTACTGAGTACAGAAAACAAGTCAGTACTCCGGTTTGGGTAACCAAAGTAACTTGCCCATCTTTGTATTTCTTTTCACTTGGGTAACCTTAATTGTTTAAGAAAACAGATCACTCACCTGTTTCATCAGTCTTCCATTCATTCCCTGTACTAAGAGATTGCAGTCTAAAGTATCCTAGTGTTCTGATGATCCTTTGCTCCTTGGACAACTTCATCTTTGGACTTCAAGCCCTGGAATGGTTGGGGACCCAGTACCTGCAGACTCTATTTAAACCTCAAATGCATACTATAAAATTTGACCCCACCTTTTATTCATGAAGTTCTAATTGTATAAGTATCCATATTAGTCACATCAACATTTTCCACACAAACAAAAGGTTCTGATCACTGACTCCCAATCCTGGTAACTGTCAACTCGTTAATTAGTATGCACTAAAACCTGGAAGACCATTCTTTGTAATTAACATTTACACAAGTATCCGTTATTGAAAACTATTAGCAATGAATCTTGGGTATTTCACTCAAACTGTGACATTTTTGAAGTCATGTCTGGGTTGTGTTGTTAACATGGTTCCTGTCTTTGGCCAACCTTCAAACATTGAGGAAGCCCCAGAAGAAACAACCCCAAATGGAAGCACTTATGAGCAATAATATCATGAGTGACTTCATTTGAGGATATCTCAGTGAGGAATGTATCCAGAAATATTAACGTGGGAGTGTTTCTGATTATCTTTTACTTCCATCACACTGTAGTTTTGCCTTTTATAATCACCCCAACAAGTAGCACTTACTGTATTGGAAAGAACAAGTCAATGCTAAAAGTAGGGTAATGGCAGAGGCTTGGTTGAAGGAATAAATATTCAAGTTGATATAGTCAATGCTTCACAATAAGGCAATTAAAAAAATACTTACTTTTGGGGAATCTTACACTGAAAGCTCTTATAGAACCCCAACAATGAATACACTTGTTTGGTCTACTGTTCACTTTTAAGACGGTTGAAGAATCTCCCAAAGAAACAACCCCAAATGGAAGCACTTATGGGAAATATTCATCATGAGTGAATCCATTTAAGGATATATCAAATGAGTACCACATATGTTTGATCTTTGATACATCCATATACTTGAGAAAAGTGAACATGGGTGTAAAATTGTCATCCCAGTTACCCCAACAGGAAGCACTTACTGAGTACAGAAAACAAGTCAGTACTCCGGTTTGGGTAACCAAAGTAACTTGCGCAACTTTGTATTTCTTTTCACTTGGGTACCCAAAATTGTTGAAGAAAACAGATCACTCACCTGTTTCATCAGTCTTCCATTCATTCCCTGTACTAAGAGATTGCAGTCTAAAGTATCCTAGTGTTCTGATGATCCTTTGCTCCTTGGACAACTTCATCTTTGGACTTCAAGCCCTGGAATGGTTGGGGACCCAGTACCTGCGGACTCTATTTAAACCTCAAATGCATACTATAAAAATTGACCCCACCTTTTATTCATGAATTTCTAATTGTATAAGTATCCATATTAGTCACATCAACATTTTTCACACAATCAAAAGGTTCTGATCACTGACTCCCAATCCTGGTAACTGTCAACTCGTTAACTAGTATACACTAAAACCTGGAAGACCATTCTTTGTAATTAACATTTACACAAGTATCCGTTATTGAAAACTATTAGCAATGAATCTTGGGTATTTCACTCAAACTGTGACATTTTTGAAGTCATGTCTGGGTTGTGTTGTTAACATGGTTCCTGTCTTTGGCCAACTTTCAAACATTGAGGAAGCCCCAGAAGAAACAACCCCAAATGGAAGCACTTATGAGCAATATTTATCATGAGTGACTTCATTTGAGGATATCTCAGTGAGGAATGTATCCAGAAATATTAATGTGGGAGTGTTTCTGATTATTTTGTACTTCCATCACACTGTAGTTTTGCCTTTTATAATCACCCCAACAAGTAGCACTTACTGTATTGGAAAGAACAAGTCAATGCTAAAAGTAGGGTAATGGCAGAGGCTTGGTTGAAGGAATAAATATTCAAGTTGATATAGTCAATGCACACAATAAGGCAATTAAAAAATGCTTACTTTTGTGGAATCTTACACGGCAAGCTCTTATAGAACCCCAACAATGAATACACTTGTTTGGTCTACTGTTCACTTTTAAGACGGTTGAAGAATCTCCCAAAGAAACAACCCCAAATGGAAGCACTTATGGGAAATATTCATCATGAGTGAATCCATTTAAGGATATATCAAATGAGTACCACATACTTTTGATCTTTGATACATCCATATACTTGAGAAAAGTGAATATGGGTGTAAACTTGTCATCCCAGTTACCCCAACAGGAAGCACTTACTGAGTACAGAAAACAAGTCAGTACTCCGGTTTGGGTAACCAAAGTAACTTGCCCATCTTTGTATTTCTTTTCACTTGGGTAACCTTAATTGTTTAAGAAAACAGATCACTCACCTGTTTCATCAGTCTTCCATTCATTCCCTGTACTAAGAGATTGCAGTCTAAAGTATCCTAGTGTTCTGATGATCCTTTGCTCCTTGGACAACTTCATCTTTGGACTTCAAGCCCTGGAATGGTTGGGGACCCAGTACCTGCAGACTCTATTTAAACCTCAAATGCATACTATAAAATTTGACCCCACCTTTTATTCATGAAGTTCTAATTGTATAAGTATCCATATTAGTCACATCAACATTTTCCACACAAACAAAAGGTTCTGATCACTGACTCCCAATCCTGGTAACTGTCAACTCGTTAATTAGTATGCACTAAAACCTGGAAGACCATTCTTTGTAATTAACATTTACACAAGTATCCGTTATTGAAAACTATTAGCAATGAATCTTGGGTATTTCACTCAAACTGTGACATTTTTGAAGTCATGTCTGGGTTGTGTTGTTAACATGGTTCCTGTCTTTGGCCAACTTTCAAACATTGAGGAAGCCCCAGAAGAAACAACCCCAAATGGAAGCACTTATGAGCAATAATATCATGAGTGACTTCATTTGAGGATATCTCAGTGAGGAATGTATCCAGAAATATTAATGTGGGAGTGTTTCTGATTATCTTGTACTTCCATCACACTGTAGTTTTGCCTTTTATAATCACCCCAACAAGTAGCACTTACTGTATTGGAAAGAACAAGTCGATGCTAAAAGTAGGGTAATGGCAGAGGCTTGGTTGAAGGAATAAATATTCAAGTTGATATAGTCAATGCTTCACAATAAGGCAATTAAAAAAATACTTACTTTTGGGGAATCTTACACTTAAAGCTCTTATAGAACCCCAACAATGAATACACTTGTTTGGTCTACTGTTCACTTTTAAGACGGTTGAAGAATCTCCCAAAGAAACAACCCCAAATGGAAGCACTTATGGGAAATATTCATCATGAGTGAATCCATTTAAGGATATATCAAATGAGTACCACATACGTTTGATCTTTGATACATCCATATACTTGAGAAAAGTGAACATGGGTGTAAAATTGTCATCCCAGTTACCCCAACAGGAAGCACTTACTGAGTACAGAAAACAAGTCAGTACTCCGGTTTGGGTAACCAAAGTAACTTGCGCAACTTTGTATTTCTTTTCACTTGGGTACCCAAAATTGTTGAAGAAAACAGATCACTCACCTGTTTCTTCAGTCTTCCATTCATTCCCTGTACTAAAGATTGCAGTCTAAAGTATCCTAGTGTTCTGATGATCCTTTGCTCCTTGGACAACTTCATCTTTGGACTTCAAGCCCTGGAATGGTTGGGGACCCAGTACCTGCGGACTCTATTTAAACCTCAAATGCATACTATAAAAATTGACCCCACCTTTTATTCATGAATTTCTAATTGTATAAGTATCCATATTAGTCACATCAACATTTTTCACACAATCAAAAGGTTCTGATCACTGACTCCCAATCCTGGTAACTGTCAACTCGTTAACTAGTATACACTAAAACCTGGAAGACCATTCTTTGTAATTAACATTTACACAAGTATCCGTTATTGAAAACTATTAGCAATGAATCTTGGGTATTTCACTCAAACTGTGACATTTTTGAAGTCATGTCTGGGTTGTGTTCTTAACATGGTTCCTGTCTTTGGCCAACTTTCAAACATTGAGGAAGCCCCAGAAGAAACAACCCCAAATGGAAGCACTTATGAGCAATATTTATCATGAGTGACTTCATTTGAGGATATCTCAGTGAGGAATGTATCCAGAAATATTAATGTGGGAGTGTTTCTGATTATTTTGTACTTCCATCACACTGTAGTTTTGCCTTTTATAATCACCCCAACAAGTAGCACTTACTGTATTGGAAAGAACAAGTCAATGCTAAAAGTAGGGTAATGGCAGAGGCTTGGTTGAAGGAATAAATATTCAAGTTGACATAGTCAATGCTTCACAATAAGGCAATTAAAAAATGCTTACTTTTGTGGAATCTTACACTGAAACCCCAACAATGAATACACTTGTTTGGTCTACTGTTCACTTTTAAGACGGTTGAAGAATCTCCCAAAGAAACAACCCCAAATGGAAGCACTTATGGGAAATATTTATCATGAGTGAATCCATTTAAGGATATATCAAATGAGTACCACATACTTTTGATCTTTGATACATCCATATACTTGAGAAAAGTGAATATGGGTGTAAAATTGTCATCCCAGTTACCCCAACAGGAAGCACTTACTGAGTACAGAAAACAAGTCAGTACTCCGGTTTGGGTAACCAAAGTAACTTGCCCATCTTTGTATTTCTTTTCACTTGGGTAACCTGAATTGTTTAAGAAAACAGATCACTCACCTGTTTCATCAGTCTTCCATTCATTCTCTGTACTAAGAGATTGCAGTCTAAAGTATCCTAGTGTTCTGATGATCCTTTGCTCCCGGGACAACTTCATCTTTGGACTTCAAACCCTGCAATGGTTGGGGACCCAGTACCTGCGGTCTCTATTTAAACCTCAAATGCATACTATAAAAATTGACCCCACCTTTTATTCATGAAGTTCTAATTGTATAAGTATCCATATTAGTCACATCAACATTTTCCACACAAACTAAATGTTCTGATCACTGACTCCCAATCCTGGTAACTGTCAACTCGTTAATTAGTATGCAATAAAACCTGGAAGACCATTCTTTGTAATTAACATTTACACAAGTATCCGTTATTGAAAACTATTAGCAATGAATCTTGGGTATTTCACTCAAACTGTGACATTTTTGAAGTCATGTGTGGGTTGTGTTGTTAACATGGTTCCTGTCTTTGGCCAACTTTCAAACATTGAGGAAGCCCCAGAAGAAACAACCCCAAATGGAAGCACTTATGAGCAATATTTATCATGAGTGACTTCATTTGAGGATATCTCAGTGAGGAATGTATCCAGAAATATTAATGTGGGAGTGTTTCTGATTATCTTGTACTTCCATCACACTGTAGTTTTGCCTTTTATAATCACCCCAACAAGTAGCACTTACTGTATTGGAAAGAACAAGTCAATGCTAAAAGTAGGGTAATGGCAGAGGCTTGGTTGAAGGAATAAATATTCAAGTTGATATAGTCAATGCTTCACAATAAGGCAATTAAAAAAATACTTACTTTTGGGGAATCTTACACTGAAAGCGCTCAAAGAACCCCAACAATGAACACATTTTTTTGGTCTACTGTTCACTTTTAAGACGGTTGAAGAATCTCCCAAATGGTAGCACTTATGGGAAATATTCATCATGAGTGAATCCATTTAAGGATATATCAAATGAGTACCACATACTTTTGATCTTTGATACATCCATATACTTGAGAAAAGTGATCCTTTGCTCCCGGGACAACTTCATCTTTGGACTTCAAACCCTGCAATGGTTGGGGACCCAGTACCTGCGGACTCTATTTAAACCTCAAATGCATACTATAAAAATTGACCCCACCTTTTATTCATGAAGTTCTAATTGTATAAGTATCCATATTAGTCACATCAACATTTTTCACACAAACAAAAAGGTTCTGATCACTGACTCCCAATCCTGGTAACTGTCAACTCGTTAATTAGTATGCACTGAAACCTGGAAGACCATTCTTTGTAATTAACATTTACACAAGTATCCGTTATTGAAAACTATTAGCAATGAATCTTGGGTATTTCACTCAAACTGTGACATTTTTGAAGTCATGTGTGGGTTGTGTTGTTAACATGGTTCCTGTCTTTGGCCAACTTTCAAACATTGAGGAAGCCCCAGAAGAAACAACCCCAAATGGAAGCACTTATGAGCAATATTTATCATGAGTGACTTCATTTGAGGATATCTCAGTGAGGAATGTATCCAGAAATATTAATGTGGGAGTGTTTCTGATTATCTTGTACTTCCATCACACTGTAGTTTTGCCTTTTATAATCACCCCAACAAGTAGCACTTACTGTATTGGAAAGAACAAGTCAATGCTTTGATACATCCATATACTTGAGAAAAGTGAATATGGGTGTAAACTTGTCATCCCAGTTACCCCAACAGGAAGCACTTACTGAGTACAGAAAACAAGTCAGTACTCCGGTTTGGGTAACCAATGTAACTTGCCCATCTTTGTATTTCTTTTCACTTGGGTAACCTGAATTGTTTAAGAAAACAGATCACTCACCTGTTTCATCAGTCATCCATTCATTCTCTGTACTAAGAGATTGCAGTCTAAAGTATCCTAGTGTTCTGATGATCCTTTGCTCCCGGGACAACTTCATCTTTGGACTTCAAACCCTGCAATGGTTGGGGACCCAGTACCTGCAGACTCTATTTAAACCTCAAATGCATACTATAAAATTTGACCCCACCTTTTATTCATGAAGTTCTAATTGTATAAGTATCCATATTAGTCACATCAACATTTTCCACACAAACTAAATGTTCTGATCACTGACTCCCAATCCTGGTAACTGTCAACTCGTTAATTAGTATGCACTAAAACCTGGAAGACCATTCTTTGTAATTAACATTTACACAAGTATCCGTTATTGAAAACTATTAGCAATGAATCTTGGGTATTTCACTCAAACTGTGACATTTTTGAAGTCATGTGTGGGTTGTGTTGTTAACATGGTTCCTGTCTTTGGCCAACTTTCAAACATTGAGGAAGCCCCAGAAGAAACAACCCCAAATGGAAGCACTTATGAGCAATATTTATCATGAGTGACTTCATTTGAGGATATCTCAGTGAGGAATGTATCCAGAAATATTAATGTGGGAGTGTTTCTGATTATCTTGTACTTCCATCACACTGTAGTTTTGCCTTTTATAATCACCCCAACAAGTAGCACTTACTGTATTGGAAAGAACAAGTCAATGCTAAAAGTAGGGTAATGGCAGAGGCTTGGTTGAAGGAATAAATATTCAAGTTGATATAGTCAATGCTTCACAATAAGGCAATTAAAAAAATACTTACTTTTGGGGAATCTTACACTGAAAGCGCTCATAGAACCCCAACAATGAACACATTTTTTTGGTCTACTGTTCACTTTTAAGACGGTTGAAGAATCTCCCAAAGAAACAACCCCAAATGGTAGCACTTATGGGAAATATTCATCATGAGTGAATCCATTTAAGGATATATCAAATGAGTACCACATACGTTTGATCTTTGATACATCCATATACTTGAGAAAAGTGATCCTTTGCTCCCGGGACAACTTCATCTTTGGACTTCAAACCCTGCAATGGTTGGGGACCCAGTACCTGCGGACTCTATTTAAACCTCAAATGCATACTATAAAAATCGACCCCACCTTTTATTCATGAAGTTCTAATTGTATAAGTATCCATATTAGTCACATCAACATTTTTCACACAAACAAAAAGGTTCTGATCACTGACTCCCAGTCCTGGTAACTGTCAACTCGTTAATTAGTATGCACTAAAACCTGGAAGACCATTCTTTGTAATTAACATTTACACAAGTATCCGTTATTGAAAACTATTAGCAATGAATCTTGGGTATTTCACTCAAACTGTGACATTTTTGAAGTCATGTCTGGGTTGTGTTGTTAACATGGTTCCTGTCTTTGGCCAACTTTCAAACATTGAGGAAGCCCCAGAAGAAACAACCCCAAATGGAAGCACTTATGAGCAATAATATCATGAGTGACTTCATTTGAGGATATCTCAGTGAGGAATGTATCCAGAAATATTAATGTGGGAGTGTTTCTGATTATCTTGTACTTCCATCACACTGTAGTTTTGCCTTTTATAATCACCCCAACAAGTAGCACTTACTGTATTGGAAAGAACAAGTCGATGCTAAAAGTAGGGTAATGGCAGAGGCTTGGTTGAAGGAATAAATATTCAAGTTGATATAGTCAATGCTTCACAATAAGGCAATTAAAAAAATACTTACTTTTGGGGAATCTTACACTTAAAGCTCTTATAGAACCCCAACAATGAATACACTTGTTTGGTCTACTGTTCACTTTTAAGACGGTTGAAGAATCTCCCAAAGAAACAACCCCAAATGGAAGCACTTATGGGAAATATTCATCATGAGTGAATCCATTTAAGGATATATCAAATGAGTACCACATACGTTTGATCTTTGATACATCCATATACTTGAGAAAAGTGAACATGGGTGTAAAATTGTCATCCCAGTTACCCCAACAGGAAGCACTTACTGAGTACAGAAAACAAGTCAGTACTCCGGTTTGGGTAACCAAAGTAACTTGCGCAACTTTGTATTTCTTTTCACTTGGGTACCCAAAATTGTTGAAGAAAACAGATCACTCACCTGTTTCTTCAGTCTTCCATTCATTCCCTGTACTAAAGATTGCAGTCTAAAGTATCCTAGTGTTCTGATGATCCTTTGCTCCTTGGACAACTTCATCTTTGGACTTCAAGCCCTGGAATGGTTGGGGACCCAGTACCTGCGGACTCTATTTAAACCTCAAATGCATACTATAAAAATTGACCCCACCTTTTATTCATGAATTTCTAATTGTATAAGTATCCATATTAGTCACATCAACATTTTTCACACAATCAAAAGGTTCTGATCACTGACTCCCAATCCTGGTAACTGTCAACTCGTTAACTAGTATACACTAAAACCTGGAAGACCATTCTTTGTAATTAACATTTACACAAGTATCCGTTATTGAAAACTATTAGCAATGAATCTTGGGTATTTCACTCAAACTGTGACATTTTTGAAGTCATGTCTGGGTTGTGTTCTTAACATGGTTCCTGTCTTTGGCCAACTTTCAAACATTGAGGAAGCCCCAGAAGAAACAACCCCAAATGGAAGCACTTATGAGCAATATTTATCATGAGTGACTTCATTTGAGGATATCTCAGTGAGGAATGTATCCAGAAATATTAATGTGGGAGTGTTTCTGATTATTTTGTACTTCCATCACACTGTAGTTTTGCCTTTTATAATCACCCCAACAAGTAGCACTTACTGTATTGGAAAGAACAAGTCAATGCTAAAAGTAGGGTAATGGCAGAGGCTTGGTTGAAGGAATAAATATTCAAGTTGACATAGTCAATGCTTCACAATAAGGCAATTAAAAAATGCTTACTTTTGTGGAATCTTACACTGAAACCCCAACAATGAATACACTTGTTTGGTCTACTGTTCACTTTTAAGACGGTTGAAGAATCTCCCAAAGAAACAACCCCAAATGGAAGCACTTATGGGAAATATTTATCATGAGTGAATCCATTTAAGGATATATCAAATGAGTACCACATACTTTTGATCTTTGATACATCCATATACTTGAGAAAAGTGAATATGGGTGTAAAATTGTCATCCCAGTTACCCCAACAGGAAGCACTTACTGAGTACAGAAAACAAGTCAGTACTCCGGTTTGGGTAACCAAAGTAACTTGCCCATCTTTGTATTTCTTTTCACTTGGGTAACCTGAATTGTTTAAGAAAACAGATCACTCACCTGTTTCATCAGTCTTCCATTCATTCTCTGTACTAAGAGATTGCAGTCTAAAGTATCCTAGTGTTCTGATGATCCTTTGCTCCCGGGACAACTTCATCTTTGGACTTCAAACCCTGCAATGGTTGGGGACCCAGTACCTGCGGTCTCTATTTAAACCTCAAATGCATACTATAAAAATTGACCCCACCTTTTATTCATGAAGTTCTAATTGTATAAGTATCCATATTAGTCACATCAACATTTTCCACACAAACTAAATGTTCTGATCACTGACTCCCAATCCTGGTAACTGTCAACTCGTTAATTAGTATGCAATAAAACCTGGAAGACCATTCTTTGTAATTAACATTTACACAAGTATCCGTTATTGAAAACTATTAGCAATGAATCTTGGGTATTTCACTCAAACTGTGACATTTTTGAAGTCATGTGTGGGTTGTGTTGTTAACATGGTTCCTGTCTTTGGCCAACTTTCAAACATTGAGGAAGCCCCAGAAGAAACAACCCCAAATGGAAGCACTTATGAGCAATATTTATCATGAGTGACTTCATTTGAGGATATCTCAGTGAGGAATGTATCCAGAAATATTAATGTGGGAGTGTTTCTGATTATCTTGTACTTCCATCACACTGTAGTTTTGCCTTTTATAATCACCCCAACAAGTAGCACTTACTGTATTGGAAAGAACAAGTCAATGCTAAAAGTAGGGTAATGGCAGAGGCTTGGTTGAAGGAATAAATATTCAAGTTGATATAGTCAATGCTTCACAATAAGGCAATTAAAAAAATACTTACTTTTGGGGAATCTTACACTGAAAGCGCTCAAAGAACCCCAACAATGAACACATTTTTTTGGTCTACTGTTCACTTTTAAGACGGTTGAAGAATCTCCCAAATGGTAGCACTTATGGGAAATATTCATCATGAGTGAATCCATTTAAGGATATATCAAATGAGTACCACATACTTTTGATCTTTGATACATCCATATACTTGAGAAAAGTGATCCTTTGCTCCCGGGACAACTTCATCTTTGGACTTCAAACCCTGCAATGGTTGGGGACCCAGTACCTGCGGACTCTATTTAAACCTCAAATGCATACTATAAAAATTGACCCCACCTTTTATTCATGAAGTTCTAATTGTATAAGTATCCATATTAGTCACATCAACATTTTTCACACAAACAAAAAGGTTCTGATCACTGACTCCCAATCCTGGTAACTGTCAACTCGTTAATTAGTATGCACTGAAACCTGGAAGACCATTCTTTGTAATTAACATTTACACAAGTATCCGTTATTGAAAACTATTAGCAATGAATCTTGGGTATTTCACTCAAACTGTGACATTTTTGAAGTCATGTGTGGGTTGTGTTGTTAACATGGTTCCTGTCTTTGGCCAACTTTCAAACATTGAGGAAGCCCCAGAAGAAACAACCCCAAATGGAAGCACTTATGAGCAATATTTATCATGAGTGACTTCATTTGAGGATATCTCAGTGAGGAATGTATCCAGAAATATTAATGTGGGAGTGTTTCTGATTATCTTGTACTTCCATCACACTGTAGTTTTGCCTTTTATAATCACCCCAACAAGTAGCACTTACTGTATTGGAAAGAACAAGTCAATGCTTTGATACATCCATATACTTGAGAAAAGTGAATATGGGTGTAAACTTGTCATCCCAGTTACCCCAACAGGAAGCACTTACTGAGTACAGAAAACAAGTCAGTACTCCGGTTTGGGTAACCAATGTAACTTGCCCATCTTTGTATTTCTTTTCACTTGGGTAACCTGAATTGTTTAAGAAAACAGATCACTCACCTGTTTCATCAGTCATCCATTCATTCTCTGTACTAAGAGATTGCAGTCTAAAGTATCCTAGTGTTCTGATGATCCTTTGCTCCCGGGACAACTTCATCTTTGGACTTCAAACCCTGCAATGGTTGGGGACCCAGTACCTGCAGACTCTATTTAAACCTCAAATGCATACTATAAAATTTGACCCCACCTTTTATTCATGAAGTTCTAATTGTATAAGTATCCATATTAGTCACATCAACATTTTCCACACAAACTAAATGTTCTGATCACTGACTCCCAATCCTGGTAACTGTCAACTCGTTAATTAGTATGCACTAAAACCTGGAAGACCATTCTTTGTAATTAACATTTACACAAGTATCCGTTATTGAAAACTATTAGCAATGAATCTTGGGTATTTCACTCAAACTGTGACATTTTTGAAGTCATGTGTGGGTTGTGTTGTTAACATGGTTCCTGTCTTTGGCCAACTTTCAAACATTGAGGAAGCCCCAGAAGAAACAACCCCAAATGGAAGCACTTATGAGCAATATTTATCATGAGTGACTTCATTTGAGGATATCTCAGTGAGGAATGTATCCAGAAATATTAATGTGGGAGTGTTTCTGATTATCTTGTACTTCCATCACACTGTAGTTTTGCCTTTTATAATCACCCCAACAAGTAGCACTTACTGTATTGGAAAGAACAAGTCAATGCTAAAAGTAGGGTAATGGCAGAGGCTTGGTTGAAGGAATAAATATTCAAGTTGATATAGTCAATGCTTCACAATAAGGCAATTAAAAAAATACTTACTTTTGGGGAATCTTACACTGAAAGCGCTCATAGAACCCCAACAATGAACACATTTTTTTGGTCTACTGTTCACTTTTAAGACGGTTGAAGAATCTCCCAAAGAAACAACCCCAAATGGTAGCACTTATGGGAAATATTCATCATGAGTGAATCCATTTAAGGATATATCAAATGAGTACCACATACGTTTGATCTTTGATACATCCATATACTTGAGAAAAGTGATCCTTTGCTCCCGGGACAACTTCATCTTTGGACTTCAAACCCTGCAATGGTTGGGGACCCAGTACCTGCGGACTCTATTTAAACCTCAAATGCATACTATAAAAATCGACCCCACCTTTTATTCATGAAGTTCTAATTGTATAAGTATCCATATTAGTCACATCAACATTTTTCACACAAACAAAAAGGTTCTGATCACTGACTCCCAGTCCTGGTAACTGTCAACTCGTTAATTAGTATGCACTGAAACCTGGAAGACCATTCTTTGTAATTAACATTACACAAGTATCCGTTATTGAAAACTATTAGCAATGAATCTTGGGTATTTCACTCAAACTGTGACATTTTTGAAGTCATGTCTGGGTTGTGTTGTTAACATGGTTCCTGTCTTTGGCCAACTTTCAAACATTGAGGAAGCCCCAGAAGAAACAACCCCAAATGGAAGCACTTTTGAGCAATATTTATCATGAGTGACTTCATTTGAGGATATCTCAGTGAGGAATGTATCCAGAAATATTAATGTGGGAGTGTTTCTGATTATTTTGTACTTCCATCACACTGTAGTTTTGCCTTTTATAATCACCCCAACAAGTAGCACTTACTGTATTGGAAAGAACAAGTCAATGCTAAAAGTAGGGTAATAGCAGAGGCTTGGTTGAAGGAATAAATATTCAAGTTGATATAGTCAATCCTTCACAATAAGTCAATTAAAAAGATGCTTACTTTTGGGGAATCTTACACTGAAAGCTCTTATAGAACCCCAACAATGAACACACTTTTTTTGGTCTACTGTTCACTTTTAAGAGGTTTGAAGAATCCCCCAAAGAAACAACCCCAAATGGAAGCACTTATGGGAAATATTCATCATGAGTGAATCCATTTAAGGATATATCAAATGAGTACCACATACTTTTGATCTTTGATACATCCATATACTTGAGAAAAGTGAACACGCGTGTAAACTTGTCATCCCAGTTACCCCAACAGGAAGCACTTACTGAGTACAGAAAACAAGTCAGTACTCCGGTTTTGGTGAGCAAAGTAACTTGCCCATCTTTGTATTTCTTTTCACTTGGGTACCCTAAATTGTTGAAGAAAACAGATCACTCACCTATTTTATCAGTCTTCCATTCATTCCCTGTACTAAGAGATGCAGTCTAAAGTATCCTAGTGTTCTGACGAACCTTTGCTCCTGGGACCACTTTATCTTTGGACTTCAAACCCTGGAATGGTTGGGGACCCAGTACCTGCGGACTTTATTTAAACCTCAAATGCATACTATAGAAATTGACCCCACCTTTTATTCATGAATTTCTAATTGTATAAGTATCCATATTAGTCACATCAACATTTTTCACACAAACAAAAGGTTCTGATCACTGACTCCCAATCCTGGTAACTGTCAACTCGTTAATTAGTATGCACTGAAACCTGGAAGACCATTCTTTGTAATTAACATTTACACAAGTATCCGTTATTGAAAACTATTAGCAATGAATCTTGGGTATTTCACTCAAACTGTGACATTTTTGAAGTCATGTCTGGGTTGTGTTGTTAACATGGTTTCTGTCTTTGGTCAACTTTCAAACATTGAGGAAGCCCCAGAAGAAACAACCCCAAAGGGAAGCACTTATGAGCAATATTTATCATGAGTGACTTCATTTGAGGATATCTCAGTGAGGAATGTATCCAGAAATATTAATGTGGGAGTGTTTCTGATTATCTTGTACTTCCATCACACTGTAGTTTTGCCTTTTATAATCACCCCAACAAGTAGCACTTACTGTATTGGAAAGAACAAGTCAATGTTAAAAGTAGGGTAATGGCAGAGGCTTGGTTGAAGGAATAAATATTCAAGTTGATATAGTCAATGCTTCACAATAAGGCAATTAAAAAATGCTTACTTTTGTGGAATCTTACACTGAAAGCTCTTATAGAACCCCAACAATGAATACACTTGTTTGGTCTACTGTTCACTTTTAAGACGGTTGAAGAATCTCCCAAAGAAACAACCTCAAATGGAAGCACTTATGGGAAATATTCATCATGAGTGAATCCATTTAAGGATATATCAAATGAGTACCACATACTTTTGATCTTTGATACATCCATATACTTGAGAAAAGTGAACATGGGTGTAAACTTGTCATCCCAGTTACCACAACAGGAAGCACTTACTGAGTACAGAAAACAAGTCAGTACTCAGAGATTACACGAGTTATTGGATGATGCACAATTTCTGATTTTAATTTTGAGCAGTTTACATCCATCATTTGTCTACTATAGGTCAGGTCAAAAGGGCAGCAGTCTAAAGAAAGCTGGAAAGACTTTTATCTCCTTAGAAACCTCTTTCAACTCTTCTTATAGATGTGTACTGGGGTCTAAAGTTAGTGGTCAACATGAAGGATGTAGGAGGCAGAATTGTAGCCCTTTATCTCAAGTGAAAGTAAGAAAAAAGCAAAATTAAAACAGATGGGGCGGTACCAAGAGTCATGTTGATCCTTTAGAGGAGCTCATTTGCCTCCTATTATCCCCTCAGTTGTATTTACTTTGGAACTCTACTCTCTGAAAAACCACCATTTAACATCAAGGATCTGATCTTAATCCTAAATCCTAAATTTAGGAACATCCAAGGAGAAGGACTAGGAGTGATTGTCATCGTGACACTTTTTTAACAGATTAAGTATGTGAGAGGTCATTTCCTGGTTCAATACAGGGTCGACCATACATTCGCTTTAACCCGGACATGTCTTTTTTTTTCATGCACAAAATTGTTAGTATTTTTCAGCGTCTCCAAGAGGCCTGGTAAAGCATCTTGTTTGGATATAAGCATTTAACCCATTTTGAAGCAATTAAAAACACTTGACCTGACCCAAAGAACTCTCAAGATCTCACGACAACTACACTCAACGATGTATCGTCCTCTTAATATAGTCTTCCATTACGAGTTAATCCGTCAGTGAATTTTGGTTGATTTTTAAAGGAATTCCTGGAGGGTCAAAATGTAGATTATCATTTTAAATAGTTTCAGCACAGTCTTAAACTTTCAGCACAAGATACAATCCGGCCATGCTTCAGCGTGGACTAGTACCTGATCACTACCTTTCAATTGCCGTCTAAACCTTTGGCTAAGATAGCCGAGCGCAGCATGCATTGCAATGTGGTGGTCGCTGGATTCGGGTTTAATACTTAAAACAACCTTAACACGGGTTAGGATGTGATTTTGAGGCACAATACAGTGTGATCTATGATTAGTGGTTGAGCGTACCATTCCTTCCTCATAAATAAATAAAAAGTGACCTGTTGTCATTGGCACTGGAAGAGTCATTCCAAGTGAGTGCTCGCATGGGTACATCAGCGCGAGTGTGAAGGGGATGAGTGATACAACTGCTTTTTCTGGAACAGTTTAAACGCCTCCAAAGACATCTCTAGAGATTGAAGTCCACGGATCGATGGGTTGTACCATTCTGCTGCTACGTCCATCAAAACCTCCAGGACTGCATGTTGCACAGCATGGCCTCGAACCGCTCCATGTTTGGGGCATGAGCGTGGGCCAGTTGGTCCGTCAGGCGACTGTACAGACTGAAAGACTTCAGCTCGAACATCACAAAGAGGCCCGGCGTGCGCTCCGGACTCGTGAAGCCGTGTCCAGCGATCAGGCCGGTACCATAGAAGCATTTTTGACAGGTCCGAGGGTAAACCTCATTACGAGCCATCACTCCGAGCGGCAGGACAAACGGCCGAGAGTCCGTAGCCTCGGTGCTGGTACCGGGTCCCAGCTGGCACCCGTCTGTACAGGCCCCGCCGAGGTGTTTTTCCTCCATCTCCTCTGCTGCGCTCGCAGCATCACCCTCCCTCTCCTCTGCGGGCGCTGCCGGGGGAGGAGCCGGGTTCTGGTTCTGCTGTTCCGACTCCCTCTGGACCTGCTCGTGGATCCCCAACACCAGTTGTGAGAGCTCCTCTATGTTCCGCTGGCGCTCCAGGTCCGGTAGAATCACCAGTCGACTCAGGTCGACATCCAGAGTGAGTTGCCCCGCGGGGACAGTGGGGTCGCCCGTGAGCTTGGTGGCTATGGCAGACATCCTATGAAAGCTGAGCATGACGATCTCCAGTCCGTGGCTGCCGTAGGTTCCTTTGAAGAGGCCCGGCTGTATCAGGTAGGACGGCAATTCCGGTGGCAGGTAGATTCTCCGGTACGTCAAGCAGTTGTCGTATTGACTTGTGTACATAAACTTCATCAGGATCGGCTCCCGCCTGTATTCATGGAAGATTTCTTCCAGCGACCGCCCATACTCCTCCTCCAACCAGGTTCGAAACTCCTCCTGTCTGCCTCCTGGCATTCGGTGCGATCCTTTTCTCCTGGGACAACTTCATCTTTGGACTTCAAACCCTGGAATGGTTGGGGACCCAGTACCTGCGGACTCTATTTAATGTGGGAGTGTTTCTGATTATCTTGTACTTCCATCACACTGTAGTTTTGCCTTTTATAATCACCCCAACAAGTAGCACTTACTGTATTGGAAAGAACAAGTCAATGCTAAAAGTAGGGTAATGGCAGAGGCTTGGTTGAAGGAATAAATATTCAAGTTGATATAGTCAATGCTTCACAATAAGGCAATTAAAAAATGCTTACTTTTGGGGAATCTTACACTGAAAGCTCTTATAGAACCCCAACAATGAACACACTTTTTTTGGTCTACTGTTCACTTTTAAGACGGTTGAAGAATCTCCCAAAAAAAAAACAAATGGAAGCACTTATGGGAAATATTCATCATGAGTGAATCCATTTAAGGATATATCAAATGAGTACCACACACTTTTGATCTTTGATACATCCATATACTTGAGAAAAGTGAACATGGGTGTAAACTTGTCATCCCAGTTACCCCAACAGGAAGCACTTACTGAGTACAGAAAACAAGTCAGTACTCCGGTTTGGGTAACCAAAGTAACTTGCCCATCGTTGTATTTCTTTTCACTTGGGTAACCTAAATTGTTTAAGAAAACAGATCACTCACCTGTTTCATCAGTCTTCCATTCATTCCCTGTACTAAGAGATTGCAGTCTAAAGTATCCTAGTGTTCTGACGATCCTTTGCTCCTGGGACAACTTCATCTTTGGACTTCAAACCCTGGAATGGTTGGGGACCAAGTACCAGTGGTCAACATGAAGGATGTAGGAGGCAGAATTGTAGCCCTTTATCTCAAGTGAAAGTAAGAAAAAAAGCAAAATTAAAACAGATGGGGCGGTACCAAGAGTCATGTTGATCCTTTAGAGGAGCTCATTTGCCTCCTATTATCCCCTCAGTTGTATTTACTTTGGAACTCTACTCTCTGAAAAACCACCATTTAACATCAAGGATCTGATCTTAATCCTAAATCCTAAATTTAGGAACATCCAAGGAGAAGGACTAGGAGTGATTGTCATCGTGACACTTTTTTTTTTAACAGATTAAGTATGTGAGAGGTCATTTCCTGGTTTAATACAGGGTCGACCATACATTCGCTTTAACCCGGACATGTCTTTTTTTTTCATGCACAAAATTGTAAGTATTTTTCAGCGTCTCCAAGAGGCCTGGTAAAGCATCTTGTTTGGATATAAGCATTTAACCCATTTTGAAGCAATTAAAAACACTTGACCTGACCCAAAGAACTCTCAAGATCTCACGACAACTACACTCAACGATGTATCGTCCTCTTAATATAGTCTTCCATTACGAGTTAATCCGTCAGTGAATTTTGGTTGATTTTTAAAGGAATTCCTGGAGGGTCAAAATGTAGATTATCATTTTAAATAGTTTCAGCACAGTCTTAAACTTTCAGCACAAGATACAATCCGGCCATGCTTCAGCGTGGACTAGTACCTGATCACTACCTTTCAATTGCCGTCTAAACCTTTGGCTAAGATAGCCGAGCGCAGCATGCATTGCAATGTGGTGGTCGCTGGATTCGGGTTTAATACTTAAAACAACCTTAACACGGGTTAGGATGTGATTTTGAGGCACAATACAGTGTGATCTATGATTAGTGGTTGAGCGTACCATTCCTTCCTCATAAATAAATAAAAAGTGACCTGTTGTCATTGGCACTGGAAGAGTCATTCCAAGTGAGTGCTCGCATGGGTACATCAGCGCGAGTGTGAAGGGGATGAGTGATACAACTGCTTTTTCTGGAACAGTTTAAACGCCTCCAAAGACATCTCTAGAGATTGAAGTCCACGGATCGATGGGTTGTACCATTCTGCTGCTACGTCCATCAAAACCTCCAGGACTGCATGTTGCACAGCATGGCCTCGAACCGCTCCATGTTTGGGGCGTGAGCGTGGGCCAGTTGGTCCGTCAGGCGACTGTACAGACTGAAAGACTTCAGCTCGAACATCACGAAGAGGCCCGGTGTGCGCTCCGGACTCGTGAAGCCGTGTCCAGCGATCAGGCCGGTACCATAGAAGCATTTTTGACAGGTCCGAGGGTAAACCTCATTACGAGCCATCACTCCGAGCGGCAGGACAAACGGCCGAGAGTCCGTAGCCTCGGTGCTGGTACCGGGTCCCAGCTGGCACCCGTCTGTACAGGCCCCGCCGAGGTGTTTTCCTCCATCTCCTCTGCTGCGCTCGCAGCATCACCCTCCCTCTCCTCTGCGGGCGCTGCCGGGGGAGGAGCCGGGTTCTGGTTCTGCTGTTCCGACTCCCTCTGGACCTGCTCGTGGATCCCCAACACCAGTTGTGAGAGCTCCTCTATGTTCCGCTGGCGCTCCAGGTCCGGTAGAATCACCAGTCGACTCAGGTCGACATCCAGAGTGAGTTGCCCCGCGGGGACAGTGGCGTCGCCCGTGAGCTTGGTGGCTCTGGCAGACATCCTATGAAAGCTGAGCATGACGATCTCCAGTCCGTGGCTGCCGTAGGTTCCTTTGAAGAGGCCCGGCTGTATCAGGTAGGACGGCAATTCCGGTGGCAGGTAGATTCTCCGGTACGTCAAGCAGTTGTCGTATTGACTTGTGTACATAAACTTCATCAGGATCGGCTCCCGCCTGTATTCATGGAAGATTTCTTCCAGCGACCGCCCATACTCCTCCTCCAACCAGGTTCGAAACTCCTCCTGTCTGCCTCCTGGCATTCGGTGCGATCCTTTTCTCCTGGGACAACTTCATCTTTGGACTTCAAACCCTGGAATGGTTGGGGACCCAGTACCTGCGGACTCTATTTAATGTGGGAGTGTTTCTGATTATCTTGTACTTCCATCACACTGTAGTTTTGCCTTTTATAATCACCCCAACAAGTAGCACTTACTGTATTGGAAAGAACAAGTCAATGCTAAAAGTAGGGTAATGGCAGAGGCTTGGTTGAAGGAATAAATATTCAAGTTGATATAGTCAATGCTTCACAATAAGGCAATTAAAAAATGCTTACTTTTGGGGAATCTTACACTGAAAGCTCTTATAGAACCCCAACAATGAACACACTTTTTTTGGTCTACTGTTCACTTTTAAGACGGTTGAAGAATCTCCCAAAAAAAAAACAAATGGAAGCACTTATGGGAAATATTCATCATGAGTGAATCCATTTAAGGATATATCAAATGAGTACCACACACTTTTGATCTTTGATACATCCATATACTTGAGAAAAGTGAACATGGGTGTAAACTTGTCATCCCAGTTACCCCAACAGGAAGCACTTACTGAGTACAGAAAACAAGTCAGTACTCCGGTTTGGGTAACCAAAGTAACTTGCCCTTCGTTGTATTTCTTTTCACTTGGGTAACCTAAATTGTTTAAGAAAACAGATCACTCACCTGTTTCATCAGTCTTCCATTCATTCCCTGTACTAAGAGATTGCGGTCTAAAGTATCCTAGTGTTCTGACGATCCTTTGCTCCTGGGACAACTTCATCTTTGGACTTCAAACCCTGGAATGGTTGGGGACCAAGTACCAGTGGTCAACATGAAGGATGTAGGAGGCAGAATTGTAGCCCTTTATCTCAAGTGAAAGTAAGAAAAAAGCAAAATTAAAACAGATGGGGCGGTACCAAGAGTCATGTTGATCCTTTAGAGGAGCTCATTTGCCTCCTATTATCCCCTCAGTTGTATTTACTTTGGAACTCTACTCTCTGAAAAACCACCATTTAACATCAAGGATCTGATCTTAATCCTAAATCCTAAATTTAGGAACATCCAAGGAGAAGGACTAGGAGTGATTGTCATCGTGACACTTTTTTTTTTAACAGCTTAAGTATGTGAGAGGTCATTTCCTGGTTCAATACAGGGTCGACCATACATTCGCTTTAACCCGGACATGTCTTTTTTTTTCATGCACAAAATTGTAAGTATTTTTCAGCGTCTCCAAGAGGCCTGGTAAAGCATCTTGTTTGGATATAAGCATTTAACCCATTTTGAAGCAATTAAAAACACTTGACCTGACCCAAAAAACTCTCAAGATCTCACAACAACTACACTCAACGATGTATCGTCCTCTTAATATAGTCTTCCATTACGAGTTAATCCGTCAGTGAATTTTGGTTGATTTTTAAAGGAATTCCTGGAGGGTCAAAATGTAGATTATCATTTTAAATAGTTTCAGCACAGTCTTAAACTTTTAGCACAAGATACAATCCGGCCATGCTTCAGCGTGGACTAGTACCTGATCACTACCTTTCAATTGCCGTCTAAACCTTTGGCTAAGATAGCCGAGCGCAGCATGCATTGCAATGTGGTGGCCGCTGGATTCGGGTATAATACTTTGGGGTTTAATACTTAAAACAACCTTAACACGGGTTAGGATGTGATTTTGAGGCACAATACAGTGTGATCTATGATTAGTGGTTGAGCGTACCATTCCTTCATCATGAATAAATAAATAAAAAGTGACCTGTTGTCATTGGCACTGGAAGAGTCATTCCAAGTGAGTGCTTGCATGGGTACATCAGCGCGAGTGTAGGGGGTTGAGTGATACAACTGCTTTTTCTGGAACAGTTTAAGCGCCTCCAAAGACATCTCTAGAGATTGAAGTCCACGGATCGATGGGTTGTACCATTCTGCTGCTACGTCCATCAAAACCTCCAGGACTGCATGTTGCACAGCATGGCCTCGAACCGCTCCATGTTTGGGGCGTGAGCGTGGGCCAGTTGGTCCGTCAGGCGACTGTACAGACTGAAAGACTTCAGCTCGAACATCACGAAGAGGCCCGGCGTGCGCTCCGGACTCGTGAAGCCGTGTCCAGCGATCAGGCCGGTACCATAGAAGCATTTTTGACAGGTCCGAGGGTAAACCTCATTACGAGCCATCACTCCGAGCGGCAGGACAAACGGCCGAGAGTCCGTAGCCTCGGTGCTGGTACCGGGTCCCAGCTGGCACCCGTCTGTACAGGCCCCGCCGAGGTGTTTTTCCTCCATCTCCTCTGCTGCGCTCGCAGCATCACCCTCCCTCTCCTCTGCGGGCGCTGCCGGGGGAGGAGCCGGGTTCTGGTTCTGCTGTTCCGACTCCCTCTGGACCTGCTCGTGGATCCCCAACACCAGTTGTGAGAGCTCCTCTATGTTCCGCTGGCGCTCCAGGTCCGGTAGAATCACCAGTCGACTCAGGTCGACATCCAGAGTGAGTTGCCCTGCAGGGACAGTGGGGTCGCCCGTGAGCTTGGTGGCTCTGGCAGACATCCTATGAAAGCTGAGCATGACGATCTCCAGTCCGTGGCTGCCGTAGGTTCCTTTGAAGAGGCCCGGCTGTATCAGGTAGGACGGCAATTCCGGTGGCAGGTAGATTCTCCGGTACGTCAAGCAGTTGTCGTATTGACTTGTGTACATAAACTTCATCAGGATCGGCTCCCGCCTGTATTCATGGAAGATTTCTTCCAGCGTCCGCCCATAATCCTCCTCCAACCAGGTTCGAAACTCCTCCTGTCTGCCTCCTGGCATTCGGTGCGATCCTTTGCTCCTGGGACAACTTCATCTTTGGACTTCAAACCCTGGAATGGTTGGGGACCCAGTACCTGCGGACTCTATTTAATGTGGGAGTGTTTCTGATTATCTTGTACTTCCATCACACTGTAGTTTTGCCTTTTATAATCACCCCAACAAGTAGCACTTACTGTATTGGAAAGAACAAGTCAATGCTAAAAGTAGGGTAATGGCAGAGGCTTGGTTGAAGGAATAAATATTCAAGTTGATATAGTCAATGCTTCACAATAAGGCAATTAAAAAAATGCTTACTTTTGGGGAATCTTACACTGAAAGCTCTTATAGAACCCCAACAATGAACACGCTTTTTTTGGTCTACTTTTCACTTTTAAGACGGTTGAAGAATCTCCCAAAAAAAAAACAAATGGAAGCACTTATGGGAAATATTCATCATGAGTGAATCCATTTAAGGATATATCAAATGAGTACCACACACTTTTGATCTTTGATACATCCATATACTTGAGAAAAGTGAACATGGGTGTAAACTTGTCATCCCAGTTACCCCAACAGGAAGCACTTACTGAGTACAGAAAACAAGTCAGTACTCCGGTTTGGGTAACCAAAGTAACTTGCCCTTCGTTGTATTTCTTTTCACTTGGGTAACCTAAATTGTTGAAGAAAACAGATCACTCACCTGTTTCATCAGTCTTCCATTCATTCCCTGTACTAAGAGATTGCAGTCTAAAGTATCCTAGTGTTCTGACGTTCCTTTGCTCCTGGGACAACTTCATCTTTGGACTTCAAACCCTGGAATGGTTGGGGACCAAGTACCTGCAGACTCTATTTAAACCTCAAATGCATACTATACTATACATACTATGAAGTTCTAATTGTATAAGTATCCATATTAGTCACATCAACATTTTTCACACAAACAAAAGGTTCTGATCACTGACTCCCAATCCTGGTAACTGTCAACTCGTTAATTAGTATGCATTGAAACCTGGAAGACCATTCTTTGTAATTAACATTTACACAAGTATCCGTTATTGAAAACTATTAGCAATGAATCTTGGGTATTTCACTCAAACTGTGACATTTTTGAAGTCATGTCTGGGTTATGTTGTTAACATGGTTCCTGTCTTTGGTCAACTTTCAAACATTGAGGAAGCCCCAGAAGAAACAACCCCAAATGGAAGCACTTATGATCAATATTTATCATGAGTGACTTCATTTGAGGATATCTCAGTGAGGAACGTATCCAGAAATATTAATGTGGGAGTGTTTCTGATTATCTTGTACTTCCATCACACTGTAGTTTTGCCTTTTATAATCACCCCAACAAGTAGCACTTACTGTATTGGAAAGAACAAGTCAATGCTAAAAGTAGGGTAATGGCAGAGGCTTGGTTGAAGGAATAAATATTCAAGTTGATATAGTCAATCCTTCACAATAAGGCAATTAAAAAAATGCTTACTTTTGGGGAATCTTACACTGAAAGCTCTTATAGAACCCCAACAATGAACACACTTTTTTTGGTCTACTGTTCACTTTTAAGACGGTTGAAGAATCTCCCAAAGAAACATTCTTAAGACGGTTGAAGAATCTCCCAAAAAAAAAGCCCAAATGGAAGCACTTATGGGAATTATTCATCATGAGTGAATCCGTTTAAGGATATATCAAATGAGTACCACATACTTTTGATCTTTGATACATCCATATACTTGAGAAAAGTGAACATGGGTGTAAACTTGTCATCCCAGTTACCCCAACAGGAAGCACTTACTGAGTACAGAAAACAAGTCAGTACTCCGGTTTGGGTAACCAAAGTAACTTGCGCATCTTTGTATTTCTTTTCACTTGGGTACCCTAAATTGTTTAAGAAAACAGATCACTCACCTGTTTCATCAGTCTTCCATTCATTCCCTGTACTAAGAGATTGCAGTCTAAAGTATCCTAGTGTTCTGACGATCCTTTGCTCCTGGGACAACTTCATCTTTGGACTTCAAACCCTGGAATGGTTTGGGACCCAGTACCTGCGGACTCTATTTAAACCTCAAATGCATACTATAAAAATTGACCCCACCTTTTATTCATGAAGTTGTAATTGCAATACTTATCGATATTAGTCAAGTCAACATATTTCACAAACAAAAGGTTCTGATCATTGACTCCAAATCCTGGTAACTGTCAACTCGTCAATTAGTATGCACTGAAACCTGGAAGACCATTCTTTGTAATTTCCATTTACACAAATTTGATGCATTAATTGAGAATTATTTGAAATTAATCTGAAGTATTTCTCTCAAAACCGCCTAACTGTTTTTTTTTCAAGTTGTATATATTTGGAACAACAATGTGGAGGATTATTGCATTTTTTTTTTTTAAGATTTCGTTTCTGTGTGATAGTTGCCTCAAACATTACCACAGCAGGAAGCACTATTTAAAAAATAAATGTTTTTCATTCATTTTTTTACAGCTATCACACTGTAGTTTTGTGTTTTATAATTACCCCCAACAAGTAGCACTTACTGTATTGAAAAAAACAAGTCAATGCTAGTTTTAAGTTTATATTAAGAAAATATTTTACTGCAAAAATATTAAGGTACCCAAACTACCCAGAGCTGCTTTTATAAAATGTTAAGTTAAAAATGAGAAATCTATTTGTTATTAAATTCATCACTCAACCCACATGCTTGGAGCTGCTTAAATAAACAATTCAATTGTTGAAATACACTACCATAATACATTATGTTCAGGTGGTTTGTCTCAACAGAATCCCCAAAAATAATTGTGTTTCATACCTTTTTACAATTCCTAAAAATAAAGTGTGACAAAATGACTACTACCTTGATGGGCAGGGCTGCCTCCCTCAAGAGGGTGACTCGTATCTGCAAGAGAATATTTTCAATTTAAGAGTGAAGGGCAACAAGATGTCAACTTCTCATTCGCATCGTGCGCTCTGCTCTGCTTACTTCAGATGATTGTCAATATTTTTTGATGTAGGTTGGTTGAATTGTATGTATTTTATTAATCTTTATCTATCTGTCTAGCTGTATGTTTGTGATGCCAAATATGTGTGTACAATAAACATAAAGAAAGTAATAATTTTAATTTTGAAAGGGGAATCTATGCCTACATGCTGCAGGGTGACTCTCCTTATGGGGACTGGCTTCCTGGCAGACATCACCATCTGCACAGCACTGACCTAAATACAAAGATCTGTATATTAGTGAATTAGCAAGACCGGATGCCACTTAACTGCACCTTTAATTTTTGGTTTGGCTCAAGTAACACAAGTTTTTTGGAGGGGAAAAAAGAGTTCTAATCTCTCATCAGCCAACTAGTGATTTTAGGACAATTCCTTTTTTTTTGCTAGTTGTCAATTTCTGTGTGTTTTAAGCCCACTGTCAATAACTGATTAACTAATTGTCTGAGCCATCATTTACAATTTCTTCCAGACTGATATTATCAATAAAATACTATTTAAAAAAACAAAAAGAAAGAAAAGGTTGAGAATATAGTGAGTGAAGATTTGCACATTTTTGATGAAGCCAACCATTTTGAACTAGTTGCAAAATGTAAACAGGTCATAAACAGGGGGAATCTTTCACATCGTTTTTTTAATGTCACACCTGCAGCAAAACATAAATACATAATCGGATGCACTGTCAATTAACATTGCCAAAGAAAAAACATACATCCAGCAAGTCACCTTCCATGGTAACCAGCTCCCTAGCATGGTGAGACTCCTTAAGAGTCACTTGTTCCTGCGGCAGGGTGAAGGAGAGCCAGGGTGTAACCCTTCATATAATATGACCCCCCTACTTCTACATGCCCACTTGCCTATCAAACAGTGTCATTTTGGTTTCCCCGTCAGTGTACTGCAGCCACTAGGTTTGAGTTCAAATTTGGTCAAGCATTTGCAAGGTCAGTATTTTCTCCTAGGCTCTGATGCTACAATAAAATGTTTGGTAACCCTTTAAAATGGGGAAAACATATTAACTATTAATAAACAATGTTTTCATATGTGTATTAACATCAAATTAGCCACTTATTAACCATTATAATATCGTCACAACTCACACCTAGTTCATTGTGTTCCTCCAGCACCATCATACTGAACACAGGGGCCCCCCAAGGATGTGTGACCCATGACTGCACTCCATCATCCAGCTCCAACCTTTTCATCAAGTTTGCGGACGACACAACTGTGGTGGGTCTTATCAACTACAGCGATGAGACGGTCTACAGGTGTGAGGTCAACAGGCTGACCACGTGGTGCAAATCCCAGCAGCGCCTGTACTTCCTTGATGCCCCACCACCCATGATGCCCACCTTTTACAGTGGCACCATCAAGAGCATCCTGTCAAGCTACATCACTGAGTGGTACAGCGCCTCGTGAGAGCCACTGAGAGGATCATTGGTGTCTCTCACCCCCCCACCCCTCCTGGACATTTATAACACCCGCATCAACAATAAGGCCATCAGGATCACTGGTGACCCCACTCACCTATCCCACAGTCTCTTCAGTGCATTAACTATTTTTTTTGGGTGATATTCTGTTTAATTTTAATTAATTATTTAACTATTGTTAAATATTTATTTTTATTTATTATTTATTTTAAATGTCCTTTCATTGACTACTTCATGTTTTGCATCGTGGGTCTGAGTCTCAATTGCCCCATTATTAGGTGCAAAAACCATGAGAGAAGTGATTAACAATTTATACTGTCTGTTTTGAAGGGGAAAAACATTAGTATTAATCGCATCCTTATTACTCAAGATAAGTCTTTATTATTGAGAATATGTTCCCTATTCTTAATATCTTAACTCTTAACACTGTCTATGTATACTGGGGAAGAAGAGAAATCTGTTATTGTTATTAGCATCACAACTATCCAATATTAAGGCCTTACAAAAAAGATGTTGTTCCCTATTCTAAAGTGACCTTCTCTTCATACTACTTAGTACACGACAAAACTAACGTAATAAATGGACAACAAAATAAGAAAAAGCATGAATGGATGTTGTCCTTTTAATGCACAGAAAACACTATTAAACAGAATATATAACATTTTACTTGAACTATCAGGTCAACATCTTCATTTCAAAGGATATTTTTTATCTAATTTCATGCAAAAGTACCTAGCACTCCAGTACGTCCATTCAATAACATCAATGGGATCCTTTAACAAAGTTTCTGTGCGTCTTCCTTGCAATCTCCAGATTTGTACATACTCCAGAGTCTCTCCAGGTTTTGGATATGAGCTGCTGTAACAGGGTCAACAAAAACATTTTGATGGTTGACTGTGAGGCGATTGCAACCTTCATCCTGAAGATGGTGGTAGGATCGCCAGCCATCTGAAACAATAACATTTCCCCTTCGAACATGCTTATTAATCAAGGAGGTGATTGGCTGAGACTTAGAATAGTTTCCTTCGTCTCTCCTTGATGCCAAGCATTCCAAACACCCAGGAGCCTCTGTTGCTCACTCGCACTCATTTCAGAATTAGATCAAATATTCAATGGATAAATTACTTGAAAAATGTATGAATGTCAACGAATGCATGCATACATTTGTGTTTGTATTGTAACAAAGTCTCAAAACGACAAACAATGAGCACGTGTTGAATGATGATTGACATCTCTCTTGACTAATCGGTTACTTCGCACACAATTAAAACGCTTTTCAAGGCGACAATCTCTTTTAGACTTTATCACTACAAGTAAAGTCAAATCAAGTCCAGTTCGTCTTTGAGGAAACAGAAAATAAAATGGTAAGCGAACTACACTGTTTCTCTTCATCATTTACAACGTGTAGTGTGGTTATGTTGAAGTTTAATGTGCATGACAGAAGATACTGCTTTTTTATGTAAACTAAACTCCAACCTTTTATCCATGTGTTACTCATTTACAATCTAGCACAATAGTTGAACCGATACAGGCCGAGTTAAAATCGAACTTTCTTACCGGAAATAATTACCTAAATGGCTTTCACAATAAAATATCATTTTAGTAAGTACATCATGTAAATGAAACAATCTACATACATTTTCAATAAGTAAATTGTGTAAATTCAACTTCCTGTAAAAATGTCAAAAGTTTATAGTTTTGTATTTTTGTATGTACCCATTTTGAATTTGTTTCTCGCAAGAAGAAACATTATTATGTTCATTTAACGCACTTAATTGTTAACTCTAATTTGAATTGCAGTTGGTAAGGATTCAACACTAAATCCAGTTCACAATTTTGACATTAGTGTTTTATCATTTGTAAAGGCCGAGGAATACTACATATACTGTGGGTGTCTTAAGAGACAACCCAGCAAACGATCCAGATAGTAATCGTGTCTTCTTCCCATGAAGAGTTGTGCAATTGATATGATAGCAACAAAGAGTTATTTTTTTAATCTGCTGTTGTGGCGAAATTCAACGCTAAAATACAAAAAAAAGAAGAAAATCCGATATATGACTCTACAATTTATATTAAAAAAAAAAGTGTAAGACCTATGAGAATTCCTGTTCACAGTATCATTTTCACAGTTAAGTCACAGTATTGGGCTGAATTTCTTATACCCTCATTCTTCAGATGTTTTTATGGTCAAGTGTCAGCTTCATGTCTGTCACTCTTCTTGAAAGGGTTAATAAGAGCAACAGCGATCCAGCGCTTTCCATTTCATAAGAATGATGGGGTTATGGGGGCCCTGATGTGTACAACATTTACGGATAAAGGATTATACCTCTCCAACAAACCCTGTTTAAAGCCCATAATGCTATAACAAAAACACGTACAAAATAAATCACAGCTTAATTTGATCTGGTTTATCCTGTGGAAGCACACTTAGTTCCTGTTATTGCAGTTCCTACTAATACTTTATTGATCCAGTGTGTATCAGCCTGCGGTCATATTTGCTTTCCTCAATCTCTACAAGTCAGATGGCGGCAGATAATCCCTAAATGTTCTAAACCTTGTTTTAAGCAATCTTTTTCATCCAGCATCTACCAACTTCTTCATTCCTGAAATGCACCCAGCCCCCCTGATTGATTTTATTAACCAGTGAACCATTCCTCAGTCCCACATAAAACTGTACATAATTCACTGAATCCCAGATCTATGGAGCGAAATTGTGCTGACTAGACAAGTACGCCTTCTTGCTGATGACATGGGTTCCATTACATGGAACGTTTAGTGACGCAAACGTAGCAGCTCATTTTGGAGCTTTAAAGCACATCTGCCAATTCTCCCTTCGCCTCCTCCTGAAGTCATACAATCCTGCTTATCTCACAAATATTTTCACGGCAAAATGGGAAAATGCATTTAAACACTTGACACCAACACTGGTATCTTCTTCTTCCACTTTATGGGAGAAATGCAGACCTGCAGTATGTAGATGAGAATTTTCCCTCACCGAATCTAAGGCATTGTAAAACAGTATCCATCATTTGGCACATTCCAGTTACCCTTAACCAATACAACTGAACCCGGTAGAAGACAATGAGCAGATTTAAATGCTTGTGCTGTACATATTTACAGTCAGCAATGTCAAAGTAAGAAATGCACATTGTATTTACAAGCATTTCTGTCTAATCGAAGATGCTTTGTTAGACTGTATTCATAAGGGAACCTATTCTGCTCATTTATCAGGCTTTTATGAATGATAATGGACCCTATGGAACAGTGTTATACATTTATAGATCATTAAAGAGTTGAGAGAATATTGGATTATTTTCAGGAGAACACGGTGCCTTGGCAATGTAGCTGATTTTTTTTAATTTTTTAAGAACCCCCTGTATTTGAAAAAACAAACATTATCGTTTTCAACTATATTTTCATTCACACGAAACTGCATAGTTGTGTTGCAGTGATACATGCCACAGCTGCAGTTGGTATTGGACAAAAGGTTGGATCCATTCTATCCAATCAGAGCCAGTTTCCTTTTTTCAACAAAAATATTGGGTGGACAGAAAAAAAGAGTAGCTGGATTTGGAAATGCAAGAATGTGAAAGATGCACAAACATAAGATGTAGCTTCTTTCTCCAAGGATCCATGCTGTCCACTACCTGACATAATCATAAACAAAATCCATTTTTTTTAAATAAAGTTACTAAAGAAAAATCTTATTCAATGTCCTTTGAGCATCAGTTCGTTCACATGAGGTATTTCATATTGAACTGACTCAATTAATTGAGTTACACACTTCCAGTTGCTACAACTGACAAGTCTTGCTTAGAAAATGTAAAATTGTTTGCTTATTTGCAAACTTAAATTAAATACATTTAAAATGACTGTCCTATTTCTCTTGCTCATTCCAGAGGTGGAATAAAAAACATTCTTTAACATATTGATGGATATAGTACATATTGAATTAGTAATACTTTCCCATCTCCTGACTAGACGGATTTATCTGAAATATTTTCAAGATTTAGCTTTTTCAAATTTTAAAATTAAGACTTGAGTATAGTTTTTTTTTTCATCTTAAAGCGATTCTATGCAATTTGAAGTCGAGCGACGCCAGTGGACTAAAGTGGTAGTGTTTAGCCTAACACAATTCCCATGAGCACTCGCTAAACTTCGCAAAAGTTGCTATGCTCCGGTTTGCAGCAGTTGGACAAATGTTCTGTTTCCAGACTTCCATTGGCTGAATGAAGGATGGATACCTATACGGTAATGAATCAGATCGTGGATAATGAAATATGATATTCATGACGGCTTTGTAAATAACATAACTTTAACTTTTTTTTGTACAATAATGGTCAATATCAAATATATTAAATATGTATGCATTTGTTATATCAAAGTAACATTATTTTGGTTATGTATCAAATTATGGTTAAATTCTATTGTATTTTGTTTTTTGAAGAATAATAACTTAATAGTACAAAATTGAACTTAACAAACTGTCAAGTGAATATCACCAAATAACTAAATTACCTAAAGTGGCATTTGAGAAAGCAAAAATGTATGTTATTTTGTAAAAACAAAAAACACTGTTTATTTTAGTCAAAATGAATTCCTCTTTGAAATAGATAGATTTCATGATTATTTATTTGATTTTATTCACTTTTTTAATATACCATTTATTGCGCTCTATTTTAGGGGAGAAAATTAAGATTTTGATCACTATCAGATTAAAAAGTGTTTGTGATGGAGCTGGAAGCAGCTGTTTGGCTTTTCTCGCTTGGGGATGTTTATAATCAGTGTAAAATGCTGGCGTCTGTACAGGTGAGTTTGGAGGACGGACGTCTCCTTCTGAATGATAATGAGGGAACAACAGAGAACCCCAGCTGGACAAAACAACAGGAGACAAATCATGCCTGAGACAAATAGAGGAAACCATTCAATTTGTGTCACTATGGATTCAATTAATCAATTTGTGATTGTTCCAAGCAACAACGAGAACTTTTAAAAATGGACAGTGAAAGGTGAAAAGCCTCAGTGTGCACCTCTTTTATTGTCAGACCACACTGGATGCTGCAGTTTGTGTAAAATTGATAATTTAACACAAGATTAAAATCAAAGTGTGTCATCCATTCGCTCTAGAAATGTAGGATTGACTTCATGGGTCTGGATTTCACACAGGATTTAATCATTCCACAATTAACAGTTTATTGAAAATGCTTTCACTATTGTCAGGATTCAATTTGTGTATAATAAATAACATGAGATCCTTAAGGGTTTATTCTGTATATAAAATTATATTCTGTTGTGTGAATCCCTACAATGATGTTCCATTTCAGAATAACAATCCAGAATGTAAAAAAAAAAATCTTCTTTACAGCCTGTATAACAAATACACAGGCTGCAATGACTATGGTGTTTTCTCTATTACTCCATAAAAAATATACAGAACTTTCAAACTGCTGATGTCTTGATCCACATAAACTTCCTATTCCTTTTTTTGTTCCTGCTTTCACTTTAGTAACCTGTGCTTCGCCTCGTTTTTATGGCTGGTACATTTCCATTTGTCTGAATAATAACTTTGCAATGTTTGTTGAATTGATACATACTCAACGAGGCACAGCTGTAAATATATGCTCTAAATACATATTGACATTTATCTTTTGGTGTTCTCCAAGATGTTTGGCAGAGGACGACAAGCTTGTTTTGCAATGGCTTTGTTTGTTCAGGAGGTTTATTGCTTGTAGGAGGGAAGGATTGGCCTTGATGCGTTCCATCTTTCATTCATTCATTCGTTGAATACTGCTTTTTGCTTACCGGAGTCGTGGGGAGACTGGAGCCTATCCCAGTATCATAGGGCGGGAGGCAGGGGAGACCCTGGACAGGACGCCAGTCTGTTGCAGGGCACACAAAGACAGACAACCATTCATACACACTCTCATACCTATGGAAAATTTTCCAAAAGTTCTCAATCAACCTCTGTATGTTTTTGGACAGTGGGAGGAAACCCATGCAACACAAGGAGAACATACAAACTCCCAACAGAAATTTTGACACGGCCTGGATTTCAAACAGCAACCTTCTTGCTGTGATTAGACTGCGCTGACCACGACGCCACCATGCTGAAATTAGTATTTTCACCTCAATAAAAAAAAAAAAAAAGACTTAAAAACTTTTTTCACAAAAAAGTCACTTCAATGAAAAAAAATACCCGCTTGGCTTTACTTGCCACCTTCTCCAGCTTGTTGTTCCAAAGTAGGCAGTTCAGTATTCACAACATCTAAGGTCATTCTCATCACATTTAGTACAATTTCTCAGCAGAGGGGGGAATGCAGCAGTGACAAGAATGTAGCTGTGCTTCAAAGTGACGTTGAAGAAATAATTAATTTGTGGATGGTGTTGATGTTCTATAGTCACTGATTGTATAGCACAATATCAAATAATTTCTGTTGATATGTGAACATGTTTATTATCATCATCTGGTTGCAGTTAATGATGTAAATCAAACTCAATTCTACAAAATTGACCAGATTGCGTTGTCCATAATACAGGCTTACTGCTTTCTGGAGTTTCACTTTAAACTAACAGAAATGATAATTGGTCTTCTTTTTTTATTCATAAGATCAGGATTCTCTAAGTTTAACCTACAACTTAACCAAGATCATGAAAATGCATGATTGGATTTATGGCTGGTGTATTTGATCACACAATCTGTTGATTGGAATCCAGCTTTATATGTTGTTTTTTGTGTGTGGAGTTTTAAGGTTCTCCTGTGCATGCATGAGTTCCACTTTCCTCTCACAGTCTAAAGAACTAATGGGGTTAATTGATATGTCTGCATGTGCCCTTCTCCATGCTCCAGCCCCACGATTAGATAATAGGATAGATAATGAATGAATAATGCAGGCATGTTTTTCACAATTCTATCCTGATGAACCACACATTTCTGGCAGCTTTGATGCTCAAAAGTGCTTTTTAAATTGGCGTAAAAGTGGTTTAATTATTATTGAGATATCACCAATTTTCTTGAGTAGTTTGAATTTCGTGTACAATTTTAATATGTTTTATTATATATTATTTTATCATATAGTCTTATATTCTATAGGCTAGGGTCAGTTCTTCCATAATAATTGCACCTTAAGGAGTGTTTTTATGCTTGATTTATTTCCTACTGGTTAGAAAAGCGGCCATGAGACACAAACATATTTTGACAGATAAATGCACTCTTTAATGAACACTCATCAATATTCCAGGCTGAATGAATCGAGTTGATTTTGAGCATATGAAGAGTGCTTGCCAGGCATCATAAGATGCTCTTAAAAGCAGAGAAACCTCCTTGACCCATTTTCTCACTCGCTTGTTTTTAGCTTGTCTGATCAAATACGGGAAAAAAAGGCTTTGCGAAAGAAAGACGTCATAGTTTTTTGGAAGGTCTGCTGCGATGGAAGGCACATAGGAAGGGGAATCAAATAGAGCAAGTCTGTATGAAAAGGAATTGCTTTGATTATTTTTTATCACATCTCGATTCTCACCCTTTAGAAAAGTATTCTGTTCAATTCTATTGCAGTTAAAAGTGCATGTGTAATCGGTTTGTACGCCTGTGAAATCTTCTCTCCAGTAATTGCCCCAATGCTCCTGAGCTTCTAGCAAATCTAGGCCAGAACCACTGTGAACCCAGGGGTCTGGGTGCTTGAACATTTTTCTGATCACATTGTGATTCTTTTGGATCTTAACCCCCTGCAACACAACCTCAAAGCCTTGACGGTCAATACTAGCACATCTATAACTACTTGTACTTGTTATCCAGGAACTGCAAAAGAAGAGTTGTTCGTAACAAAATTTGTATAATGCTCTTCCTCTGGGAGAAACACTTGGCGTGTTTACCCCTGATGTTCAACGTACCATGTAAGAATGCAGATACCAAATTTCATTTAGATTTTAAAAAGTTTAAACATTTATCTATTCATTCCAAGGAAGGAGATGTGGACATTTCTTCGAGGTGATTATTCAAGCGCAACACTCAGTCACATCATATTCTCTGTGGGGCGATATAAAGAATCTCTTTCGTTGCCTTGCCAAACCTGTATTGAAGCCATAATCCTTTGCTGTAACTGTCAAACTCAATAGGAGTTTGACTTTTTTGCCAACAACAGTGCAGAATGTTTTTTTCAATGTATGAATATGAATATCCGAAGAACCCTTTTGAGGAACAGAAACTTTAATCAGGAAAGCAGGATTGCAGTTTCCTGTTCGTGACTCACTTTTACTGTCCAAGCCTGTTATCCTTTTTATTCAAAACAAAACAACCTTTAAAGGAAAATAAAAAACGATACACAAGAAGTTGTCAATAAACTAAATGACTTCTAAAACAAGTACAGAAAACAGTGAACTAATCAAAGAATACAATTAATAAAACATTTCTGTCGTTTGGGCCGACAGAGAGAAAGTCTATGTTTTATTTGCGTTATTTTTAAATTAAAGTGATACAGTGTTCAGTTATAGTGTTTTGCGTTTAGTTATAACATATCATACATTCTTGAACATGCCATAGCAATCCCATTGTCATTGAATGCAGCATTGAGACAAAGAGGTGCTAAAGAGTGTCAAAGAGCTTGTGCTACAGTAGAAATCAAAGAGAAGGTACAATTCCAGGTAGTAGTACCTACATCTCAAAGGGTACTGCACACTCCAGTTAGGGTATAACTTTGTTGATGTGGTCTGTGAAGGCCTCTACTTCATTGTATTTAGAACCAGTCAGTCATGCACTTGAACCAGTTTGGCTCTTTGGTGCTTCCTTGAAAGAAAACTAAAGTAAGTAAGTCGATAATTTTTGAGGATCTTTTAGATTTTTGGCGAGTAACTCAAGGAGAGATGTAAGTAGGAAACCGCTCAAGGAGAGCCAGCGGTGGTGGCTCATGCATAACTTTTGAATCCTTCCAGGACGCCTACCCGGTGAGACAATCTGGGCATGTCGAATTGGCAAACCGAGGATAAGTTGAAGAGACTATGTTACTCTGTTGGTCCAGAAATGCCTTTGCATTCTCCCTTTGTAAAACTATGTGAATTATTTCAAGAATTTTACCAAATGTCTTTCATTTGTTTCTTTCCAAACCAAAGACATTTGACATTTTTGTTGCTAAAATAATTGAAAATCTTCTTGCCTAGATGCCTTTCTTGGCATAAGGTGTTTCATCTTTTCGCTTTAATCACACATACAGATTCACTTCTCTGTTTATAAATCTTGACTCACTCCCGGGACCGATTTCTTTTTATCCAGGTATAAGTATCTAATCCCTATCTGTTATCGTTAAAAAAAACACTCCTCCAAGATAACAAAGTCATCTTTTTTTGGCTCACACTGGCTCCTCAGACAGTCTTATCTGGAACTTGTCCAGCAGGCATGAATCCCAGGACATTTATGAACTGTACCCAGACCCCTGATTTACAGCCTCTTTTTTCTTCTCCCTGAGATTTTGGAACTGATTAAATCTCTCAGTATTGTCTGTCTTGGGTACGAGCCCAAAACTGTCAGAAATAAGATGGACTGATATTGTAGTTTTAGATCAGATAAAAGTCTTTATGTGTTGTTTTCTAGTTAAGCAAAAGTTGAAACTGTCTTTTTCAAACTCTCTGTGCTCAGTTCCATTCAGGCTTGTACCATCACTCAAGATATCTACTGAGGCCTTGTTGTCATAGAAGCAGGTTTGTCCAAGACCTTTCACTCACTGTAATGAAACAAGCTGTGTGATGATGATAAAAAATGTTTTAAGAACATTTTAGACCGTTTTTTAGCATCTTCTTCTCCAGTCTGTCACACGCACATGTTGACTCCAAATGTTTGTATTTCTATGACAATTGATCAATGATGGACTGACATCTGTTTTCTAGGGTCATGTGTGGCATTCGAGTAGAAAGCTTCCCCCAAAATATTGGTTCCAATCCAAAATAAAATTATGCTTTACGCAATAATTTGACACATTCAAATGTACGCTTCAAAACTTGACATTCTGCAAACCCTGAAATACTAAATCTTATTGAATCTGTCTGCAACGTCAATGTTCATTTTAAAAAATCACCCACTATCTGTGTCCAGCAAGATACATTCTAAAATGTGACAGCCAGTAAGTAGGTGCAAGTCGGGATCTTAAAATACTAAAATAATCTTTAGTAAAGCAATATCTAATTAGTTTAACCCTACCTCAGAGAGTGTCTTTTTTCAACTTATTTGTTCACCTGTATATCTGCTGCTTAACAGAACTTTTTTTATTTTCTGGCTCGTAGCCACATTTCTTTATTACTCCTAGCTGTCAACAAAATCTCACCCACCTCTGTAATTCAGGGTGACTTACAATCTACCATGTTTGTCCCCGAAAATCTGTCGGTGACCATTTTATTGTTTGCAGGACAGACAATGTGACTTTGTGAAATACCAGCCTCTGTCTTTGTTTAAAGTCAATTTGAGAAGAGAAATCCTATTACAATATTATTTTCACATTTAGCACAAGGTCCTGATGGCAACAATCTGCAATATTAACCCCAAGATATATATCTTTTTTTCTGTAAAAGCCATAGTTGATGACAAATATCAAATAGAAAATCAAAAGAAATGAAGAACAGACATCTTCAATTGATAATGTGGAAGTGTTAACACTGAAACCTTTAGAAACGTTCTTATTATCACCGGAGGAATTTAAGTAATATTTATGTACAATTAAAAGCAAACTGACTCAGACATTTTCACTATATTCAGCATTTTCTGAGATTAAAGTTAGGAAGCTTGGTTATTCTTGCAGGCAAAGAAATGTCTCTATCTAGAATGTAGTTGTTATTATTTTCATAGCAAACTCGTTGTTTTTTAACGATATTGCAGATACGTCAGTAAACATTCATTCATCTGCATTACTCTGTAACTACACTGCATGTGTTCTTCTATTAGATTTAAGTCATCATACTTGTACAATGGTGAAATGTCATAAGCCTGTTTAAAAGCCTGTGATCTGTCAAGTATTATTACATAGAAATGATTTATCTTCACACAGCTTAGATGAAAGGATATTGATCAGTCCACATGCACATTCTCATGATGAGTGTGTCACATACAAGTGCTAAACAGAACCTAATTTGTTTCTGGAAGATATTTAGCACATAAAAGTGTGGAGGAAAGTGATGAATCAGTCTCGAGCCTCACCGTGAGTGAAAGTGCAAAGATAGAGAAGTCAGTGTCTGATTGACGTGAACCTTTCCCGGCTTGTTCCCAGAGGAATAGAACTATTGATCCTCCACTGCTCACCTTTTCCTGTGACCTTTTAACCTTTTAGTTAGTTTGTGTTTCTATGAGAAGATACATTTTGTTCCAGATGAGATGCTTTGGTTTGAATTTTTAAATGGTGTTCTGAAAAAAATGTCCAGCCATTTCTAATGTATCTTTACATTAACTCCAAATAGCATTCAGCATACATTTCTAGGACTGAACTCATGCACTTTTTTTTCTTAAATGTCCAATTTCTGAAAATCCACAAATCCCCATAATTCAGTCTGCCATTGTACCTCATTTCAACAATGATTGGTTCCAATTTAATTAACATGTTTCTGCAGAGAGATTTGGCAATTTTTTTTTTTTTAAATAAATGCATCAGGGAATGGGGCATTTGTGGTCTGTTGGAAACAGTAAATGGAAAAAGTTCCAAAGTGAAATGTTCTCATAAGAATTTAATCCGTGGTCTTTTGTCAAAGGTCATCATGGTCAGCAGTCTAGACCTCCGTCTCTCCTGACACTTTACCCAATTTGTCTGAAGCATCCCCAGGCTCCCAATAGTCACAGTCGTGCTGTGCATTTTGACCGTGTCTTTTGGAACGTGCTCTCCGGGGCAAGAGCCTTGAAATATTGCAGGCCGCTGCCGGGACATGGCCTTGGAGGTTCTTTTTAACTACCTCAGCAAACGTAGTTCTCTGACACTACCTGGATTGAGGCCATCAAATGGACCAGAATCTCTTGGAGTGTGACCGAAAATCCCTTTTGTCTGTCCCAACGAAGAGTTCTCAATCTTTGATTTTGCCTTGGTGACAGCCACTGCTGTAGAACACTTTCGCCAGGAGTCCCACAAGGCAACTGCACCTGATAGGCCTCCTGCATTAGCAGCTGTAACGGTTACACTTCAAGTATGTGAGATATGGAAACTGCAACACTGCACTATCAGATCATTTTCGTTTGTAGAAATAACCTCAGAAAATGTATTTGTTGATTGGCATCTTAAGTCAACATCAGCTCAGTTTATCTTAATGAAAATTAGGAAATTTTGTATGTTCACAAAATGTAATGTTAATGTTTAACAAAAACACTCACACGAAGAATCCACCCAAACACGTGGCCATTTACCAAAAAAATGAGTATTGCTTTTTCTTTAAATTAATTTTGATTTGATTTGCAATTTCCATTAGTGTAAACTACAGCAGTGCTCTTTGGTACTGACTGATTAATAATAAAACATATCACTGAATATTAATGTCAAGAGGCCCTTTCTGGAGACAAATTTCACAGACCGTCGAGCATGACTTGATGTGCGTGATCATGTGGTTTAAAAATCACTAGTACAACGTACTTTTTACATACAGAAGTTAATGTGTCATACCTGAACGCTCACAATAGAGAATATATTAAAATAACTGTGGACTAATCAAGTTTAGGACTTTTGGAGAAAAAAAACTATGTAAATCCATATTATACTACTATTTGTTATTTTGTGTCCAAATATTTGGACAAAAACTATAATTCAGTGGCATGTTGCATTATTTTTTACCATTGTTCCCATGATGGTAATCTCAGATTGGTTCAATAAAATATAGTCACTGTTTTATTCAGTCATACATCTTAAGATGGCGCCACACTTGGACTGCGCCGTATCTAAAAGCTTATTGACTCTTGTTATCTGCCACATTGAGTAATATCTCACCCAGCAGCATGACGGCATATACCAATCCACTGAGCGTGTAAAAGGATTATGTGATGAAAAGAGATCTAAAGCAAGTATATTAATCAATAAACTGATTTCTCTCACGCTTGTTAGGAGAAGCATGATGGCAGTCGTGTTTATTTTTTGCTCGAACGAACAGTGACAATGTTGAAATTCTACATTAGACATTAAATATGATCAGAAAGAGCAGATTGTAAATCTTTACTACGTTTATTCCATCTTTCCTGCATTTAATTTGTCTTTCTATGACAGGATACAATCAATTCTCGCCTTCACATGTTCGCACAAATGAGTTATTGATCAGCAAATCAAATCTTCCAGCATTTTACTTTCAATTTAACAGGATGTCAGAGCTTGCAAACACCATGCTCAACATTGTTCAAACACTGTTATGTCAAATACATTTAAAATAACACTGAATTGTTTGGTGTGATTTATGTATAAGTTAATAGAACACAATCACTTAGTAGATGATAAATATTGATTGAACACTTAATTTCAAGACCCTTTGTTATTATGTATTATGTGCACAGTCATGCAACATTTAAATGCATTTAGAATTGGAACTATCATGTGGTTTGTTTTTTTTAATTTTAACACAAATAACCCCCAAAATACAGTTCAGGTGGATTATCGGCTTCAATTGCCCAAAGGAAACTGAAACTACTAATCCTCTTTATTTTAATATGCTATATAAATAGACGTATTTCAATTTTAATGAGGGTCTTCTGCCCCCCTTATGCCCACTTAGCCTAGACCCATTTGAGTTACCCTCCCTCCTAAAACATTTACTGAGAGGGTAAGTCATCTACATATATATATTCAAGCAATTTAGTCTTCATCAAATTTGGCCGTATTTGAATTTCCATAATGGTCTATGGGATTCCTTTACGCCCCTTTACAAATGGCAAATTCATGCTAATTTTCAATCTATGTTGTTTTTCATCACACACCTACACACATGTAAACATACATACTGTATAGATTGCATACAGTGACATGAAAGTAAATCAATCGGACAGTTCCTAAAAACAAAACTGTGACTCGTCTATCATAAATCTTCGTACATCCAGTACAAGAGAATACACAACAACCAAAAACACTTGACGTGACAGGAAGGAAAACTAGGAAACCATCAAGCAAGTAACAAGCTGGTAATAAAACTGCAGGAGGTGCATGGCAGCCCTTGTGATTCCCGCTCAGCTCTGGCAGCTCTCAGTTGTATGCAAATATATGTAAAGATAATATCACATGGTAGCTTGTGTTAAAGGATTAAGCATTGACTTGATGAAATCTAACCTGTGTAATTCTGTTGCTCATGTAAACTGTCTTTATATGTTTTCTCAAGGGACTATCACCTGACCCAAAACCACTTGATAAATAATCTGAAATTACTCCTAAACCCACTATTCAGTACTTTTGTAAAATCAGTGATAAATTGTCCAAGGCTACTCTAGGAAGTTGCCTTTTTTGGTATTTTGAAAACAAAAGTTTAATTTCTACAGTTGACTCATTCATTTTCAATTGCTGTATCCAGAATATGAGTCAAATGACTCACTTCTGAACAAGACAAACTGTGACTTTCAAGCTAACATTTTTTGGCTTGCAGACCCAGTGATCCCTAAATAGTTGGCTGCAATCACAACCTTGATGATAGATGGGAGGAATATTAATCACCAATCAAGGCTGATCCTCTATTACAGCCTGAGACAAAGTCATTTGTTAAGCTGTCAGACATTTGACTGTTAATTACTCCAGTGCCATTTTCATCAAACCGCCAAACAGGTGCGCCAAAAAACCCTCCTCTTTCCAACATGGATGCTGTTTTATACATTTTTATTTTTTTCTCAGATCTATTTCTCAGAAGCAAAAATCCCCATCTGTCTCATCTGGCTGTGGCCCGACTACCCCACACTTGCGTTTCTTCCTCGGGGCGCCATGACAGCGATTGTTTTCTGCTATATTCCTATCCTCCGTCTTATTGATGAATGTGTCCCGCCACCTGAGACCACCTTAACCTCCCAAAGCAAGAGGAAGTGAACGCAGGGTTATAGTTTTCTCACAAAATCAAGTATTGGAAAAGTAGGTCAGCTGGCTCTCTTAACTTCCTGAGGAATTGATCAGCATGTCACCAGTGAGAAATGTATGATTGAAATGGAATATAAATGTTGGATAATCCAGCATATGAAGTTTATAATCCTTAAAAATATATAAACAAACTGAAGCTGTTTGTTATTTCAGGAGTCCCTTTTACAATGTTCAACGTCTGTAGTAAACAATATGTATTTTTACGCATATATATGTATATATTTCTCAGCCAGAGTAAAGAGGACTTTCTCTTTCTATCTCTTTCAATGTCCTCCTGCTGTTCAGATGACCTTCTGGTTTAACTAGCAGCTGACACAACAACTTGCTATTACACATTGTTTCCCAAAAATAGGGTAAATCAACTGACATCGTGAGTCATGCGAGCAGATTGACAACCTAAATGTGTCACCAGTGCGATCAATGTTGCTCTGACATTGGGTTCGATGTGTAAATCAAACTAATGCGAGACAAGTACTGTCCGTGTCTCTATGGGTTTGCCATCCATGCTGGTTTGTCATTAACTATCTTTTGAAAGACACACACATAAATGTAGCTGTCGGAATGCTTCTCGGAGGATGATGCAATGTGACGAAAAATCTTCCATTTCCATATATCTTTATTTTATTTTCTCATTTCGGCCAAAAAGTTTATAGAATGACGCTTTATCACAGCATGTGTTTATCCATAAAGTGTATAGTTATACAAAGATAAGGAGGATTTGGGTTGTCAAGGATATTTACGTACCAACGACACGCGATAGCCCAAGATAAAGGTTTTTCAGCTCAAGCAGCTGCAGGTAAAAACTGACGGCCTGCGTATCAGGACAGATCCCGAAAACTGGGTCAGAATAAACAAAAAACTGGATAATAAATACATAACTTTATTTTTATCTGAGGGAGCCAGCATAGATGGAAAGTCAGCATTGACTAAATAATGTAAATCACCAAGTTTGACATGACACCTCCAGTTCTTATGATTTTTCATACGGTAGTAGAGAAAGTATATACACATCTTTGTGTCTTTGCCTACTGGATGTGCTTCACTGAAAATTGTCAGGCGGTCTTGCATATAGCAGAAGTAGTACAGCTGTGACCAGCAAACCAATCATGGCAGCCCATCATAGAGGCATCACTATTTATCAACAATAATTTTGCGTGAAAGTGACTTTGTCCACTAGTAGGTCCGGAATCCCAGATACCTTTTAAAAGTCTTACCTTCTGATTAGTTTCTTATAATGTTGTATTGCATTATGCTCACTGTATCCATGTAATTTCAACCTGGACTGCTCTCTGGCGGAGACGTGCCCCTGACTTATTATTTTCAAACTGAACAGCAACTGTCAGTCAAGTCAACCAAATCAAGAATATCAAAAAGGAAACGTAAAAGTGTAGACCAGAATGCAAACATATTTTCAATGTTGAAAAGTCTGTTGCTTATTTTTTTTTTTAATAATTAAATGTTGACCAATCAATTGAGGGCAAATGTATGTGTGATGATTTAAAATGAGCCATGCACAAACATATCTTCGAGGTAAAACAAAACAATTTCAAAGCAAACTTTTGTCGGAACAGTTAACCAGATCATGGGGCCTTTTACAGTACATCTGTTGTCATTTAATCATTGTAGTATTTGTCTGTATCTTTGAGCAATTCTATTAATATATAACATTTTAAAAATGGCAAAAGAAATGAACCTTTTGTTTGTTTGCAGACTGTGCAGATGGCGTCAAATTCCTTAACATCAGCATTAGTCAAAGGCAAGGAATGACAGTACAGGTAGGTGTTTAAATTATTGACAGGGGCCACTCTGGAGGAGAGGGCATTGAGAGCTTAGAGGATAAACAGAGGAAATTCTGTCAACGCTGAACTCAAGGGTACCTGGAGGACCAGTTTGTCTGATGGTCTAGGGTGCTGAAGATCGTTGGTTGTCACTTGTGGTGTGCCAGATAGAATAGTATCAAGATAGAAATAGCTTAAAAACGAATTATATTGAAATAATGCAACTCATTGGCAGCTTTATATCAAGTATGTTTTATGTAGTGTATATAGGCAATAGTTTATCTCTGGTTTTAAAAGGAAACTTATAAATGTTTAACATACTTCACACATGTGAAGTATGTAAACACATGTGGACTAGCGGAATCTAACTCTTAGAAAAGAGGAATCATCCGTGACTACCAAATGTGGTTGGTATTTAGTCGTGTTCATTGAAGAGCAGAGTGAGCATGGAGACGATCTACTTCATTTGACACATTATTGGTATAATTTGCTGAAGTCTCTTTCTGTGATATTAGTTTGCCCCGGAGGAGCCGTTATAGACACTATTTCTGAATCCAATTAAAAAAGATTACACCGTGGCTGGAATCTGCACCACAGCCCCGGTCCTCCAACAGCCTCCAGATACAGTTCAACATTTGAAAAATTGATTAATGGTCAGAGGCGAGAGTCTTTGCAAACCTGAGCCGGAGGTAAGTGTAATTACTCCACTAACTAGCTCAGAGAAAGAGCCCCGCAAACGCCTCCATTAGCTGGAGACGGGACGACATAAATGTCTGCTGTAAATCTCCCAGAGCTTCTACTTCATGTATGATTATGATAAGCAGAAGGTCCGTGCAGCCTCGATGGTGAATGTGAGTGTTTACGAGACTCCTGTGCTCACAGACAGACCCCAGTCGCAACAAGCTCTCACTGGTCACTCTATTTAACCTTGAAAATGACGCTGCATTTCCACAAATGAGAGACATTACAGCTGTCAGACATTACAGGTCTTCACAAGCGCCGTGGGAGAGTATCTCATCATCTCAAAGAGGTGTGGGGGTATCAGGGACAAGGGTCTGGTGAATTTGGATGATGCTGAGATGAACTGTGTGCACCATTTAGTTACTTGCGTACATTGCTTTGACATTCACTACATCCTGCCAAAATATCACACAAGCTTAGTAAACAACTTTTATCTAACCTATAATGAATGTTCCCTTTTCCATCATTCTCTTATTATGATGCCTTATAATGCACATTATTAATGAAGCTTCTGCAGCAGATTTGCAGTCTGAAATGACTCATAGCTAATGAATAGCTCATCTGCACTCGACTCAATGAGTGTTATTTTAGCTTTTTTTTTTTTTTTATATATATAACGATTTTATTCATCGTTAAGGTCGATCTGATCAACAAATCGCATGCTCACCTCATGTTATTTAGATATTTATATAATTTCCATTTTCTTTTTTAAATCAAATCACTGTTACAATACTGTGTGAGTCATTGTCTCCCATCATCACTAGATGGGATCATTGTGTTGTTAAATAATCTATTCTGCAAAAAGACCACCTACAAACAAACTGTTTGCCTATTCATCTTTGGGACCCTAGTGATGGCTGGTTCCTGCCTACAGAAAAAACCCTGTCGTGCCTCAAGTTACAGCTAAAGAAGTTAAGGTTAATGTTCTGGGGGCAGGTGTTATGTTATTGGAGAGTCAAAAGGGTGGCTCAGGTGGTAGTATAGCCTTTTCATCTTTAAATTCATGTAAGCCTTTCTTGCATTATATCTTGGACAGAAAACATTTTTATTTGTGCAGGCTTTTACCTGATTTTCTAGGACTCCTGTGTCTGTATTGTTATTGATTGTTAACGCGTTTGTGACCCTGGTCTAGGAAGGAGCTTTACAAATAACCTTTACTAACTTACTTACTTACTTTTATCTTACTTATGTCACCTTGTCAGAGTCCTATGCCTGTCTACTGGTCGGAGACAAGGACAAGACTTACCTTATTTGTAGAACCCCAATCTCAGATCTTTTAAAAAGTCAACAAGACCCTCTGTATAGATTTCAACTCAGAAAAAAACATGAAAAGACAGGGACTGCCATTGAGACAAAGTTCACTTTTATCATAAAAAATGTTAGAGTTCATTACATCTGGAATATTATTTTTTTCTGTTGTTGAATATGATTTTGAAATCAATAAAGCCAAACTGAAGTCCTACAAAAATGACTTTAATGCATTTAATGTCACTGAACCCATTGTTAGTCCGAGCATAATTGATGGATAAACGACATCATGTTCTGACTGGACAAGCTGAATGATCAAAACCTCAATGAATGATGCTTCTCTCTGTGGCAGGGCTGTCGTTATTAGAGGAGGAAGAAGAGCTGACTGCTGGCATGTGTCACAAGCTATCACAACCCTCTCAAAAGTAACCTGTATTGATGAGGATAGAAAGCCCAGAGCTGGAGCTGGAAGGTATTGATGTAGAAAAAGTCCAAACACATTTGTCAATGGTAAAAGGGAAAATCTTGAATTTGAAAATGTTTGAAAATTGACCAAGTTGTCAAAACTGAGATGTTTGGACTCTCAAGAACTAGCAGAAGTTATTCCTTATGTGTTTTATTTTATTTTACATATAATAGATTATATTGAAAAAAAACAATCAACTGAAGGATTTATTTTTACATTTTGTCTTTTGTTTTGCTTTTAAACTCAAAGTCTAATCGCAGAGGTTTGCATGGACCACACAAGGTACAAAAACCTTTGCAAACTGTTCTTTCAATGCAGAGACTGTATTCTACATCCATTGTTTAGACTTTACTTTATTGCCGCCCAAACCGCTCAGCATCAGACTGACTTGTTTCAGTGTTTTCCCTTTATGAGTTTGAAGGCTTGCAGGTGAAATCAATAGCTAAAAACAACAACAGTAGAATCAATGTCAGCTTGTTAAGTGGATGTAGCAAATAAAAAGAAACAAATTAAGTTCCTTGGCACGAATAAGGCAGGAAATAAAAGCGATACATGCCTTTTATTGACTCTGTAAGGGCAGACTTAATGATGAACATTTACATAAATGACTAATGGCTGTAAAATCAATGTAACATTCTATAATCTGAAGGAACCTAATAAAGTTTAATTGTTATAAACCCTACTTTTCTTTTTGAAAAAGCCTGTTGGATAATTGAACTGTGTGAAAAGGCCACGCCTCACACTGTAAAACGCTTGGCGAGTGCATGCTATTAGAATTACTGATTGATGCATAAAGCCATGAAAGTCTTTTTCATCTCACTGAGAATAATTTTGTCAAATGAACTGAGATTGTTGTTCCTCAAAGACTCCTGGTACGATATAGGGAAACTGTTCTCTAAAACCTGCTGCCTTTCTCTGTGGAGTTTGCCCCCCCCGTTTGAAAATCTTGGAAAACAAGAGATATTGAGAGTGGAGTCCATATGGGCATCATTCCTCTAGCAAAATATAATATGCACACTTTGTTTATACAATAAGTCCCTTAGAAGTGGAGATTTCCTAGATAATTGACATGCGGTGACAAACCCTTATGCTTGACTTATCATAGCAGAGTGGTTGTGGTTATTTTAAACAAGATTTCATCTCCTGAAAAGCTAAGCGTTTTCATCTGGTAGGCTTAAGCACATTTTCGAAGACAAATATTTAAATTAAAAGAGATTTTGTACAACCAGACACATATTGATGAGTAATATAGAGATAACACTGGTGTCAAGGTGACATTTGTTTTCGGGCTTTGGGTAACCTTGACCCTGAGATAGCATAAGGGTTAAAAGACACTCAAATCACCACATTAGTTGCCCTTTAAAAAAAAATATTGATAGAGCTCTTGGCTTGTTTTGCAAATGTAACGAGCTGAGACGTGTTAATGGAATGCTAAATTAAACATGCATGAAGTCTGTGATTCATGCAATAGATGTTGTTATGGAGACTTTGTTGTCTATTTCTTCATTTTGCTTTCAACTCTAGCCTTTAGACATCTGCTTTGTAGCCGTATTTGGGAATATTGCAGTATAACAGAGTCACCTGCGGCATGTTTTGTTATTTTCACTTTCAAACAAAGTTCCACATGCAAGAATAAAATGATTTGTTTAGACTTCAGCAACATTTTGTTACCATTTAAATCCACAAAAATATAAATACATAATAGAAGTTTTGATCATTAAATTACTTTGTCAACTAGTAACTTTATTTAAATCTTATACATCATATATAGTGTGATCGTAATCAAGGTGCTTTACTTGGGCATTTTTATAAATATTCTTGAATTGCAAAAGTTAATTTACTAATTTGATTGTATGCTGTATTCAATGAAGTCATGAAATACCCTCCTTGGTGGAGGTGAGCACACTCTTGAGTTCTTTTTAACTTTTAATATACCCTCTATCTTGGAGGTTATGTAATGATAAAACTACCGTAGGACAGTGTGTGTTAGAGAGCTGTAGCGCCTGTTCGCTCCTACTATGTGTGTTGTGGGGACATGCTCCAGAAGACTACTTCCACTTGTTACCTTGCGTTTATTGCAATCAAAAATATTTCAAGTGCTAAAAAAGGTACACAAGAAATAATCAAAAGTGCTGAACAATAATGAGTAAAATATGAATATGATGGGATTCTAGTGACATGCTTCTCTAATGGGGATTCATTATTTTATTATGTCTAATGTAATTAGCTCTACACTACTTTTCTTACTTCTGTATCTTTTCCAAATTTTAGAATCTTCTATGAGCTTTCACAGTTTTAGTTACCTTCACGCTCCAACGGTACTTCGTGATGTCAATTTGTCACATGCTCTGAATAAACCACCTCGTACCCAGTTATATACAAAATGTTGCTGCCTTGAGGGTTTATCGGTCGGTCGGTCTGTCTGTCCGTCTGTCTCCGATTTGATATTATTTTATTACAGATATTTTCAGTACAAGAAACACTCATAATGATATACATAGTTACTGACAATCTGATGGCAAATGCCATACATCTGTTCAAAGAGTGTCATATTTTTGTTTAGTACATTTATCTGAAATTAATATTTAAAGTTGTTTTTTTCCAGTGTTTTTAAAATGTGCTTCAATGAACTTTTCCACATATTTAAAGTTTTCTTATTTAATTTGGAGGATGATCTGAGATTAATGAATCTACATGTCCTAAGTATTCTACTCAAAGGAATTTAAGATTCTAAAAGCTGTTGTAATAGGCAGGCTAGAGCCCGATGAATTATTGATTATACAAACCAATCCATTCATTTAGTCTGACATTAGACTTTCATTTACTGTCTGTAAATGCAGCTTTCGAACTGCTCTACTCTTTTTTAGGTTGCTTATATCAAGGTTAGGAATTGCAACATAAGGTTGACCTGGTAGTGATGAACAGGAGGTGAAGCACGCCTGTGACTTCTTATAATCAATAGATCGATAGAAATCACTTGTTTAAAAAAAGGGATTTTGCTTCCCTGTAACAGGACTATGCTCGGCTTCATACTCATATTTATAAATGCAGTCAGCGATCTTTCGCCATCCCCCACCGTAGAAGGTCATGTCATGTAGAGAGGATCTATAGCATCTTGCAGTTTTTTTTTTTCAATCGTATCACCAGGGGTAGTCAAACATCTGTGGTGGTGGTCTCGCTCTGGGTACAGCCTCCATCCCCCCTGAAGAGTCAGCATATAGATCAAGCTGAGGGTGACTGACTACCTGCCTCCACTCACAATAGCTGCAGGATCGAGCACTCTATGTGAGAGTGATAGATCAGCGCGGTGAGATGCTACATCCCTCTATTGATTACACAAGTGACAAAGTGACGGTCGGGGTGTGAAGAGGAGCTACACATACATCACCCATAATAATTATGATGATTGCACTTCGATTCCTGGAAAGCTGAGAAGAGGGAGAAATTGAACCGTTAAATTGGATTACAGCTAAAGCAAGTGTGGTCATGTGTTTACTGACATGGTTCCCTCATGACAGGATGTCAAACTTTCATAGAGAAAGAAATATGGCCACCAGAAGCACTTTTGTCCCCCCATAGTTTGTAGTATTGGAATGATATGATACTAGACAATTGGCCAAAATAATTGATGAATTATTCATTCTCATTCAATTGATAAGCATGCCATGTGAGATGAAATTACTTGAATGCACCACTCAATGTATTTGTCTACATTGTCTACCTTTGCATTAAAGCCGCAATATGTAAGATTTAACAAAAAGATCATTGCCCCCTCCAGTGTCAGAACCCTCTAACTGTAAAACATTGACACATTACAGCCCACACTTTTGTTAACAAAGCATTAAGGCTCTACCTACAACTTGAAAAAGTCTCTCAGTACTGAGAAAGAAGAAATACATATTAAAACACTGTCTCTGACCCACTGATATAAACCAGTTCGATGGTCACATGACTCTCCAGGCGGGACTTCAAGACAAAGTTACGCAGTGGAGAATTATAGAAATAAAAGTAAGATTGTTCTATTTTGTGAATTATGACTGTTCAGATTTTCTTTTTTAAATGTGCATATAGTTGTTATAAAACGATAAACGATTGTGTTTCACTTATCATCATATAAAGTGGAAATTTGATTTTCATTGACAAAAAGTATTAGTTTGTTGGTGCCTCGTCACAACATCATCAGTTATATCGACTGTAGGTGAACATTAAATATTTTTTATTACCTTGACCCTAAATGCTGTTTTTTACTTTCTTAAGCTTTGAATCAGTCAAATAAAACCTTGTGAGTCTAGTTTACGCTGTTATTAAAATTATCACTAGTAGGTCATCGAAAAACATCTAATCCAGAAACTGTTGTCCTGACAGGCCAATTCAGATTTTTATTTGGCAGGAGTGAGGGGACATCTAGTATGCCAATCGTTTACAGCCAAAGGACGTTCTCTCAACGATAAAGTTGGTCTGGAATTCGATATTTGATTCTGAAGAAACCTAGATGAAACATAAAATTGTTTTCTTTATTGAAAAAAAGAAACAGACCAAGGTGAAAAATATACAGTTTTCAGATATTACAGAGACAGATGTTTGAAAGGTGGAATTGTGTATTTGATCATCAGTACAACTGTACAAAAAAGAATAATTTACAAAAACGGTTACAACAACTTCAACCTGTCACAGAAGCGTACACGTTCCAACCTAGCAAATTTGAATGTAAATAAAAATAAACACAATAAAACATGTAAAGACAAGATACCGGGGAGAAAAACTGATATAAAGCAACGAAAAAAAAAGTTTTTTTTTAATCTTTATAATACAGAAATATTATGATGAATTTGAAACACTTTCTTCTCATGCAACTTCGTCAACCACTCACTACACTGGTACTCACCTGTGACGCACATCTTTGTCAACACAATTTCTCTGCAAACATAATGCCGAAATATTATTATTATTATCTATTATATTGTTATATATAATAATATTGTTTTATTTTGAAAAAAAAAAGAAGTTATTTTACTGCAGCTTCATTCTCATATCACCAGCTTTCGTCGCTGCTGTTGCATGGAGAAACATTGAGAAGCCACTAACCCTAGAACATTTTCCCCTCATGAACTTGTGCTCCCTTGATTCAGGGTTTCTTCAGAGACTTGATCGACATCATCCAAGACTTGCCATCCATAGTCAATGTTGCTGTTACTCACTGTGACGTCAGTGTTTAGTCCAGCAGGATTCAGATGTTCTTGCTGCGAGGGTGTAAACCACTCAAGTGTTTCTGCAACACTCACCCACTGGACCTGCTGCAACCACCTCTGGAAGATTGTGGATTCAACTCTCTTTATGCACCTAAATTAGCATCAAAGACACAAATAATTGAAGAATGTTCTGTTCAAGTAGTTCTGGAGTGTGAAGAAGTGTTTTTCATCGGAGCCACATTACACCAGAGACCCTCAAGGCTGAGTGCCACTTCAGCAGGATCGCCTTACTTGTGCAACATTTTGTGGAGTTAATTAAGCTCAGTAGAAAGCGAGAGAAAACATCGCTCCACTGCAATAACTGCTCTCCTCTCCACCCGTCGCCCAGCTGAAAGTTTATCACTCGACGAACAGACGGATTGCACAGCCTTGTTAGTGTCACCTGGGGAATAGTATAGGCTGCTGGGTTAAGTAGGCGGGAATGCTGCGATCAATAGTGATCCATCAATGTATTTTGTTGGTTTCTTGCTTAAATTTTCCACAGTTCTGCGTGGAATGTAAATCGAAAACTCACAGTTAATTAAAAAATGAGAAACACTTAATAAAGTTAATTTGAGGAAAATAAAAAGAACATTAGTCAGACAGCCATTTTTAAATAGAACACTATAAAAAAAAATCTATGGATGAAAACTGTAAATACATGGCTTAACCTGCACATTCTCTGGATTTAGTCAATATGTTTTTTCTTTAATCTAAAATACAGTTGAGTGCTGAAAGATCACCACAAAAGGAGTAGGTTGTGTTAGAAGAAGAGTATTCAAGAGCCCAGAGACTAAAATCTATCTGTCTTTTTCTCGTTCCTTTGTGACCTTTCTTCTGACCTACACTAACTGGTTGACATGTACACACACACAGACATGCACTAACACACACACACACACAAACACTGAGACATCCACAATGTCTTTTGCCATAATCAGTAAAACATTTTCTGATTTTTTTATATTTTATCTGATAGATCCTTTTCATTTCAAAATTGTAATTTAACATCAGACTAAACCAGTTATATAGTCATAATATATATATAAATGGATGTAACCACATAATAATGGAAAAATAATTCATAGTTCATTTATTTATGTGTTTTGAGATACATTTGCTATGTCAACTTTTTTTCTATTCTGATCTTGTTTTTTCAGACTTGTTTTTTCTTTTCTCCAGCCATTTTCAATTTCAATAAAAATTTAAGTCCATAATTGTATCACATTGATCATATTTAGAATCAAACCCAGCCTTAAAGATACATATCCATGAGCAAGTTTGCATTTAGTTTTGCTTCATTATGATTGCAACAACATGATCTGTAAATAAAAATGTAAAATAGCAGCTTTAATTTCGGGTTCCTCCTCGTAAAACAGTGATGCATGTAATGTGCGCTGGTGTGTGTTGTTGGTGTGTGCGTGCAGGTCGGGTATAAAGAGGGAGCCTCAGTTGGAGCGGCCACAGATGAGAGAGGAGCTCCAGCAGTTAGGGACACTCTCAGTGAGATAAGTGGCCACGGATCTATGGAGAAGAAGAAGGAGATCATGAGGCTTTGAGGAGGTCCAGTCACCTTCGTCTTCGGTCCGACACGGCGGGATTAAGTTCCGAAGCTCCGCTCGCTCCGGGCGCCGCGATGGGGATCGACCGGCGGAGGAGAGGCTCTCTGGCGCTCACCTTAAACTTCGTGGCTCTTTTCTTGGCCGTGTCCGCGCTGACCTCCAGCTACTGGTGCGAGGGGACCCGGAAAGTGGTCAAGCCCTTCTGCACCGGACCCGTGACCACCAAGCAGTCCTTCTGCATCCGCTTCAACAGCTCCAACCTGAACGATACGCGCCTGGTCCAGTACATCTGGGAGACCGGGGAGGACAAGTACGTGATGAGGAAGTTCCACACCGGCATCTGGTTCTCCTGCGAGCAGAACATCAACATGACCGGTAGGTGTTCTCGCCGGAGCCCCGGGTTCAGGACGCGCGGGTCAGCCGTGCGCGCAAGGCGCAACCGGAGCCATGTAATCTCCTTTATACTAATGTTGTTTAGATCTCTTTGTCACAAAACAGAAACCCAAATAAATTATTCAGAATCCTCTTTAAAAAATAATCCATCCTGAGATTAAATGTTTGGTCTTAACGTTTCATTAAATATTCTTCTTTCGTTCATTTCAACTTGAACTTTCTCTTTTCTAAACGTATCAAAAATTAATTATAAATTCTAATATTTTTGTATTTTTTTAGTCCAAAATATAACATAGTTTTAACAGTTTCATTCATCAAAGCTCCTCTTATTTTGTCAATCGGTCTGTATTCTCTGTATGGGTTTTTAAAGTACGTTTTAATCTCTTGTCTCAATTATTTTGCCTGAAATTAATTAGAAAATAGATTTATTTTGGATGATTTATTCAAAGCAGCTAAGTTGCTCAGTCATAGGTCAGTTACCCAGGGTAGAGCTACTGAAACAGCTGCTTAAGGAGGTTTTATCCATCTGTTAAACATAGCGGCACAAATCATTGGATAACATTGATTTGTGTAACATCATCTATCATCTGTCATGTTTCCTGCAAAAACCTAAAAGAATGTCAATGAGGAAGAATGCCAGAAAATGTCATCTGTCAATTGTCAATTAAATTTGAATGTGATATTTGGTTGCAGGTAATTATATTTGTACAGACAGTTATCATGGTAACTTTTTAACTGAAGAAGACCAATTAAAACATCTATTGTTATAAACTTTTATTCCACTTTTTAACATCTAAGGCCAACATCATCACTTTTAATACACCCTCCTCTCTTTCGAAGTCAACAACAACTTACACAAAAATTGTTCATAATCATATCAACCACATTCCAAAAATTGAGGCTCTAGCACTTCTACGAAAACAGTATAATACTGATGAGATGATTCAAAGGATTTTGTGACTCGAGTTAAGGACATCAGTAAATTTCAGTGTCATATCCCTAGATTTGCTTGATTGGATCAAAGCATAAAGCCAAATGAGATGTGCCACCTGTGCCTCCTTGGAATAGAAATGAGAAATATGTGTCTGAATTTACAGCCCTCATATTCTTAATATTACTTTGATCTTTACATCTATTTTCTTTTCTTCTCCAATCCTTTTACTTTCCTCGTTTAGAATGAGAACGTTATTCTAAAGTATAAAATGTCCTCATTGACGAAGGAAATGTTATGCCTAATCCACTGATGGTCCACTTAGGGAATCAAAACAGGAATTCTGAAGTCTGTTTGTGTCGTCTGAAGAGATGAATTTGGTCATCTCGAATGACGATTGATGGTGAATTATTTGAATTAATGTTGCTGAATGGTCACATGGAGACAGACCGGAGACAATCATTTAATTCGCTTACTCACCTTTCAAGACTGTGTCGCAAAAAATCTGTGACAAACAGCCCATGCTGAGTCATTATTTTGTTTATGTGAATACATGGGGCAACATCAGGTATTTCAAAGTGAATCCAAGGTGGAAGTGCATAATTACAGCTAAGCTCAAAACACGATCTTAAATACTTGTTTCACTATCATCACAGACTGTACTTTTATAACATTTCCTCTTTTATTCAATCCCCTTTTATTATTTCCATTCAATTTGCATAATAGTAGGCGTGGTTTACTTGACTGACAAGTGATCATTTATTAGCCGCCATAGCCTCAACTAAATGACCAGGGTTTTATTGCCCATTCATAATTCAGCCTGCTCGACCCGAATCTGCCTGAACCAGAAAATTACATTTCCAATATGTCAGCGACCTATGATTGGATTGAAATCCGTTGTTCAGAAACAGATGACATCACAGATACAATGTGCACATTGTATGCAGTGTTTAGGTAAACCATTTCAAACACAAATGAGCTTTATTTCTAATACAATGCATGTTGGAAAAGGACGGGTAAGCATCAGTGATGCTTAATTCAGATCACATAAAATTACAGTATTCTCTCGCAGCCTATATACCATGATTTTTTATTATCCCTTTATGACCTTTTTTTTCTTCTTCCACTTGTTCTCTTGCAACTTGGACTTTAAAACATGATTGTTTTTCCTTAACAACAGTATCTTCTTTTAGGCTGACAATTTGTTTGCTGTATTGCCTTATTGGGTTGTAATTTCCAATTCCCCAAAAAGATTATTGTACGCCTTGTCATGTGAATCAAAAATTGTGTCACCCTGTTTTTTTTTCTCTCCAATCCTCTGCTGCTTTAAATTGTAGTTTATACATTTTACATGTTTTGCTTGCAGGTGAAAACTGCCGAAGCTTCCTCTATGTTGCTCCGTCAAATGAAAGAGGTACGTTGTTTTGAAGCTCAAACTGACTCCTGTCAACCACCCATCACACTAAAACCTGCACGAGATTCTTGAATTCATCAGCGACTTCTGCCTGCTTTCTTTGTATACAACAAATTATTGGTTTGTTAGGGGAAGAAATCTCTTTAGGTCAACTTTAGGTCATTTGTTTCTACACATCAAAACAAAGCCCAAGCCACTGGCACAAGCAGTCCACGTCCGTGAGAGCGGCAGGTTATTTTATTAATATAGTGGACATGACTGATGTCAGCGTCTATGAGCTCTGCTGATGGTCAGATGAAGACTGTCTCCATCACACAGGAAATTACAAAGAAAAGTCTGATCTGTATCTTGGTTTGTTTGTGTATTCGCAAAACAAACAATGTCACAGTGAGATACACTTATTTCTAATCCTAAGGATATATATCCTAATGGTATTTATGTGGCCCTCATAAGGCTTTTTCATTATTTTTTCTGGATCACTTTGTAATTTTGGCTCGCTTGTCTCTCATTACAGTCACATTTTATGATGTAGTTGTTTGGTAATTTAACTTTCCAACCTCTGATTTAGATAATCATGAAAAAAAGATTGCCCACAATAAGAGCTGTGATTTCTCAGTTACCTCTGCTTTGTACGGATATAATTGTCTGATGACAGTAATAATAGTACGCCTCTTTGACTCGATCTTTTCGATGTTTCCCATTATTCCCTGATGAGTGAAGCTCCAGGAACAGGATTCAAATAATCAATAATTTCTTGTATTTAGCATTTTTTCATCTAAGATAGCTTCCAATATTTAGCTGTGATACTCATCCACTTTAATAAGTTTTGTGTAGCTGAAGAAGATAGGTATGTACCCACAACATCTATAATAATTTTCACAATGAGCATCATAATTGTTCGAGATCAAAGACTGTGCACCTTCCACTACCAATGTCAGAGCTTGAATCCATTTTTTTTTAATTAAAGAAACCTTTTAATTGTTTAAAATGATTTCTCCATTCACTCACATTTCCAAAATCTGGAGAACCTCGGTGTCAAACCTGAGAGTGTTAATGTATACAGTATATTGATTTTCTAAAAGATCTCACCTAGAGTCAAATGTCTGAATCTTAATATGGGAGTTATGTCCTTCAGACAGAGTAATTTATGGGAACATTATAGTTGAATTCATGATAAAGTGCAGAAAGAAAACCTTCAGTTACCTATATAAAGTTATACCCAAAACATTATTGCCCGTTTTATCTGGACATTGTCCTTTTTAAGCCACAACCTTAATGGAACAGCCAGTGGCAGTATGATTCCCAAACTTTACACCACACAGAAATGTTACAGCACAGAGAATGACGGTTTCTTTAAAGTTTGGTAGATCTAAAAATGAGTTTTTCTGTCCCTTTATCAACATTCCATGGAACTTGAATTGAAATATGTTCTTTAGTGTTTGGGGTTATTTTACTAACACTGAAAGACTGACTGAATCTAATATTACAGTTTTTCTCAGTCGCGAACATCAGTGAGCATTTGAACAACAGTTCAGTGCATTTCTCAAAACAATAAGTGCAAACTGCAAAACCTAGTGGATAACCTGCATTCTGATCTGAGAAAAGCACCAAAGCAACTGAGAAAAACTGTAAAGCAGCCTTTAGTAATATTTGACCTTCAAAAACTTATTTTCTGTAATGATTGATTTAACTTTGAACAATTATGACTCCTGTAGTAGAAATATCGAACTATTATTTTAACCATATTCTTCACTACATAACTTTGTCTGTATGTGTATCATGTGACCACCAAACTGTTTTAATTTAATTTCCTATTTGAACTTACTGGGAAGATGACATAAAGAAACTGATCTCTGAAATACAAAAGTATTTATATTGTTTTGTAAACAATGCACATGTTGTTTGTGTGCATTGTTAGAGCTTTGCAGTCTCTATTACAACTTCACTAGTAAAATAAAGGATTTAACAAGTTCATTTCTCTGCTGAAAAATTAAAATCACTCATGACACTTAATTGTTTTTTTTTACTTTTAACTTCGACACTTAACACTATAAGTTGGCAAACTGTATAAGTAAAGTTTTGTATTCAAAAGTTGCTTTTTTGGCTGTATCATTTAAAAAGAGATGACAATGATTAATTAATAATAAATAGCTAGGCTTGTCAAATGAATAGATCTAACGATCTGTCTGATGAGGTACTCAAAGATCTCCAGTTATCAATGGTAAGTATTCAAATGTAGCTTGAAAATCTGATTAAAGTATTCTCTCATAATTTAAGTGTCTCTATATAGTCATGAGAGCAGAAAACAATCCCAATCAGCAGTACTAGGCAAAAAATATATACTCAGTAACTCAAACACATTTCTTTGTTTGGAGGCTTTTGTCAATTATTATAAACCACTTGAAATGTCTGCTCTCATTTTCTGTTTTTAATAATGCAGGCTGTTGTGAACTCCAGGTGATGAAATCTCCCCCAGAGGGTTGTACACACAGTACAGGCCCACAGATATTTAGCAGCCCGATCTCTGAATCGGTTGTCTCTAGGTGGATTCAATGTCCTTCAACTGACTCTGAAGGTTAATGACATGCATGATGGGGGTCAGTGGTCTACCTTTAACATCTTCCATTCCCCCCCCCCCTCGCACTACTTCTCTACTCCCTCACCCTCCATTTGCCCTTGTTCACCCATATTCTCCATCTCTGGCTCGCTGCATCTCCTCCATCATTCACCCAAGCATATCTGCCCAACCCCCACACGACAAGACCCAGCTTTGATAACACCAAGTTTCTCCTCAGGGGTGCTGTGGCTTTGCATCGTTGCCGAGTGCCTGTACATCCTCCTGCTGGCCACCGGGGGCATCCTCATGTCGATAGAGGTCTGTCAGTTTGGAAATGTTATCGACGGCCTCAAGCTCAACGCCTTCGCTGCCATATTCACTGTGCTATCAGGTTGGTTCTTCACTGTTATTAAAAATATTAATCTAATGCAGCCTAGAGGCAGTTTCTCCTTGCTACAGTTGCATTATCGCATGCTCTTGCAGGGTACTAGATCTGCACCAGTAGTATAGTAACAATATAAATATTAAACATTGAAACCTCACAATCGATCTTTGTGAAATGATACAGAGATGCCTAACTTAAACATATATAAATGTGCAGCTCTCATTCTATCAGGTCCAATATTTAATTTACCACAACAATAATGGACAAGGTATACCTCACCACAGGACGGACCAAATACTGTTATAACCCTGTGTTGTCCTTTTTTACTCCCTTTGTCACTATGTAAATTAAAGAAAAGAAAAAGAAAAAGTAATTTTCTAACATTTTACAATTTTAGCTTGGACACCAAAGGAAAATTCTGTTTGTGGTTATTTTGACTTGCATATATCTGCAGCACATCTTCTACCTTTGTCACACTGTTTACTGCCTTCACATTCCTTCACGTGCCAAATTGAAACATTACTGTGAACCAGTGCTGGTGATCACAACCATAAGCTAAATATGTCAAATATACAGTATTATTCTGAAGATAAATTTCAATTTACCTACAGAAACCTGTGAAAAAGTGTAAATAAAATAGAATCAAATAATAGTTGCTGGTTGGACACAAGCTCAATTGTAAGATAGATAAATAAGAACATTAATTCATAAAATATGATCATTAATTTTGGTCGCCTTCACAAACCTTACGTTAAAAAGGTATGTAAAAAGCACAAACTCCAGCTATGACTGGACAGAGTGAATCAGAAAAATAATATTGGAGAAAATGTACTCTGATCCTACCTGCACCTGCTCTGGCTGCACTTGATGGAGGAACAAGCCACTTTCTGCTTCATCTGACTTTAACACGGTCCCTGAGGCTGCCATGGAAGGTGTGGAGAGGCTGTTAAGGGAGAGATAGAATATCTCAGTGATGCCAGGAGGAAGAAGAAGCTTCAGTCTTCTCAGCTTCTTCTTTTCCTTTTGATATACCTATTGTCTCTTCACATCAATACAAGGAATCTGCTAAAACTGTTAGCAATGTTTGCAATGTAGGAAGCACATACACAGGCATTAGTGATTGGTATATAAAACAGCATCAGTTGTTTGATGCTGTATCATTACGCAGTTACCTTTGAAAGGCCACCAGATGGCTCTCTATGAAAATGCTGCCAGGTTTCATTGAGTAAATAGATCGGAGACAAATATAATAATGCAAAAAGTGCCATCTATTGGCTTTTTAAAATGAAGACACTTCTTCACGATACAGGAGTGTATCAACAACTGATGCTGTATCATGAGGCCTTATCAACACAGGCATATAAGGGGGAAAAACTTCCTATTCAGAAGCTTCAAACATAAAGAGAAATGTAATTTTAACAATTAATGTAATTATTTAATAACCAAAATCGCCCTCAGTATTTTCTACAACTCAGTTACTGTGGCAAACCCGTTAAAAAACTTTTTTTTTTACTTTTCTACATTTCAACCTCAGACTCAAGTGATGCTTAGTAAAGTCCGCCGGGGGCCGAAGCCACTGATAGAAACCATGGTGCGGATTAGACGGGAACAAAAGGATGGGAAGTCTAATGGTTTTATTTTGGCAGGCTAATACATTTCCAGAGTTCTCTTGTCTCTGGTGTTTCTCTCTCAACATATCCAGGTCACTGCCAGCTTCTGTGCGGACTTACCGCGCGCCGGCAGCCTCCCTCTCTCTCTGTGGAGGACTTAGTGGTGACCTTCCCTCTAATCCACTCTGTGAAAATGAACCCTCCACGACACCGTGGGCATTAAATCAAAAGTGTGCCACACTCTTCTCTACAACAATGACTTGCACCGGTCCACTTACACACCTGAGATGATCGAGGGGTCGTGTGAAAGAGCCGCAGGGCTAACTACTGGACGTCTGCTTGGGTTCTTTGTGTTTCACGTTTGATCTATTGTGTCACACAGAAGTGCTTCCGACTCTGAGGAAGCTGTTTAAGGGGAATGTTGACGTATGACAGTAAAGTATGTTTACCGAATTGTGAATTTCGATGCACCATGTAGATCCTATTCTAAATTTCACTGGTGAAAAGAATCAAGCTTTGATATTACATTTGGAAGTAGCTTCATGATATTACATATTTGAAATCAGGATGATTAAAGACACCTGAGCTAACATAAACACTTACCAAAGATTTAAAGGAGTGATAGGTAGCACTAAACAGTCTAAAATAAGACAATAATTATTAATAGTGGTGTTGCATTATTTAGAGGTAGAGCCAGAAAGAGAGCTAACTAAATACGATATGTTCTGAGTGTACTCAGATATTCACACAAAAGAAAACATGAATCAAGATGGCACTCAAACATCTGGGTCTCTCTCACATCATAGCATGTGCCACAATAAATATACAATTTCACAATCCTTTGAAATGTTCAGTGTCTGAAAGCATATGGTGGCTTGTCAGGATGGCTGCATATACCAAAATGCCAAAATAACAAAAGACCTCCCTGGCTTCCATAAATACATATGCAGTAGTGGATGTGGTTCACCTTGACCCAGAGACGACACAAGCGATATCATAAACACATTTATTTTCAGACCGCCGGGTCACCCTCACCCTGAGACCCGGTTGAGAGGTTTTCAGGGTTAAGTTGATTCAATCTCATCTGAAAAAGCTGCATGTGTGAGAATTTTTATAAACAATTTGTGTACATCCTTTAAATTCCATGGGTCTCTCAAAGCTTGTAGATGTAAAAAGCTAATTATCCTACTGAGCTCACATGTACAGAAGTCACTAGATGATAAAAACATTATTTGTATTCTTCTGCGGCACAACAGAAGGTAGGTCAGGGTTGCATGTTCAGAAAATGTTGAAGGCCTTGAAAATGACATGTCTGTTTACTTGTCTTCCTACTGGGGATGTGGCCAATATTATTATTATTATTGGTATTTAAGCCTTAAGGAGTCAACCTGACCACGCATGTAGCAATGGGCTGATGTTTTGTTCTACAAAATCAGGCGAATATACAGTATATGTATATATATATATGATGCCAACAGAACATCTATTTTCACTTTGTAAGCTTCAGACCCCCTTTAAAGTGTGCAAGAAGCAGCATAGGCAATAAATGATGCGGATGTTATGAGCAGATGCAGAGGATAGACAGGGCTCCTTCTTCTGAATGTTTATCTGAATACACTGGTGATATAGGACATGTTTACTGTAGGTCAGGGTTGCAAAAGAACTCCCATGCAGCTCGCTAAACCTGGAGGTGCATTCAGAGAGAATGATTGAGTCTCTGTTGGACTGATTTGAAAGGAAGGCACAATCACTACTCTCCTTTTGAGCCAAGGCTGAATGACTAATAGATCATAAATGTCAGAGCAATACTACCATTAGTGTGTAATTTTATGTATTAATCTATTCACATGTGCAGCAGTGCAGAATACAAATATGATTGTCTACGCAAATTTCATTTGCATATTTCCCAGCAGCACTCAAACAAAGATTTGTATTCAATGTTGAGTAATAAAATATAGTCTGAGTGAGTCATTAGTAACCTGCTGCTTTGTGTGATTCACTAGGATAGACGATGCAATTGGGCCAATCATGATTAAAAAAAACAAAGATTTAAACATATTGTGGGACGAGTCACTTGGAGACTTTATTTTGTTTTGCGAACAAATGCTGTTGCTTCATTTGATGGCATTGCTGCTTATCTTACACCGGCCCTTCTGCAGGTATACATTTTTGTACTTATATTATCCCATTTATTATTTTCTACATTTAAATTCCCAACAAGTAATCTTCTATTACTCCCATATACCTAAACCTTTTGTGTCAGGTTTGTTCTGCCATCAAGAAAACTATTTCGAATTTTCAAATCATTTAGATGGCTTGACAAATGTTTTTCCAATTTACATTGTATAATTGGTTCCTGTTACATCATAAAGTCTTAAACAATAATTATCTTCAGGTCACACGATTATAAAAAATTCACTTGATGATGTGAAAATAATTTGTAATTTGTTAATATAGGCCATTCAAACCCTCAAGGATCAAAACACGGATCTGCTAACAGAACTGTACACAGATTTTAACCACACCGGAAACAGAGTGAGTTGGTCATTTAATCTTATCAAATATATGAACATCGCGGATAGTTTAAAGAGATGTATGATGGGTAAAAGGTTTTTGGAACCACTCTCGCTTAAGGAATGCATGCAATGGATGTTTGGTTTAGCTTAACTTTCATGATATACGAAGTCAGAAGCGATACATCTCCTACACTCCGTTTTATTTAATATTCCCTATATTTCATCAGTTGCATGTTGTTGTCTATCGTGTTAACATGTGCGACAGACGCCATAATTTACCTCTGATATAATCTCTGCCTTAAAATTTCCCCAAAGTTTAATGAAACCTTCTCTGACCACCATACTAAGTTAGTTCAGCTTTCATACATATTTAGGTGTGATTGATAGTAATTTTAGCAGATGATTATTTGCTGTTTCATTTTGTATTTGCTTAAGGTGCAAGGGTGTAACTGAGTGCTACTTAACTCTGATTAGACAAAATAAGGTCTAAAATAACTCACTTCACCCGAAGTGAAAAGTGCTAACTAAGACTTCCTCACTGGAATCAAGGCCTATGGCTTTTCAAATAAATATTCAGTTAGCAGATTACCAAATACCTCCAAAAACCTCATTCACAGACACATTATTCAGAAGAATTTCCTTGTAGTTTTACACCTACAATTGTCTGTATCTCAACATTTAAAGCTGCTAAAGCAAGGAGGAACAATATAAAACATAATTATTTCATTCTCTTTTATTGTTGCGTTATAGCTTGTGAAACACTTCATAAGAAGTTCTTTATTGTGCTTGTAATGGACTTTATATTGAGGGACCCGTTGGCTATCAGATCTGCAACATCAAACTCTAAAATCCCCCTGATATAAAGAAAGCACTCAAAGAACGATAAGAGTTCTTCTATTGATTGAAGTATCACAGCAACGTTGTGTGAGTTGACTTCTTCTATGGTGTGGATGACTGACAGCATTAACCTTTATTTATTTAATTTACATTTACCATGTTTTGTAACTTTTTCTTTAAGATGAATAACCAAGGGACCGCTGGTTATGGTTCTGAAGAATACACACTTATACAGTTATTAAAATCACAAAGCTCACCCGGGTTTGTTTCATATTGTCCTGTCTTTGATGCCTTCAAATGTGTGTAGACGTTTCTGAGATAGCTGCTAGCAAAATCATTTCTAAGGCTGAAGAGAGGAGTTTCCCGCCAGACTTTGGCACTAATATCAAAAGGAAAGTGTTGAGGATGTTGTGGAAAAGTTGTGGCAAGCAGAAAGCAGTAAAACTACTCATCATCTGTCAAACAATGAACCCCTTTGATTAAATTCTTTAAAAATCTAAACTTTAAATGACGTTTTAAAAAGTAGTCAATAGTGTGACAGTGTATGCAAAAGTTTAATCATCATCATCAATGCTCTTAATTCTCTTTGAACGTTGCCATTTCACAATGTTAACCTACATTAAGAAATCTATAGGCACAAGACTACATTCTTCATACATGCGTTTGATTCAGAAGTATGTCTATGTGTCAAAAAATTCTTCTCTGATAAATATTTCTTAGTCTGGCAGCTGATAATCGTAAAAACATGCCTAAAGCCTTCACTCAACAATGCTGCTAGCGCCATTCTTGAAGGTTCTGTTGTTGTCAACAGACTTATCAGTCAACGGTAATAGACGACCTTCGATGAGGTATCTGCTTTTAAGATTAATCCCATTTCTAAGTCCCCAAATGACCCTCATTCCTTAATTTGAGGGCTAGTTTTGGGATTGATCTTGAGGTTTCTATTTCGTTTAAATACAATTTATGTTTAATACTTTGAATAATTTGTCATGTATTACACAAGCTCTCTTCCATGCAATATGCCCGAAACAGCTCCAGAGGTAGGTTTTCAGGAGTCATCCTAAAAAGTTTTTAGGGCCGCTTTAACTAGCCTCCCTCATTGTCGACTTCAAGAAAGAGTCTAGATGGATCATTTTTATTTTGGTTTCTTGTACCTCGATTTGTTGTTTTCAGCCACTGTGCAAAGCTCCTGAGCCTACAGTATGAGATGAGAAAAAATCATGGAAACATAGACCCACTGGTAAATCGAGTGCTTCACGTTCAAGCTCAACTCTTTCTTCATGACAACTGACAAATACAAAGACCTCATGGCTTAAATTTCTCCCTCTCTCATGGACAAGACCCTAAGATGCTACATCTTGCTTCCAACCAGGAATGGATATTCCAGCCTTTTTTTTCTGAATGAGAAACATTGTCCCGTATTTAGACGGGCTAAGTCTCATCTGGATGTTTTACATTGGGCAGTGAATCCAAACGCTGAGTTCAGAAGGTTCAGGCCTTATGAAACCAACATTACTACATCATCTGTAAAAGATGGAGATGAGATCTTCAAACTCAAAAGTATAGAAAGCACAAAGACATTTTTTCAAAAAAAATTATAAAGCAATGATAAAGCACAGGCCTGGGTGAGTTCAACTGTAACTGGTAAGGAATTTGACATTTTTTGCCTAAAATGTGGACCAATTATCCCTTGTTTACAAGTTTGGCATCCCGGCAAGATACCTTTAGCAATCTTGTTCTCAGCCTTTCCTGTAAGGTCTACCCAGGGGTACTGAGGTGGATGATAGAGGAGCAGAGTCATTATTGTCCACTGAGATTATTTTAGAGCAGTTACTCTCTAAAATAAGCTCTAGTTTTTCCAATTTAACCTAAAGTAGAATATCTCAAGGTTGGATGTTTAAGGTTAAATTACCGCTCTTGTCTGTTTCAATGTTGTTCTCTCCATTATTCCTTGTGTCCTTGTTGAGTACTCTGGCACCTTAAAAATAAACAACCTGTACGGACACTTGCTGGAAATAACACGACCTTCCATGAGCAGCGCAGGCCTGCTTTATTTTATTATTTTTTTTCTACATGAATTAGAGCTCACAGTGTTACGCTCATCCTGACACAAAGCCGTGCTTGGTCTGAATAGCATTATGGTAATACTATGAGTGGGATAACAGCAGGAATAAACATGAGCCCTGACAAGGATCAGATGGGAATTCAAATGTTCGGATGTTGCCGTAGCAGGAAAAGAGAAGCGGGGATTGTGTAGTAATTGAGGGATAAAAAAAAAAAGGCTGTACCCTTGTTGGTTACAGGTGATCAGGGAGCTCCTCTTCAATCCCCTGTGCACGTTTTCTTTCTTCTCACTGCAGCCTTTGAAACTACCCAAACAAATGATGCTGAGGGTAAACTTGAAAACATTCCAGAGAAAAGGAAATGTTCCATGGACTCATAATGCTTAAATTAGCATTAAGAATAAATATAACCGTTGAAAAAACAATATTGAAACAGAAAATAGACATAGACATAGTAAAATGAAGAAAAATCACATCAAATATATGTATTTAAGTTACAATCTAATAATTGTTCTTATATACAATAATTATCTAGTATTAAAATTCCCAAAATACACTGCAACATTTAACATTGTGATGGCCAAAGTGTCAAATCAAATGTGCAATGCCAATTACACATGTTATGTTTCCAAGAAATCAAATGAAAATCAAGTTACCAGTGTTGTTTGACTCAGGAACATGAAGTTAAATCCATGAGCTGTAGTAGAGCTCCGCTGTTACATTTCTAATTATACAGATGCTGTTGCTCTGTAGATAAGCCTATTTTGTTACTTGATTGTAGATTGAGCCGTCTAGTGTCATACAGATCAGGTTCTGACCTTTATGTATCCTCAAAGTTCTTTCAAATAAACCTTCTCTATAAGGAGTTCAGTGCTAATTACTTATCCCTGGGTTCTATGACCACATGTTTTCATTACAATGACAGAGAGAGTCTAATCCACAGAAGAATCATTTTATGCTTATATATTAAAAATGTATTTCTTGGCTTGATGGTGAATGTTTAAAAAACAATCTAGTGATGGGTTTTCTGATTTTAGCGGGAAACAATGCCAAATGTGCACGTAGCCTCAAAGCAATGTATCACTGTCATCTAGTGGTTGAAAATTAAAATGACATCCCATGCGCAGGCCTGCTGGGGATGGTGGCCCACATGATGTTCACCACAGCCTTCCAGCTGACTGTCAGTCTGGGCCCAGAGGACTGGAAACCTCAGACGTGGGACTACAGCTGGTCGTACATGTGAGTATTGGAACATGGGCAGATATAATCACATAACGAAAAACAAAAAGGACAGAAAAAAAATATTATACATTTTTGCTTGATGCCCCCTCACAACAGCCCCTGAGGACATGTAATTGTCCACCACTGTCTTATAAATATTTCTTCCAAAGTCATGGGACTATGTTGACTTTGCTAGATATGCAAGTAAAGATGTCATCTTTCAGAAAATATATGAAACCATTATGTTACTTTTGTCCTTCCCAGATTAGCCTGGAGCTCCTTCACAGCGTGCATGGCGTCATCCGTCACCACCATCAATCGCTACACTAAAACCATCCTGGAGTTCAAGCACAAGCGGAGGAACATTGAGAAGAACCTGAAGATCAAGCAAAAGCTGTTGGAGCTGGACTCTCCGGAGCAGGTGTGGGACATGTACATCAGCTCGGTGCCGAGCACAGCCGAAGAGCTCCTCGATCTCTCATCCAATTGCCGCAAACTTTCCAACACTTCTATCTTCCTGGACCTGAACGACCTGCCGGATGCACAAGGGGAGGAATACTGCTAGAAAACACATCGGGGAAATTGGGGATTTGATCCACATGATGGGAGAAGGTTGAGTGTAGACTTCCATTGCTGATCCATAGGATGCCAAATTCTCGAGAATTTGTGAATGTTAGCAGTGTGTCTTTATTGTGGAAAAAGTCTCACACTGTTAATAATTGTTCTTTATAAAGTGTTGTTTTTTTTATGTAAAACAAGATTAACGTGATAACTACTAAACAAAATGAATCTGTTTATCTCTCCTGCAAACAAAGAACATCACTTTTTCTCTGATGTCGCTATAGCGCCCTCTGGCGGAGTAGGAAAAAGCCGACGAAAGAAAATTATATTGGATTTAAATTTGAAGTGTTATTTATCATGCGTTATGTTCAGTTATCTATTTGACAATGATATCACTTTAGCTAATAGGCGGGAAATCACACAAGTAGCAGAGATATTGTGTCTTTTTCTCTTGCTGTTAGAATATGAATGTAGGTAACTTTGTTTAGAGAGGTCCTTTGATCCACAATAAAGTCGAAGAAATGCTGCGACTCAAATTTTTAATACACTTGTACTATCGGCTATGGGTTTCTGTAAAACACATTTTGGATCAACGTGCCAAAGCAACAAAAGTGGTTTAAAACAGACCATAAAAAGTAAATCACTGGGATGTTATCTCGTACACAGTAGGCAACGTCTGCTCCTGAACATAATCCAAGCAGTTGGAAAGCTCAGTTTTTCCATTCTTTCTGCAGTGGACAGGGTCCCTCGACTCATCTGTGGCAAATGTTTTTATTTTTATTATAAATATTATTGCAATTCTTTGAAAAGTGTATGAATAAGAATTTTCTGAAGACACACGCATTGTTAGCATTATTTGACTTGGCCATCACATACTTGACCACTTTTGACTTAAACTGTAACCTGCAGCTCAGGAATACTCCAGAAAGCTGCACAGATGAAAACATATTTGGTTACAAAATATTCATTCATCTTTTATAGAATGTTGCTAAAATGAGAACTGAACTGATAACGGGGACTTTTGTGGACACAATAAGACAAACATGTTTAGAAGCAACATGTGGTCCAGTTTATGTGAATATCTTCGATAAGAAGATATATGTTTGTCCTTGCATGGTTAGTCAGGGTCAGTGACAAATTCTGTCATAGAACTCTCTTAAGGTAAGGGTGAGTGCCTTTCATCACAGTAGCATGACTCTCATGTAACAGCATGTTCTGTGTTCTTACTTCCTACACGTGACAAACTGCTTAAACTCCTGGTAAAAAAAATGTTTTTCTTCTCAGAACTGCACATTCCTTCACACTAGTTTGAGGTTATTACTACTAAAATGTTTACGTACAGTCAGTGCATTCATGGGATTACTTTTTGTATTCATTCTTTTCTGATCAAATTAAAAGTTAAGATACATTTCACTGTTTTTAATTTGCTTCTGTTTTTTACAGGCATGCTTTTATTGTGTTATCAAATGTTGTCAAGCTTGTTTTTCTCTCGTTAAATTTATTTATTGTGCATTGACTATATATTAAACAAGACGCTTAAATAAAGAAGATGAACATTTTTAAATGTGAGTTCATTTCCATGGTTGACCAAGAGATGTCACTGTTGCTTCAGCTTTCTAAATTTTTAGAAACAAGTCAAATACGTGGACATATATAAAAATAAAAACGAATGTATGTATGATGAAAGTAAATAGTGCTCGTGTAAGGAGGTGTGCGCTTCAAAGATCTCGTGTCAATCATTCCAATGTAAAGCCTGGAGTGAAACCAACTCATATATTAATCCTGAAGGTCACGTCTCTGAGACGATGGAGGTCGGGTTTCTGGTGGGAGTAATTTCGGAATGATCGAACATAAAATGGCCTATGAACGTATGGATTAATTTATGGACTGATGTTTATGTGAGAGACATTGAGTGTGGTGGAGTATAAACAAGTAATTTATGACATGAAAGACAAACTACAGGATTACTAAAGGATGGATGGGTAGGATTGTTTATCCTGTATCGGTCTAATGCTGAATAAAGAGCTGAGCTAAAACGATGAACCTCTAAATGAACTTTTTTTGTACCTGCTCTCATCTATGGTCTCAAAATGTGTGGATACAAGATAACAAATCAAGTCCCCAAAATTTTAATAAGGTAGTGTGGACTATTCCTTGTTCAGATTATGTCCAACTTGGAAGAGACCTTAGGGAAAGTCTCTCCAACGTATTCTGGATACGTTGGAGAGACTTTGGTGGACAAGTTAAAAATGAATGATTGTATTTAAAACTTGTGTTAAATATTCATAGTAACTCTTACCTGAATAGTATGCAGAGTCAATAGAAATCTGCAGTTTCAATTTTATGTTCAACTGATATCAACAGACAGAAAAAAAGACATTTTAATTTGCCTGAAAATAGTTTTATTCTTTTCTCTCAGACCAGTGCAAATACATGCAAACCAGAATCAGACCCTGTATCAGTTGAAGCGTCTGAGGTTGAGCCTGACTCGACAGACACGCAGGTCTGGACCAACACACCTACATCCATTAATCCACATTCATTATTCATCAGTAGAAAAAAAGCACTCAGCTAAATCTGAGCTGGTGGTCACATTCTCATGCTGGACCCATCGCTTCCTGTTGCATTAAGTAACCAAGGATTCAACAAGGGCTTCTGAATTAGTTCAGAAATATTTATTATTACAGCCGTAACCGAAAGCAACCACACAGTTGTTTATGACCACATAAAAATATAAGGAGAGAGCTCAGGATAAGACTGTTGTTTTGCCCAAATATATATATTTAAAAGGTAGAATCATTAATGCTGATGGGATTGGGCGCAACAGGAATATGACCCTCACCTTTGACTGACCTCTAATACAAGTCATGGTCTCAAAAACATTTAATTTACTCTTCCAAATACTTTCTTGTAACAGTACCAACAAAACCAAACTCCATATGCAGTTAACACCAAGTCATTGCCATCCAAAGTCCTGGCCGGCCATCTGATAGAAACGCTGGTTGTGAGGCTTGTAGAAGTCCCTTAGTGTCTGCAACACTTGTGGATCGATGGAAGCATGAGTCCTCCCCTTGGTCTTACCCAAGCAGTGAGGCTTGCTGCTCCCTTCAGGCTTCTTCAGACAGGGGAAGCCTTTAGTTTTATTGAAATAAAAGTGCTTGTCTGTGACAATCCTCTGTAGGCCAAGGAAGTCCTGGACTTTGCCCAACTCCCCCGCAGGGTCAGTTATGAGCTTCTCGCCGCTGACCAGATGAATCTGACTCCGGGGGAACCAGGCCAGCCAGCGCTCGAGGTGCTGGGCGTACAGGCCGATCCATAGGGGGCTCCAAAGTGAGTCAATCAGACCTTTAAAATAAAAAGGAAAGGCATTGTTTAGTTTGGCTGTCTGCATAGTGGTCTTTCTTCCGTGGTATTTTGACAGCATCTTGGTAAGGTAACCAGAAACTGACCTGTGCTCTGGTTCTTGAAGGCAAGGCTCTCAAAGCTGGGAATGTCAGGGGTTTTGGAGATGATCTGAGTGTAGTCAGATATGGCCCGGGTAACAGGGTCACGAACAACCACAATCAGCTTGACATCCTGCGACATCTCATGGATCCGTGCTGGCGTTTCCACGTTGACAAAGTATCTGGGCGTCTTCTCCATCACAATCTGGCCCTCCAACGCTTTCGGCATCATGCTTCTACAAGAAAGAAGAAGTATATCTTGATATTTTGCATCAACCTTTCTGACATACATGATGTTGTCCAAACTGTCCAAACTCAGCAATAATGACATGTTTTGATGCTGTTTTATGTTTCTTTTTTTACAGAAGATAGCAGCAGAGAGAAGCCTATTGAGAGTAGTCACCACAGATGGAACTCACTTAGAGCTGCTTAAAACGTGACCAGCTGGAGACTGTACGACATATGCCAACTCACCTGCCATAAACCTGGCTATTTGAGGACACGCGACGTTCAGGATGAGACACCCTTGTTACTTTAAATGACTGGCGTATTCATTTAACTCTTTGGTGGATTTGTGTTTTTTGACACATTAATAGTCTAGAGTGGATACATAGTTTAAACACAACTTGAACCATTAAACTGATAATATTAAGACAGTCAGAGTGTACAAAAATGCATTTTTATTTACTATTCATTCTATTCGTTTGAATAAACAGAATAAAGACACAATGGCAGGAAAGTCAGCAAAAGACTACCAAATAAAACAAATAATTAATTTAATGAAACGTATCTACCATGAAAACAAAAATAAACCTCAAGAGGTTGCTGTCTTTATAGCGATAAAGAAACATGTGAAAAAATGTGAAGACATGCTTATTATAGTGTAGTGCTTATACATGTTTTTTTTTTAATTAGACAAATCATCCATTTATTCCTTTTCTGACACTTATTTCTTTATGTGGGTCGTGGGGCGCAGGAGCCTATCCCAGCTTGTACGGGCTAGAGGTAGGGGACACCCCATCATCATCTTTTCTTATCTTAGGTTAAGATTTTAACATGGTTAAAATAAAAGTAGCATTCATGATAATGCAGGGTATACTCAGAATTGATCTATAAATTAAACCTTTTTTTATTTTGACAAATAAAGTTTTGTTACCATTTTATCTGGTAATTTGTTTTTCATTTTGATCGGTTGAACACCTTCTGCAGATTACCCGACTCTGTACTTTCTGAACCTTCACTCAGGACATTTTAAAGGACAGGTTGGGCTCCGTGTCCGCTAAAGTTTCGACCGTGCTCGCAACACAAGCTCCTGTCAATAGGAACACACACATCCGTCTGGACACTTACTTACAGAAAATGACTTCACCTGATCTGATCAGTGTGAGGATGTGCTCAACACTCAGCCTGAGGACTTCCTTTGTTACTCCAATATTGTAAGCAGAAGGAGCCAGGCAGTCTGCGTGTGTGTCGGTGTGTTTCAGTGTGTGTGTTCAGAGCCGGTTTTTTGAAGTGACAGTGCAGGGTGAGGGATGAAGGAATGATGGGAGGAGATACAAACACGCCTCCATTAGCAGTCCGCCCGTGAACGGAGCTCCGCACCATTAGATCATCACAAAGAGCTAATCGCCACCGGTAAAAGCACCATCACGGCCAGACGTGCTCTTTAAATATGTTTCCATGATGAATTTTGCACACACTCTCCACTTTGGACACAAATGACAGGAAGATGAAGATGTGTTACCGTCTGGCCACAACTGCATTACTTTAGAAACAACCATTTAACTAATTCCTCAGATTCCTGCTCTTTGTAGCTGTAGCGCGTAAAAGGAAATCTGACTCTAAAAAACCCTAGCCTGCTTTAATCTGTACTTTTTGGCCATTTCATTTCTTGTTTGGGCGGATATAGGTCCTCTCCGTGTTTAGCTTGTGAGGCCCTTCTTCAGGTATTCTGCTTCCCATCTTCAGTCCGCACAGATACAGAGATTGATTTTCTAAGTTGTCTACAGGTGTAAGTGAGTTGTGAAACGATAGATATATTGCTGAGCTGAACACATTATACTGTGCAGGATATGTTTATGTTATAAACATGTTTATGTTATAAACCCTAACTATGCACTGGAGACATTTGAGTCGATTGAGTACTTCTAGTTTATGTATTGATCTTCCCACAACTGCCAGAGGAAGGTTCTTTAAGACTATCTTTAGATGTGATATTTTAATGTTTTGACGGTTTCTTTGTTGTAATGTAGGATGTTATGTAATTATCATTTAAAGACCTCACAGTTAATAAGATTTTGCATGATCACGTGGTTCCTCTATCTCCCTATAGTCCTGCTCTTTACCTTCACATTAATCATTCAAAACATGTCAAGATAACCTGAAAAATTCTCCATGCCTTCCTGGAAAGTCCTACATTGAATGAACACCATATTCAGCAACATAATTAAGAAAATGTTCATTTTTCCCCCCAAAGTTTTCAATATTTTATTATAGAAATTATCTCTTCTACTAAATCTAGCATTTTTTTATTGAATAGAATGACTTTATTTTCATTGTATTAAATTTTAAAGAAAGTTTTTTCCATATAAAAAACATGCTTTATGTCCTTTATAACATTTACATGAAGGAGGCAAATCCTCACGAAACTTGATACATTTATTTGCCATTTCTGTCAGTAACATTGTATTTTTAGCTTTAACTGACCACCTCATAATGTTTATTAGATAAAGAGAATGTTAAAATAAATGGAATAAAATCTACAGTGTTGTGAATTGGTGATTTGTTCTCTGTTGTATTGCTTCTATTGTGTGTTATCTCATCCTCTTCTTTTATTCTATATGGGACCACAAAAAAACATAGGTTGTGTTTCAAACAAAAGTTCCTTATTCTGATTATAGAAAATTTTGCTTAAGTGTATACTTGCTAGTTTAGCAAGATGGTTACAACTGGGGAAACAGTTGTGTGTATTAGGTTTGAAGATCAGAATCAAAATTCTGTAATTCTCCAATTACACAATCCTGTATTGGGGCGGTAAAGATAAGTTAATGTTTTCTGAGCAAAAATGTTACTTAATCGCAATAAAAAGGTTAGAAAATTAGATCATTCATAGAATAACCCTTCATAGAAAGGGTTGAAAAAGGGTCTTTTAACATCAAAAACATCCAATTAGATACTGCAGTTGCCGTCCAACGTATCATCATAAGAATGTGGGCCCAGAGGAGCATCGATAAAAAAGCAGCAGCTGATGGCAGCATGTGTTCTGGACTGAAGCCTTCAAACACATAACAAGCTGCATTAATTGGCAGTTTAAAGCTTCTGTTTACAGACACTTCCTGACGCTGTCCATTTATCAGTGCAGCCGAGATCAAACCGCCAGTCTGATCAACGTGGGGATTATCCCGCAGCTTATCATAAACCTCACTTTCCCTTTGAGGGACCTCGTTTTTTCCCCTCTCTAATATTTAAGCGGGCCTCCCTCGTGAATTAGCCCTGACCTGCTGGGCCTCTGTGAGGAATGATAGCAACTGTTAATAAGCAGGACAGTGCAAAGAGGGTCAGTGGGAGAGAGCGTTGGATATCACAGGAAGAAGAAGTGTTGGTGTTTGAGGAATAATAATAATGCACACTGGGCCCCAGCTGGGACCCTGAGTGGCAGGTGGAGATTGGGGTAGTGGGGGCCCTCCGGAGTCCCATCAGTGACATGCTGTTTATATTGGTGTATGTGAATGAGAGGAAGGTTGCCAGAAGGACGCATCGCATTAGTAAAAGGCAAAGGATTGCAGCATTTAATGAATTCATCAATTAACTTTTTTATATGGGCAACACAAAATTATCATTCATTCATCATTCATGGCATACAAAGTTGCAGCTTATCGTAACCAGTTAACTTCCTTTTTCTCAGACCCTTCACCCCTGGTTAAATAGTAAAAGCTGTTTGGAAAAGAGACTTGAATAACTTTAAATATAATGTTTTTTTATTTGCTTAACTAAATACATTTAAACAAAATTGAAGGGGAGGTCATGGCGGAGCTCAGTTGTCTTCGTCTTTATCGTCCAAAAAGACACAATTAAAACATCCAAATACCTTCATTATAGTCGTCTGTGACGTCTATCTTGTATTGAAGCCTCGTCATTAATTGTACCGAAAAAACTTTAAACTTAAAAACATTTTAAGTTCGTTTTTAGAAGAAGTTATAAGTCTCTCGGCTTCTGCCTAATGTCATTCCTTGTTGAAAAACAAGTGTCAGCGATTAAGGCTGTTTTCCTAGCAGCTTCTGCTAGTAAACAAACTAAAAATATAGACTTATTACATTTTTGGGAAGCAATTCCTCATGTTGAGGATGTTTTTAAATTAATCTTTTTGGACAAAGATGAGCCATACATTTTTGTGGAAATAATCCCAACCCTTAGTCGACATGAGGGTGAGTAGAATATGAGTTAAGTTTGAATTTTTGGATTAACTAACCCTTTAAGTAATTGTAATTTTATTTAATATATACTGTATGTATGTATATACTGTATATATATATATATATATACATATCTTGTATATGTATATACATTTACTCTGTCGATCTCCCACTAATAGCCTTCAGTAGAAAGTCATATAGATGTCACTAAAAAATACCTAAAACCTCTTAGAGGTATAAATATCACATTAAGAGATGAATAAAGAAATAAAAGATTGTTCACACTTTGTAAATATGAAAAAAATCCTTTTCCAGCTCAGTCTGGAATAGAAACAAAGCGACGAACTACAGTGACATAGTGGTAATTTGTGTGTGTGTGTGTTTGTTCACCTACACCTGACTGCAAATTTATCAGCCAGAAACACAATTTCATTGTGTTTGATTGTGTATGCATGCATGAGTGTTTTATCGAGGGACCTCTCAACCACTTGGACTGTGTTTGTGTGGAGGAGGGGGATTAGGGGGGGAGCTATTAAAGGGTCCACCTATTGTGGCTCTGCCCTGTCCACTTCCAGGAGACATCCATCACACAGGCGTCCTGAGCCCTCCCACATTTGGTGTTCAAATCCCATGAGAGGGTCTTAATGAGAGCCTGATGGCCACACCCGTCTGGGTCTGGTGGGTGATCCCCTCCAGTGCAGGACAGAACACACCTGAACCCCGGTCCAAAGCTCGTTCAGCCCCTCCTCCTCATACTTCATCACTGTCTCATCAAATTTTAATGGAGAATGAATCACCACTTTCTCAACTTTTCAAAATGTTACTGCTAATAGCTTCACTGAAAGGAATATAATTTCGTTCATTTTTAATGATGGAAGTAATTTGTTGCCTTCATGGTTTATGTAGAAGCTATTATTAATAATTATGTATAAAATAATTTGTTTGTGTTCTTGTTTATTCTTTAGTTTGCTTTTTTTATTTTTCAGATGAAGGAACCATGACGAACTCTGACTTCTAAATATATTTTGTTTTTTTTTCTATCAGACCCACAAAAAAACAAACATTTTATTGTCATCGCTCCCTTAATGCTGCTGTACAACTAACACTGCTTCCTCTTTGTTTTGCTTGATTTGTGAGGCAATTATTTACCATTGTTTGAACACAAAAAGACCCATGTGTTGTGTCAGGGCAGCACAACCCCCCCAAAAATGTATGGGTATGAACCTGGAAGAATGAATTTTAGCAACATGATTTTTAACTTAATCAGTCATTAGGCAGCTGGTTCTCAGCAGGAGTGTTTTTGCAATGGCATTAATGGAATCAGATATTCTCCAGAATGTATGTTTTTTTTAGCTCATAGATTCATGCTGCCGATGAACTTCCCATAATCTCACAGTCAGCTCTAGACTTCTGAGAAATGAAGCAGATCAAATTTAGTCTTTTCGCTTGCTGTTCACTTTCCCTTCTCTTCAGCCAATACCAAGTCATTAAACAACATTTAAAGTCACTAAAAGTCAATAATATATTGATAACTCTCTGTGGCACAGTCTGGAGGGCAGCGCATTGTCTAGACTGTCACTGAAGGTAGTTGTTTTAGACACACACACAGACACACACGCAGAGGTCCGGCTCTATGACGGTCCCTCGGGTTGAAGCAGAGGTCAGGGGAGATAGAGAGGTTGCAGTAACATCACTGACCCTTTCACCTCCTGCTCAGTCGAGCCTTATCTTTTCCCCATTTTATTCCCTCCTGTCTTTTTCTTTCGACTTGTCCTGCCATCATTCTATTGTGAAGGATCATGGGTAAGATGCAAATGTACAGCCCGGACGTGGATAAATCCAGGGGGGGCGAGGCTGTGAGTAACTTGACCCTTGTGGGCTTGTGGGTGGGGGATTAAACCAGCGGAGGATAAAGCTTCCTGTTAATTGTAACAGAAGCTGAGCTGACCATTGCTGTGCTCTCTAATGCCAGAGTCAACCGAAGGTCAGGCAGAGGAGATGGAGGTATCGATCCCAGACAGAACGGCAGAGAGGAAACTTACTGGCCATCTCTGGATCCATCGCAGTGCCACTCCTGATGCAATCTGCCCTCCAGATGCTATTAGTGGATCTGTCCTCTGATCAGATTCTGCCACATGAAACTAAATGTTTTTAGTTGAACAGATTAGATGGGAGATAGAGTTCTGTTCACTTCATTGGAGAAACCAGAGAAGCTTAAGCTCCAGGTGACTTCAGCTGTCTGCTCTGATAGAACAAAAAGACAATGTAACCTTCGTTTGTCTCTGCAAAGATTGTACACATTGTTCATTAATTGAAATTGAAAATCCTTTTAAAATAATCTTTATAGATTTTTTTTTCCTACATTTTAAATTAATGTTTTAATAATTATTTAATAATGTTAATTCGATTATTTTTTTTGCAGTCAGAACTTGCCAAATTCAGTAGCTTTTTTATTCGGAATAATTTGTAAAAAAAAAGTGGTGTTTAATGTAACATATATCTTAAGCCTCAGACAACAAGATTTTTGTATTAATAAGACATTTAATTAATCTCTCAAAACAAGAGACTTACAGGTTATTCTGTTTAAAATCAATGTAAGAGACTCGTCAATACATAAATACATTTTTGCATGCCTGAGTTTGACACCTTTGAGAAAGACTAAAATCTTTTGCAATATACTGTGACTATTTGCCTCACACTTGAGATTTCACTACACTACCAATGTAAAGAATGTGCAGAGATTTGACCTTTGAGAAAAAAAATCATATATGATATCCAATAAAAGGTCACAGTCCAGGTTGCAAACCAACACATCCTTAGAATAGCACAGTTCCCGTACCTCTCAGACATGCAAGAGAGGGAAGGAAAATATACCATATTAAGAATAAGAAGCACATGGTGGTCTGTAAGCAAACTCAAGTAGGGCTGGCTATCAGTCATAAAACCAATACCTTCACTTCAAAAGCTGCCTAAGACTTACATTTAAATGTTTAGTCTCACTAAATAATGGCTTGAAAAAAAACTCACTGAAATTAATTGTTTCTCCCACCACTCAATCACAACACAGATAAATGTGAACGTAGATCTATGTATCACAATATGCCTCAACTCATGCTGGCAGGCAGAAGGACATTGAAGAAATCCTTTATTTATACATTTACTTATATATACTGTATATCTGTGCATGTCAACCCCATCTGTGGGCGTAACCTCAAAATGTCTCAGGTAAACAGATATTCTTCCTGCATGAGGCAATACTGTAAACATTATAGCAAATCAACCGAAGTCTTGATCATGTGACTAATGTCTGGGTACCGAAATCTTTCACCAACAAAAATATTTTAGTTTATCAATAACACCTCAATACACTCTAATGCATGTTCGGATGCACATTGTGAAACATTAATAATAATTCTGTATATGATAAGATTGTCATTAAATAGATCACTTGTGTTTAATCGCTGACCCATGCCATGTTACATTGAATTATGATGCAACTACTGGGGATTAGGTCATCTGTATGACATGTTGTATCTACATCACATACCAAATGTGAGCATCTGCTGTATTGTCGGTCTCGGCCTGCTGGTTGTGTTTGAGCAGCATGGATGATCCCAAACCATGTAAATGGGGGCAGTAAGGAATGCAAACACTGTAACACCCAGAGCATATATTAGTGTGTCCCTGTGCAAACAGCTGAAAGAGATACAGCCGGCATGTTTGTGATGAAGTGAAGGGAACATCATTAACTCCCAGACAAACTGACCCAGAGTCAGAGGTCAATTGACAGAAGTGACAGTAATGTCAAGTGGTTGGACGTGCTGTGAGGAGCATCTGGCCCGTGGGAGAGACGTGACAATCTGGTATCACACTCGCATTACCTGGTTTGACACACACGGCAAACGCACAGGCCAGTCTGCTAACGGACAGCAGGGATCTTTTAATGATGCAGACGGCTGGGCGCTTGGCCCAATGGTCAACACAACGCATATGGTAGAATGATGGATAAAATGGAGAGAAACGTACTGGAAAATAAGAACCTATAGATTGGGAGGAGGATGAGTCAATTCAACGTCAAGTACATGACAACTTCCTGTACCCTGCATTGATGAGAAATCTAGCTTTCTGTCATTTGTCTTTCCTTAACTGATGTATTACCCAATAAAATAGTGTACTTTAATGTAACACTTTGAATGAGGCAAGACTTCAGGTGGTAACTGGGAGACTGATAACTTCTGCTTCAAACAAACTTATAATACATACTCAATTAAGTTTCTTGGAACAATTCCTCATGTTGAGGTTTCAATACAATATGGACGTTACATTAATCACTTGAACAAGACTTGATAATGCTGCTGTTGATTGGCTGAAAATAATCCCAACTCTTAGTTGACATGATGGTGAGTAGAAATGTTCCACTTTAACCCTTTGGTTATCTCGGGGTGAAGGGGACTTGTAGACCCCAAACAAAAGTGTTTGTGGTATTCCTTGTGTTGCCTCTGGGTCAAGGTGAAGAACCTCAGCCACCGATTATGTATTTAAGGAAGCCAGGGAGGTGACTTTGACCCTGAGATAACACAAGGGTCAAGATCAAATATAAATCTAATGCAACGTTAACTGAATGAATTTCTCACAATTTCCCACAAACAATCCAACACTGGTAGCAGTAGGATGCGATGCACCCAGCCATCAGAATCATCAGACTCAATCTAGGGTTAAGTGTCTTGTACGCAACGACACAGACTAGTCTGGTACTGGGATCGAACCAGCGACTGATACACTTGAGTCTTCAATAAAGGGTGTGCAACAGCTCTTAGCTAGACATTTCGATGACTAAGCATTAGCTATGAACTCTAATTATGAAAGAGGCCAACTGATAAGCCAGTCTACTTCAATAAATGTCAAGTGAACGCAGACGTGGTCAAGATTATGATCTGGTATTTAGTCAGTCTCTCTACTGATGACATGCTCTAGACTCTAGAGCTTATCAGAACTGGAACACACGTTCTGATTAATCATATTTTCTTGTTCATCACATGATCCTTGTTGTAGGCAGCGGTCAGTGTCAAAATCTGCTCTCTGGCAGTGCATACCTACAAGCTGTGACGTGCCACCTTTTTGAGAGCGAGTCAATTGTCTGCTGAGTTAAACCGTTAACCGTAGAAAAATGTGCAGTCATCAGTGTAAAGTAAATCATTATTTATTAGGTGAATTGATAGAAGATGATTGGCTGTGATTTCAGTCTAGAATTGCATCCTTACTTTACAGATGAAACCAAATCACTTCATGTAATCTGGACTTCTCTTTAAAGTCGTTACACACAGAGGTCACATCAGAGCTGAGCTGGTGCTAATATTGAGCCCCCGATATAATCTGGCTTCACAGTAAAGACCAGATTTGGACTCATTAATAATCCTACATTAGGATTCTTTTCCAAATCCTTAAAGGTGGATCTGCTTGACGGAACAACTTGACAGCAGGAGTCTCACTTCACAGACACACCAGACTTTCACTGTTTTTTCAGTGTGTGAATTTTCAGATTTCATGGAAGCTTCTGAGAACAAGAGCCACATGACAACAGGAACATCTGGCACAGGCTACAGAGATGATTACTCTGCAGCATCATCCCCACCACTCCCCCACTCAACACACACACACACACACACACACACACACACATATAGATGAGCAGACGGGTCTATCCAGATGGTGGAGTCTCTTTGATTGTCACCTAAACCTTCCTAGAATGACTCTGCTTGTGTTCGGGTATGCAAACAATCCTAATTGCTACTGAAACTTCTGATCATGTTTCCAATGATAAGTCACTTTTCTATAGGCCCGGCGTGTGATAGCAAAGTCTCAACCGCTTCTTCTCCCGTCAAATTCACTCCTAGAGTGAACGATACACCTGCTGCCTGAGAAGGCGAGATACAGTCTATCGGTCTGCTGTGCAATTTTTAATCATAAATCAGGAGGAAAAAAATCATTGACACTTGAAAATCCCTTAGCAGTTTACAGCCTTTGTCGGAAATTGTTTGACTTCAAATCTGTTCACTCTTTTTCTATTGAGTTTTAATTTAAAGTGTTTGAATGTTTAAATTTGATTCATGCAGGAAAAGCTACAATGAAGATGAAAATCATGTTAATGCTGCATATTTAAGTGGTTGAAAAAAAATCAATTGACTATTCTGTTTTGTTTTCAAACCTTACCTTTTAGGCCTGATTTTATATTATTAATTGGGTTTTATGTGATCTTAACCCTGCTAGTACACAACTGAAAGTAGTTTGTTTTATAGTAAACAGGTGAAAATAAGTTAAAAAAAATATGTAGGTCTAAATTACACTATAATGGCAATAAAGCTGCTGTATGCTCAATTCCAGCGACAAAAAGTTATGTATTTACCTCGACAATACTTTTAATGGGACTCCTTTTCTTTGCCTGTTACAGCCTAAATTGCTCCTTGAATCAGAATTAGTTTTTTTAATTTGTGAGAACTATAGATGACTCAAATATGAAATGAAGCAAACATCCTTGAACAGTCATTGTAAAATATGAAATTAAAAATACTCAAAAACACCTTTGCTGAGACAAACAATTGAAAACTTTAGGGATTTGAACGGTTTTGATAAGCTATTGTACTATACATAATCAGCCCACTTACTTTGATTTATATATATTTTTTCTTTTTCGTCTATATGTGCCCCAAGTTAAGACTTTAATGTGTATATTTGAGTCCATTACAAAAGTTTACCAAAGTAATTTTTTCTCCTCTTATTAAATGAAAATGGTGGCCATATTTTGTTATTTAAGTACTTATAATAAGTAATGTAATAACCATAAGTCTTACTATCAAACTATAGTGAATAAGTATGAATATGTGATGCATTGATGGTTGTTCAAATACTATGTAAATGACAGTCAAATCACTTGGTGAAGTGTAAGGGATCAAATGGAAGCTGGTTTATTTGTTGCTTAAACATCCATCAGTGAGTGAGAAAACTTATTTTTTCTTAAAAGTTTGGAGAGATCTAGTTTGTGTGCTTGAATCTACCTGTACCAGTCCAGCCCTCGTGCGTAATGCCGGTCAAAGAAGTGTGGTTCCGATCCCAGGGCTCGGATGTCCGGATGGAGTCTGAGGAACTCCAGCAGAGCTCTGGTGCCTCCTTTCTTCACCCCGATGATCAGAGCCTGGGGCAGCCTCCTGCTGGCGGTCCACTCCTTGCCGGAGCTGTTCGCCTCCAGGTCCCCGTCATCGGGAACTTTGACGCTCCCGTTTCTCTCGTACGGGCCGGACAACAAAAAGTTCAGCGCAGGCGACTTGGCGTCGAACTTTTCCGCCAGTTCGGTCTCGCAGCAGCCGGTGAGCAGATAGACGAGCGAGAAGCAGAGGATGCTGAGGGAGGAGAGGACGGCGAGCCGCTGGAAGAGCCGCCGAGGGTCCCCGCTCGGATGATGATGCTGGAGGTGGAAAGCTGCCATCCCTCAGGGAAGAGGCCATTCTAGCACAAGTTCGGCTCACATCCCGGCAGAACTCCTGGAAGAGTTCGCGCTACTCATTCCTCATGGTACCCATCCGCTGGACCTCCAGAACCGGGCCATCGAAAAACTTCTGTCAGCGTGACGATTTGGACCTTTGCCCACCCCGGCTGAAAAATAAAGCTCCGAAATCCGAGTCAGTATGTTCGTCTATGTCTGTGCTGCACGGGATTACCGCTTCTCTCCACCATGATCATCCCCGGGGATTCTCTCTCTCTCTCTCTCTCTCTCTCTCTCTCTCTCTCTCTCTCCCTCCCTCTCTCTCCCTGTCCCTCCCTTGATTGGAGTGTCATGTCCTGAGGCGCCTTTAATTCCACCATAATGTATGATGAGCCATAGCTGGGATGGATGGATGTCAACCTCACCCCTCACTTGTGCGATCATCACTCCTTATGTCCGAGAGTGATTGATTCAGTGGCTTTGACACTCTGTTTCACAACTAATTTCCATTTAATGACCCATGACAGAAAACTTTAAATCACTGGACAAGGAATAAATATCATAATCTATTGGTACGCTGTATCCGCTGTATAATTAAAATTCCAAGAGTGTGTTCCAATCCAGAAACAAATCAATTATACGATTGACTGAGTTGATTTACTTTATTATATCGTTACTAATGTTGTTTTACAACACGTATGTTATTACATGATTGGATATCGTTTTAAGCAAAGCAATATCATTATAGTATCGAGTTCAATAAGATTGAAAATAGCACTAGTAAGGTAAGGTAAGGTAAAACTTTAGGTAAAATATTATTGAAATTGTTTTTTTCCAATTGCCACAGAAAATACAGCAATTTTTCATAAAAAATAATCAAAAGAAAATAAGAACAAGAACATAAAGAGAAAGAAGATGATACAATCTAAGTCTAAAGATAAAAAACATAGATCAAAGAAAAACAACAAAGACAAAGGATACAAAGACTAACATAGAAAATAACATTTAGATACTTTCACTCCACTCCTGCCCCCGAACTCAGAATTATACAATTTAATAGCCCGAGGAATGAATGAGTCCTTGAGTCTATTTGTTTTGCACCTGGGAAGGAGCATTCGTATATACTTCTGTATTGAGCTGTAGTGAGTGTTGTGCGAGCAAGCGTATTCTAAGATACACTACTTATAAGCATATACATATATATATTTATATATATATATATATATATATATATATATATATATATATATATATATATACATCTTGGCAGATGTAAACAGATAAAAGGGTAAAAATGGAGGGGGAAAAACGATCAATAAATTTTGATTTAAAATAAGTTATAAATAATATGATAACAATGCTACACTGTATACCAGTCAGAGGGATGAGCTGTCGTTTTAGTTTTGGCCCACTATTATTTAGTTAGACAATAACAAGTTATAGCTGGAATGTATATTAACAATGTAATGCACTGTATCTGACGTACACTTCCTCTCTTACACATTGTACTGTCTTTGTGTATAAAAATCAGTGTTGATTACATTTTGGATTAAAAAAAATCCTTTTCCTGTTGTAATTGTGGCCAAAGCTCTTGTGTTTACACTTAATGCATACTGTATCTCTATAACAGATTCTGAATATATTAATAATGCGTCATAATGCCGTAAAAAAAACGTTTATCTGAAATTATTAAAACCCATTAATGATCATAATGTTTTATACTAATAATCATTAAACACAATGAAGAATGTTCTTGGTATTACAGTGCTTTATAATGGTTACAAACTCAATGGCAACATAGATAATGCATTATACAAAAAAAAACTTTGTTTATAAACTTCATTAATACATACAAATTATTGATATACCGTATACTCACTAATATAATGCCTTATACATTGTATTATATACTTTTAATTGTGGTAGAACAACACTAACCATTGCAAAACATATTCACAATATTATTACTTTCGTTTACTGGTATAGTCATTACACTGTGGGCCACTGTCACAACAGCCCACGTGCAACATCTCTAGTGAGCAAGGCAGACCTTCAAAGCAGGTATCTGGAGCCACAGAGGGAAACAGGCGGCAAAGGACATTTGAGGGGGATCAAGTGGGAGTACTGTGGAGGAATAAAGGACATATTTTTTCAATAAACTGTTTTTAAAAAGGAGTAGTGATTATAAGGCGTTATAGAGTGCACGTTTATAAGCATAGTATTAATAAATAGCTACTGATGGTTCCACGCACACGGCTCAGGACCAGAGGAGAGAAATCTTTTCAGGCTGTTGCTCCTAAGCTTTGGAACAATCTTCCTCTCTCTTTGCGCTTGATGGAGTCTACTGACTCCTTTAAGAAACATCTTAAGACGTTTCTATTTGTTCAGGCTTTTCCTTGAATTTCTCGAACTTGTTGTTCTCGGTGTTGTCTTGATCTTTGAAGTATGTACTGTTTTGAGTATTGTTTTTGATTGTTAAAGCGCTTTGTGACCCTGGTCTCGAAAAGCGCTATATAAATAAATATTACTTACTTACTTACTTATATATTCCTGTGTGAGAGATATGCCTTAAGTAAAGCGCTATCCAAGTTTTTTCTTGTAACTTGTTGTTTAAGTGTTGAGCTAAACAACAAGTTGCAGAAACATGTAGTCAAATGTTACAGCTAAACATAGCCAAGTGATCTGGAGGTGGGATTAGCTCTCTCGAGTAAACATGTTGTTCAAGCATTTCTAGAAGGTGCAGTTAAGTGATTTAAAGTTTTAAGTATACCTTAAGGATGTGTAGCCTTTGATTCAGTGTCAAGTGTTTAGACTAAATCAAACCTTCTTAGAACACCTCCAGAGCTGAGTGTTTGGACTTTCCGTGGAAACTAACTGAACAGATGATTAACCCCGTAAGACAGATTTAGTGTGTCCTGCTTTGGTTTACGATTAATTCCAAAGATTTGAGACTTAACTGAATTTTGATTCTGATTTGGACCGATCACCATGGAATCTAGATTTGTATTTTGAGACCACTTATTCATGGTCTTGGTGTTATCTTGGTCTCAGGTTCTCTCCGTGATAGTGGTCTAGAAGAATAATGGAGGGAGGAGGGGCTAATGATACATGTGACAAACATTGACACTCTCTTTACAGTCCACTCTACAGAGCTCAATGGACAGCACCAAGTAGACTCTAATATGATGCTAATGTTTTCAGCTCCAGCAAGTCATTTTGTATATTATGTTTTTACTATTTTATTTTATTTTCATCTTGTCTCATTATTGTCGATTCTTGGTAGTGTCTTGATCTTGGCTGAGTCTGTATTGACTTTAAATCTTCTGGTACCCCATCTAGAGAGTTTAGATCAGGGGTCTTCCATTGGAAAACAAGAGATTTATCCAACTTTCCCATATCTGACTTGTGGAAAAAGCCTCCTCCGCGTCACCTACAGAACATTCTGCAGAGAGCTCTCACTGCTGCTGTACTTTAATTCACATTATGCACTTCTTTACTTCAGCACTGTCCTTCTCACTTTACTTAAACCCATGATTGGCAAAATAAAGCTTTTCGAAATACAAGCACCGTACAAAATGTGACATGTACTACAGCTCTTAGCTTATGATTAGCTAAGTTGCTTGAGCCTGAAATCTGGAAACAGACCAGAAAACACAGAGTAAACTTACTTAAGCACAGTTGCACAGGGGCAGTCCAAAGTCCAAACTGGAAGACCTGTGAATTAAGCAACAACTTTACTGATGCAGGAATTTCCTTTAATCTGACTCATTGTTCTGAACTCAAGTGGTTGAAAAAAGATTGTCAGGTCATTTCTGTAGATGAGTTCCAACCGTAAAAACCTAAAACTTAACAAGCAAAACATTAAAACAAAATTTATTTTTCTAAAGAAAAAATGTCCAGGTTCAGAAAATTAACTACACATTCCTTTTTTCGACGACATGTAACTGTAACATGTAACTACATTAACCACAATGTGAATGAATTTGATAATAATAACATACAAAAGTTTCAAACACCCTTGTCTATGTACATGATATGCCTGCTAGGCCAGTTTGTTATGGATATAACTTTAGTTCAGAGGGTTATATTTATCTCACTTTTTATGATTTATTTGCTGAACAGAGTGTTCATCATAAGTGGAAGTTTTATCATGTGCATTAGTAGAAGTGTGGTGTGTTGTGATGAAGGTTAGGGAGCGCTGAGATGTTGGCTTTTATTATCGCGGAGTACCCAGCTAAGGTACTGATAATAGCTCATAGGAGACTCATTAGTCTTCTATGAACTCATACACACAAACACACATTTGGCTCACCCCTGTCATTATCCTTCAGCAGATGTGACTCCCACTATAAATCTTCAACATTGTCCTGTGATGAAAAATAAAATAAATGTGCCACATAATTTCATCCCAAATTATTTTGACTGCGCTCGTATCACTCTCACTAAATATGATGCTTTTATTTATGGGTTTTTTTTATTACAAGAAACAAACAGTAGCGCTCCATGCTCATGTACGCTAATATGATATTTTAGGAGTCGTATCTAAAAAGGTTCTAAATGCACAGAAGTTCTAAAGCGTAAAATTCATTTAATCATGTTCTACCGGAGGCTTGGACTATCCCAGCTGCTCAGGGCGGCAACGGGCTGCACATAATAATCTTATTCGATCACATAGAATTATTCACAATGTGTTTTACAAAGTCATGCATAGTCATGTGTTCAAAAAGACACACGTTTCCATTGCTTTACAATTTTCCGGTTGACTTGTCAAGACATGAAGCGTTCTTTAAAATGTTAACATCCTTGCATTATATGCTGAGGCACTGAAACAAAAGATGTATTAAATATTTATGAGGCAACTTGATGCCTTCCCCGGCCCAGCTCTTAACAGGACGTGTTTCTTAAGATCACACCAAAGGCATCAGCATTGACAGAGCTGAAAAACCATGTTTCAGCATAAGTAGTTTAGCATCTGCTTATTCTGTCGTCAAATGGTTTTCAAATGATTTATTCTGAACAATCTACAGTGTATTAAAGATCAATCATCATAAAAGAGACCTTCATCTTTTTAACTGCAACAGGCGAATTGTTCAGGATGTCCCCCCTACCTCTCGCCCTAGGTAGCTTGGATATGCTCCAACCCCCCCCATGCGAACAACCTAAAGGAATCAGATTTGAATGGAACATTTACCCCCCAAAAATGTATTTTTATGTACAGTAAATAAACGTCCTCAATTCAGATCTCTAATCGATTTTAGGATTTTTATCACATTGGGGTAATTTATTTATAATGGATTTATGGAAAACAAATGATGGATGATAAATATACTAAGATATATAACGCCAGCTGTGTCGGATAGACCAACTGTATAGATTTCACCAACTAAACTAGAGATTTTATTTATCCACATTCATTTAAAGGTAAATTTAAAATCACATGAAACCAGTGACCTTTTAGCTTATTCTCTTTACTATTGAACCCCAAGGCCATTTTAAATTATTATGATATGTTGTGTTCTTTGTTGAACCATGTCAAGACAAGCGTTCAGAAGAATCCACGCACACATGCACACGTACACACTCAAACAAACACACACATAGTATAATTTGATAACTCTTTCCTCTGACTTCCTGTTTGTTTGCTTGATTGCTGGACCTCTCTCCGTGGATCATGAAGCAAGGTCATCAGGTGAAGTTGAGTCTTTTGTCTGCAGTCGCACCGCAGATTGTTCAGTGATGAAGTGGTCGCCTATGAAAGCGTGACCTCTGAGGTCAGGGCCGGAGCCCGGGCAGTGATTCATTACAACCCGGTGTGACAGAGCGACCTGATTAATGCACCCACAGAGCATTTAAAAACTCTTTACTTTCTCTTTTAAATAATGTTCCTTCACAGATGTCTTAATAGATCAGCTCTGGTAAATCCCTTTGTTACAACATCTAAATGTCTCAACTCACATATATTTATATTTACAAATGTGCGTGCGTATACTATCCTCTTTATTGAGTCATTATTACGGAGTACTTGAATTCATCTTTACTACCTTCATTTGAGAAATAATATATTAATTAATTTAAAAAAATTCATTGGATTTGTTTTTAATTTAATTGGAGATACAACAGTAGTATATTTTAAGGCAGAATGAAACTTGCATTGTTAGCAACTAGCTAAGGAAGTACAGATTTTTATTTCATCTTGAGAAATTGTCTCCTACAAGAATTTGATTCATCTACTGCCTTCTGTATTTCACTTAAAGAAACAATGTCTCGGTGTTGTAAAAAAAAAAGAAAAAAAAGTATATGTTGTATATGTTACGTGTTAATTCATGTTTTTGATTAAATATAATATATATATATATATATATATATATATATATATATATATATATATATATATATATATATATTGATAATGACAATACAGTATGGAATTATGGAATTCAAAACACCCTTATTACCTTTTTTATACTTAAAATAAAACGCTTTTTAGATTGACAAGACACAGAAGGCACCGGTATAAGCATATAAAGAAAAAATCTTTGACGTCATGATATTGTGACTTATTTCTTTGTCTCTTTTGTTGCACCTGTTTACCCTACTTTACCTTGTCCACTTGCCAACCATCAGGCTGGCTCAATATAGGTGTGCTTCTGACCCACAGAGTGGCCAGGGATAATCTGCAGGTGCCAGATGAGATCAACAAGATCCAAGAAGGGATAATCTGCGATTACGCTGCCTTCGGGAGGAAGTTGGTGTGTCCGTGTGGCTGTGTGCACGGTTGCATGTGTTTGGGTTTTATTGAACCGGGTCCTCCTGTGACCTTCTGAAGTTGTTATCGAGATGAAGGCTTTGTTTTGTACTCAAATCAGGTCATGATCCGCTCAGCAGAGAATACACAATATCATCCTAAAATATAACTTATATTCACTTAAAATAGATACATTTCAATTTGATTGTTGTCTTATTTTAATTATTATATACATGTTTAATGAATCTTATTGCCTGAAAAATTGTTGTACCTCAAGACCTTCGTTTTGGGAAAAGTGTTGGTAAAGTCTCATAAAGTAATGCATTACTGTAATGCACTGTATTTTTCGTTTTTGTCTCAATAAAATATGGCTTATAGCTAATCTTTGTTTGGTCTGTGTTTTCACGTTTCTTCTGAAAGCTTTGAGATAATCTTTGAATTTTGATGAAGCACTTACTGTCATTTTGATGGAAAGAGAAAACCAAATGTATAAACGGTTGTTTTTTTTATTAGGTAATTGTTTTGGCCGCTTATCCTCCTTATCCACATTCACACCTCACCTCTTATTCGACATATTTTAATGTAAAAAATGTTGAAACGAGAATAATACGTATTAAATAATGAATTAAGAGTTCAGGGTAATATCCCCGTTTTCACTATGTTGCATATTAAGCAAATTTAAATATTAATATTCTTTGAAAATAGTGTGAGCTCTATAAACGGTTGTCACATTTGTAGAGTAACATAAGGAAGTTAACTTTAAAAGTAACTTATGAAGCTGAAAGTCACGTGGAAAGTATGAGTTCACAATGTCTCCATTGTATGTACTTTTTTGAGTTTTGTTTTGATTGTCTAAGCGCTTTGTGACCCTGGTCTCGAAAAGCGCTATATAAAAAAATATTACTTACTTACTTACTATGTGGGTTATATATTAAATTATACATTGATCATAGTTAATAGAGAATAAAGGACATTTCATTTCAAATGTCTGAAATCTGACTTAGCATCTTGTCTCAGAGGTACAGCTAGCTAGTTGCTGAATAAGTCATAAGTCAAAAACATTTTTTTAAACACAGCATCATGTTCTTTTCCCGTTTTAAAATAATTACTTATTTATGTCAAGGACCCATTTTTAAAAGATATAAAGGTAGATCATGACATTTTTATTTCCCAGCACCAGGGAGCCCACGGACAAGTAGTAGTCCATGGGCTTGTTCATTGGAAAATATTGAACAATCAATGATTGATTAGTATATTAGATGAACATATATAATAAGTAATGTCAGGAGTGTGTGACACGTGTCTATGGAGTAGCTCGTATTTGTAAAAAGGTTGGTGACCCCTGATTTAGACTCTGAACTATGTCAAGGAATACAACAATATTTTATTCAACTACTAACTATTTGTCTTTAAAATGAGTTAGCATGCATCTATTTTTACAATACGTTAAAATAATTAAAGTGGTTATTTTTATGAGCCTGATAAATTGGCACCTGCTGGACCACTTGTATTTCCAGCCAAACTTGATAGATTTATTAATGATTAAGAAAAGGATGGACTTAAGTACTCGGACGTAAACATGCCTGGTCTAATGTCCTTCAGTTTGACCTGCCGACTGCGTCTTAACGTGGATAACTGGACATGCACTGTGTCATGCTAATTCTCCAGATCAAGGACCTGCAGCCTTGCTCTGATGAGCTTGTAGACTCAAGATAATCTGGCCTAATGCACTTCTTTAGTGTCCACCGTCCCTATCAGCCAAACTGCATCTTCACCAAGACAGGCTAAAAAGATGAGGCACAACCCTGTTAAGATCCCAGATTAACACAGTTAGAGGTATGACTACGGCAGCGACAACATCTACTGGTGGCGCTTTTCTGGATCTTAATAAGTTCACCCACATATTAGTATTGACCCAATGGCAATCAAGCGCAGCGCCAACACCTCACATTCCATATTGATTTTTCCAGGAGGCAGAGTGAGCCATGCTGGTAATTTATTAACTTTATTTACCTTCAAATCAATACATACATGTTTCATGTGTTTAATTGGTTTTTCTTTTTTTTTTTTTTTAATACAGTCTTTCGCCCTCGAGATCATATGGTTGTGTCATCATAGAAAGATTAGATGACAACTTTAAATTTATGATTTTTTTTCTTTGGTGGGTGTATATATTATTGAGTAATGACAATATATTTTATCTTTGAAACATAGTGAGGAAACTACTTTTTAAATTACTCTTATCTGCCTATGGCCACGCCTTCATAGCTTTTTAAAAAAAATTTAACAGATCATCTTACACTACAAGGAGTCTAAACAACAACTATTATTTTGTTTTAAGTAAAATTTATCAAGAAAGCAGTTGAACTGTTCATTAAGCGGCAAAATGCTTAAAAGGTGCATATGAGGAAGCTATATTTTGAACTAAAAAGGCAAGCTGTGCAGCATTTAAGTGTCAACTCTTCATTGCAGCTCAGAGGACAAAGGGTAGAGGAATAGCTGTTTAGTTTGATTGACATATCGGCATGCAATGCTATGATTGGACAATGCTTAAACAGTACGCTTCGTTCGACAGATTAATGAAGTAATCACTGTCACTTTGACTTAATTTTTTTCGGGGAATTAGTAAAAGCATGGAAAATGAAAAATTGTGACACTTCCTGATATGACCACCAGGATGGCCGCAGTGGATAGATATATGTGAGTTGGTGGCGCTCTTGAGTTGTGGACGCAGTTCTCCTTCCCAACTAAAATCTCCAGCAACCAGACCTGGTCATTGACCATGAATATGTTTGACTGAGTGACAAAATATTCTAAAATAAATAAAGGTAAACACACCATTTGCATCACGGGGATCCCATTCATTATTTAATATTTTGCTGACAAATGTTTTAAAAAAGAGTTTTTCGGGAATTTAATATAGACAGTAAATAAAGTCCAAACCCAAATCCTCTAAAACCTTGGGCTATAATCTTTAGAGCCACAGGTTAATGTTCGGGTTTAAAAATGTATGAGTGGTGGTTTGAGAGGAAAAGAGATTACCTGCCTTCAATTTCACAGGCTTCAGACCACATCTGCTCACATTGTTTAACATCCCCGTTGTAAAGAGAGATGGATTATTGTTTCTCTGGCCTCTGAGAGGATGGAACGACACGGATGTTATCCCAGATAAATCTGTTATCCAGGGTTTACACAGAGATACATTTTGTCGCGGATTAAACAGAGCAAGTATGGGAATAATCCCAGGCAGCTTCCTGTTTTACCTTTCACAAAACCAACTGTCGGGAACGGTAATGACTTCTCTTCGTAGAAAAAACCTCATGTTGATTCAACACATGATGGTGATGGTCAAAATGTAGTCCTCATTTCCTGGGTCTGGGACAGAGCGGTGAGTGTTTGATCAAAATAAATCTTTCTGTTCCGGTTGTACCACTAGATTAGAGCCATTGGTGACCTCACCTCCTGTGCAGTGCAATTAAACCAATGGGGAAGATTTGCTAATGTACTAAAACACTTGCAAACCTCAAGCATGCAATTAATTGAACATTTTGGGAAATCAACAGACAATTTGTGTTTTATGGGGACAGCATGAAAATGAGTATCTATACCACATTTATTGAGCCTTTGCACATAGAAATTGCGTCTTTATTTAGCATTAGTTTTTGTTGCATAGACATACTAATAAATATAGTAAAATGGAGTCACATAAAGACAGATTTGTTGTGATTCAAGCATGATCATTGGTATGCTACAGTTTTCTCCATTAACGAAAAAAAAGCTAGATACAAGCACAAGCAAACATGGATCATGCTTAATCTTCCTCTATATGTCTATAGTACTTAATCATCTTCCAGTGGAAGTTTGGCTGGAATTAGAATCTACCTATCTTAAATTGAAATCTTATGTTAGATTATCTGATTTTATTTAAGCCAAAACTTTATTGGGATAACGTCATCTCATCATTCTGAGATCCCTATTGAGTTAAGTGAATGCATTGTTGTTTTACCTAATGTACTTATACAGTAAATATATATATATATTTATCCATCTATCTCTCTCTACCTGGTGCTATGCTACTGTAGAGAGCAGGGAAAGAATAATGGACTTATTATTTTAACCAGTCTCCAGGGGGCTCGGCTGACACTGGGATCTACCTGAAACGATGTATGACACTAGTTCAGTGGTTCTTAACCTGTGTTCGGTGAGTCGGTCTCAGGGGTTCGGCAGAACCTCCACCGCAGAGGTCCGGACACACACAAATTATCGTGTGAATTTGTGAAGACAGGCCATCACTGGCTGCAGATGATCATGCTACACTGTTTGGCCATTCAGTGCTGCAGGGAATTTAGTGCGCTCAGTAGTCAACGTGTGACTGTCGTGGTAGTACGTCGTTTGATTTCTTTGTTAATATTTTAATCCATACTAACTATGTTGGGCAAAACAAGAAAGTGGTCGGACAAATATGTACAATAATGGATTCACATGTATCACGGAACTTGATGGGAGTGAGCGTCCTATCTGCATGATTTGCAACGCCAAGTTGAGCAACTTTAGTCTTGCAAAAACGGCAAAACTAAAGGAACACTTCTTGAAGCTGCATGGAGACGGGGAATACAAGAACATATCATATACATAGCTATGTCTTGAATTTGAAAAAAATCATATTTTATTTTTTACTAAAGAGGGGTTCGGTGAATGTATATAAAAACTGGTGGGGTTTGGTACCTCCAACAAGGTGAAGAACCACTGCACTAGTTTCAATTGCATTATAAGTAAGTAAGGTAGTAAGTAAGTAATAAAAAACTGAACTGCATTGATTAAACCAATGAATCAATTGACTAGATTTCCTCTGATTGGTCTGTTGTTGATGCTTTACCCATGATTTGATTTTATATTGGTTTATATCCAAATATTGCTTTTAAAAATGCATCCACCAAAAGGATGATTTTCCATTATTTTTTACGACAGTAATGCTGAATAAAATACTTCATCAGAAGAGAACGAAAAAGAATGCTTTCCTTCAGAACATTTCAATCACTACATGAGTTTCTGTCCTCTGTGACAGAACATATGGAAGTCCATATCAAATTTAAATTGCACTGGGACGCCAATAAAAGTCACCAAGAGAAACATTCAGCCCAAAGTGCCTCAATAAAACATGTCTGAGAAAGTAGGTCTTTTATCAATGGTGGATTGAATACATCGTAATTTTGAGTCAGAATCTGGTCACAAGGTCTCCAACTTCCCAACTGGCTCCATGAAATTTGACGCCTGGTTAGTCAGGGCCTCAACAGCCGAAGAGGTGGAGTTCAGAGGCTACGGGGAATATGGATGAAAAGGGGGGGATTAGACATGAGGCAGGGGTCAGGCATGCATAGATGTGGAGGAGGATAGAAGCACAAATTCTAATTGTCTGGCAAGACTTTTGTTCACTTGTAAAAGGCTGACAGCATGTTTCTTTATGCACCATCTAAAAGAACTGGTGTGTATGTGTGTGTGTGTGCTTGTGTTTGTGTGTGTCTTTTACATGGCCACTAACAAGTCTCGGATCAACGATTATGAAAGGAGCAGGCAGTAACCCTTGTGTTTATATCGAAGCAATCGTGATGTTTGATTGGCTGGCAAGGTACGGGCTGTTATTTGGGATTTGCGAATGGAGGCCACTTGGGATGTTGGGTAATCTGTGTTTGTGAAGGCAAATAATGTGGCCTCTGTTATCAACATGTGTTCTCATTCTGCAAGCGTTGTGGAGGATTTATAGTGTTTATGCTTTAAGAAATAAATAAATAGCATTAACGCATATGCTTTATTTTCACCAGTCACCTCAGGATTTCAAGATGACCCATGATTCCAACTTATGGAGGTTCATAGATGCTGGTTGTAGTTGGGGTAATTCTGTAATTTATTTGGAAAATATATGTTCATTGATATTTGGTCATGTTCTGGGACATAGGTAGTTGGTTAATAAAAACACATTTTCAGTTTTGTACAATAATACTTTGTGTGTACATGGTTTTAATCAACAAATCATTCATTTATTTCACAACTTCTGAGTTAATGTGCCGATTAGCATGAGAAAAATGTATTTATAATTTACAATTAAATTGTTAATGTATAGTTTTTGAGGCTTAAAGTACACATTATATTTTTTAAGACACAAGCAATATATTTTCCCGTCGTAGGACTAAGCTAGCTCAATAATCCAGTGAATAGCTTGATCAAGCCTCAGTGCTTTCACATGTACACAGCTTAGCTTGATTGAAATCGTACTTGGAAATCTGTGCCTACGTCACTCTTGTGGCGCACTCTGCCCTAGTAGTATCAAGTAAAGCAGTACATCATTGAGGAAATAGTTGATAATCATTTCGCAGCTCTTCTTGTATGAATTTCAAATTTCATGTATAGTCAGACAAAGACAGAAATTGGATAACGAGGTAAAAAAAACTATACCCCACACAAAGCCATATTTTTTTCCTATCCACTTTAAATAAAAGAGCACTAGTTTGCCATCTAAAAACGTATTTAAAATATAGTCAAACAAAATTCAGGGGAACACTAAACGCAGTTTTTAAATTAAGATTTTTATTACAAATCCAAACCTATATTACCCTGTGTGAATATGTGATTCTACTCTAAAATTAATAACTGGTTGGTCCATCTTTAGCAGCAGCAACTACAATCAAGCATTTGTAACAACAATTCTCTGACAGCGCTTTGGAGGAATTTCTGGGCCACAGATTCCAGGCTTTTGTGTGGAATTGTAAGTCACTTCCAACACTACACAACAGCTGAAGCTGTTATTTTGAGTCACACTTGAAATTGTGTTATTATACGGTTATTAATTGTATTGTTTTATCTAATGTGTTTTAATGTATAGTATTTTCTATGTGCCCCTTTTCAGACCTATGCATTTACTTTGGGGGCAGGAGAGTAATCTTTATTCATTTTTCAATTACAACTTATTTTATTCTGGTTTGAGAAAATAAATAATGATGGCTTCTTTGTTGGTTGTATTGAACTCACTCCATCTCCGTATGGGTAGACACAATTGCTGACCAACCTGATCTGTGTATGAACATTAATTAAATCATTATATAACACTTATTCCCTAATGGAGTCTACTGGAGCCTATTCCAGCTACTTTTGGGGCGAGAGGTGAGAAATACTTCAAACCAGCCCCCAGCTTCCATCTAGACTTTTTTTTAACTGAGAGGAAACTGGAGTTCCCGCAGGAAACAAGAAGGTTGAAGGTAGAGGTTGGAACTATGTTGGAAACGATGTATACGACAATTGTATTTAATTGGGCTTGGCCCATCTAGCCTTTTACTCTGTTTGAGCATAAATTGTAGAAATGCATAACTTAAATTCAAGTATTTGTTTTAACTTATGAAGTAAGTATATGTGGAAGATTTAGTTCCAAATGATAGAAAAATACCTAAAGAAATAAGTTTTTTATGATTTTGTGGTTCAGAGATGCACTGAAATTTTCAGCAGAAGTTGGCTGAAAAGGGCATTTTCGTCCTTCGGCTAGAAGACAGAAAGAACAGGAGGTTATTACAGGTTATTGAAATGTCAGTGCCAAACAAATATTTTCCTCATTTTGAATTATTCTTAAAAACAATTGAAATGCCTTGATTTTACTGAGATGAGAACATTGTAATCATATAAATGGAATTGTACTTATAATTGGAATTCATTTGGTGTTTCAGATTTCTGACTCTGTTCTCTGATTTTTATTTTTTAGGTTTGGCCAAGAATTTTAATTTCGGTACATTTCTTTAATTTTATTGAATCTATCTAAAGATTTAGTCACATTTTAAAGCAAATTAGCATCTTAATAAACAACAGCAATTGTGACGAAGATATCCTGAGTGCAAGTCTTGACAATTGTGTGTCTGTGCACAAGTGTTTTTTTTTCTTCTCCACAGCTCGAGTCAGGTAACCCTGGTTGATCCCAGACTCCCTTCATATCTATGCTCAGGCACACATGCAAGCCTCTTTCTCTTTGTCTATTAAGATGGCAAGAGGCGTTGAAGTTATTTTCCAATTCTCAGAAAAGCCAATCAAGTCCCCTGAAAGGCTCCGGAGCCTCTCTGAACAGGCCTGGTTGTCCATGTAAGCCAAGAAGGTGAAGAAGGGTCAAGGCCTCTGGTCTCAGCAGCCTTAGAAATTCTGCATCGCCCTGGCGCCCCTTCTGTTTCATTAGTCCTCACCCCTCCGGTCATTATCAACCCCTCTAATTTCGCCTTTCGAGCCAGGAAGTGGGGGGAGTATCTGTGGGGGATGTTGTTGTTTTTGTCATGTGTGAGAGGAAGTTTATTTGCTTCTGAGCTCAGGCAGTATTCCTGGGATGATACCGTCTTTCTTTCTCAAGAAGAGCAGCAGACCTAATGACCCCTCTCTAATTGCACAGTGTCAATATTGTTGCATTTGGATTCCCACAGCTCTCATATAATATTCAGAAGCGATGAGAGAGAGCTGGTGTAAAGTGTCAGATTATAACGTCAGCAACAAACCCAGTGAGGCTCCTCACACCAGCAGACGATACTGAAAAAAACCTTCTCTTTCTAACCTTCTTAAACATCCTATGAATTGAAATATGTTGTAGTCACTGAGTAATGAAGCTAAAGTAGTAAAATCCTAGAGGCCTTTGTTATTTACAGCTAACCGGTTCACAACTTTTATTCTTGACACCAGGCATTGACTAACCTTTCAAAACAATGACAGATAATTGGCAGACAATCAATCAAGAGTCTCGAACTTTATTACCATCCCACATTAGACCAGAGCAGATCAATGAAGGCTCTGACATTGCAACACAATGACACTTGGTCATGGTCAGATACTTGCTAATGGCCACAGAAACAAAAACATTCATAAGCCTTTTTGCTCATTTTAACTTTCCATTGAAATTATTCTAGCGTTTAATTTAATTAATCCAATTCCTTTATTTATGGTTTACTGAAAACCTCCATTTACCCAAGAGTTCATTCGAAACTTTTCTAGAGGTTTATGGCGACAATGTTGAGTAAAAAAGAAGGGATTGTAGAAACTGTGCATGCTGGGATTTATATTAGATTAAGGCAAACTTTCCCCCCTTAAAGATCAAATAAATCTAATCTTTAAGCCAAACAACAGCGTGGGATCAGCAAGACTTCAATGACTAACAAAGAATATCCTGTCTCAGAGACATGTGATGCTGAGATTATACCTTCAAAGAATCTAATCCTGACATTCGCCTGACAGGTTGACTCCGTGTGCACACATCAGCAAGTCAGGAAAACTGATTATCTCATGAGATATTTAATATCAGGAGGAATGTTTCTAAATGATATGCATACCATGTTACTATCAGGATTAAGGAAAGTTGTTTCTTAAATAAATAAAAAAAGATGTTTATAGTAACATCATTGATTGTGTACAAACAAAGGTAATTTGCTGATAATAAGACAAGGAATAGATGATTCCGTGTTGATGGTGTTCTAGATAAGCATCTAAATCCAGGAATCTTATGAAGAATTCTACAGAGCAAAGTTGTGTTCAGTTCAATACCATTTGAAAAAGAAAACACGACTTTATAATAGAAACGTTTTGTGTTTTAGTGCAAAAATGTTTTGCGTTTTTCATTGTTCTCCATTGGCTCCAGTGGGTCTACCAAGAGGGCCTACAGGGGTCAACAGGGGCCATTTTCACTGAAAGATGTCATCATACAGACCCTGTGACCCCTTGAACCAACCTTTGAAAAATAGAAGTAATTGATTTTATGCATTATTTGAACCACTATGTGCATTTTATATGTAAAGTTCTGACTGAAATATTTAAGCATGCCCAATAAATAAGTGGTTTAGTATGAATTTCGAAGAATCTTAAAACCTTTTTATTTGTGTAGGCTTTTCCCTGATTTTCTGGGCCTCCAGTGTTTGTCTTATGTGTCTTGGCCTTTTAAAGTATATATTTTAACCGTGTATTGTTTTTGATTATTAAAGTGCTTTGTGACCCTGGTCTAGAAAGGTGCTTTAAAAATAACTATTACCTCCTTACTTACCTTGGTCCCTGCAATAAAATATGTCTGTAACAACCACTGCTAGAGTCACAGCTCATTTTTTTGTGTGTGTTTTTTTTCATATTATCACTATTTCATATTTCACCACAAATAAGTCACTGTGCAGAAGGATATCTTACAGGGACAGTCCCACCCTGTTGAACTCTAAACATTATACAAAGCTGCTAGGCACCTCATTTTTTTGTTCACAACTTTAATATTGTATTACACTCTCAAGTGTTTGAAGTCAATGGGTAATAAAAAATAGTGTGACGTTAATAAAGCTCTGAAAGTAAATTTATGTAAATGTGTATTGTTAGCGCAGTAATTGACCACTGCACGTCGGTCAGTAACCATAACACTCCTAATTGATAACAACTTGTATATTGCTGAAGCCCAAACCAAAGTGAATACATAATGGGTAAGCTAAGTAAACCCCTTAAACCACCAGTTTATTATACACCACATGTTCCATTGTAAATATAGCCTATCACTACATACATATTCTTTTCTTTTCTGTTTTTTAATTTTGACTTCTTATTCCAATTACATTCACTTGCACGTGCTCCATCTTACTGTACTATTCCTACTATCCCGCTAGTTAGTGTGTACTGTTCTGTTAACTTGCATTAATTGAATGAAATGAATGAAATTCCTCTTTAGAGTTTATAGTTATTATTTATTATGATTTTAAATCCATTAACTATGAATGAGATACGATTATTTGATCACTACTTTTCATCACATGACTTAAGCTAAATAGAATAATCGTGATAGTTGATGATAAGAAAACCCTATTAGTATTAGAGTATTTAAAGGAATAAACAGTCGTATTTCAAACTGTTGTAATCCACATGAAGGGAAGAAGCTTTTAAAAAAATAAAACATCTGGGTGAACTACCTCTACTTTGTGATGCTAAGACCTATTTTGAGTGACAAAAGTTCAGATCACCACTGCAGACATATTTGGACCACTCTCTTCCTCTGGTCTCTACACTCCATCCAGCAGCACCAAAGCAAGCTCCAGCCAGCTAACATTACCGTAATAGTCATTGGAGCAATAAAATCTTCTATCAACCAATATGTTAAAGTAAGAGCCGGCCCCTGTGGTGTTGTACGTGAAAGATTAGGGAATCATTACGGTGGCCTCTACATAACCTCCATAAGTCAGGCTAGTGTCAATAAGCAGGGCTTTAAAAATTGATAAGGGTGCTCACCTCACTTATGGAAAGACCATTTGTGAGCAGCAGTCGTCCCAGAGAGCTGATTCGTGTATATATTCGTAATATAAGTCATGACTTACGATTACAGCATATTGCTTTTGAAATTGCTTCCGGACGCTCTTTGGTGCTGTGTTTTTGGGTCTTAAAAGCATGAAGCGAAACATATGCAATTGTATAATTTACCTACAAATGTAATCATCAAAGAACATTTGCTGCTACATGTTCTGCTTTGACACAAGAGTCGTTCATTAAACGGTGACCTGCGGCGGAACATACATGATCTGGATGACATATGTAAATTGTGGGATCAGCGTGCCAATTTAAAGAGTCCAGCTGAGTGCTTTTCAAAAAGATCTGTTCTGTTTGACGCGTGGAAATGTCACCCAACTGCATTTATTCATGTGACCAGTGGACATGGGTCTGTGTCCTGTGTGGCCTCCAGAGACAAAAGAGGGTGAACTCCCCAGAGGAGAGTGACCCGGAGGACAGACGTACGCACACCAGCTGGACCTACGCTCCCTGCACAGACACGCCGGCTCCTGAGCCGCACGGAAGGCTATTCTCTCGTGTAATCACTAAAGGTACATCATATAGCGGCTCGTGAAGCAGGATTGACCCCGGAAGAGTGATTTCTGTAGTAATGGCAGACTCCTGAAGTGATGAGGACCATTATTCTGACAGTGGACTGTAATTGGAGACATAATGTATTTGTCTTGACAACCAAATATAAATCTACGACTTGCCTCTTGAAAATGACAAATATATTGAGTATTGCTGACATGCATGTATGTCTTATTGTGTAAGTTATTGTATAATCAAATATATTATATTCGTTAATGTCTCTTATTTTTTTATTTTGTATTATTGATTATCAATTGTATTGTAATAATCTCTTTTTATTTCATTCGTATTATTCCATTTTTATATTTTAGAATGCCCCCACAATACTGGCAATAAAGGTTTTCTGATTCTGACTCATTTCTGATTTTGTTTGATTTTTTTTAATTCTGCTTATACACTGTGTTCATATAGTACTTACCAGTATGTGGTACTGAATGTATAATCACTGCGTAAATAATACTAAATAATTAATGTTAGCATGCAGCTATGCATTATATAAGGTTCTAACATTCTTGCAGCTTGAAGAGCCCTTTTGATTCTGACAAATCACACAAAATATTTGCTTTAGACCCTCATTAATTCAGTCATTTATAACTGTGTACTGCTTCCCTCTTGTGGATACTTTGAGACCTGCAGATATGACTGTGTAATTATTTTCCTATAATGATGTTTTAATCTGGACATGATATTAAAATTTAAAAAAGGTACGTTTGAATGTCCAGATATAACATTATTTAAAAGATTATCGTATCAGCACAATGCTTGTGATGTAAAAGGGATTCAAATACATTTTATTTTCTGTATTCAAACAGTAATACTTAATGTGTTAAAACACACTTTCCGTGATAAAAGAAACAATGTCATGTAATGTCCTTTAAGCTTTTTACTTTATCCTTTAACCTTAAATGATTAATCAAATGTTCTATTGTAGTTGTTGTTTTGTTATTTGCTGATTCTTTTTCCTTAAATCATTTCTTGTCTTCTTTTATTAAACACACTTTTCTGTACTATGTGACATTTTATAGTCTCTCATAACACAACGATGAGTAAGTCAAAGAGGGTTAAGACTTTTTAAGCAGCTCTCCTCCTTCCATACGACCCTGGTTGGGGATAATGTTTGCATCTTCCAAGCTTGTCACATCTGCTCCGTCAGGACAGAGTCCTTCACTCCAGCAGCCAACACCGAGAAGAGGAAGGAGGGGACAAGAGCGCGGAGGTAGAGCGCCACCCTGGGGATGGGATGGGCCAGCACCACCTCCTTCCTCTTCCTGTTCACTGTCTGCATGATCTCATTGGCCAAGGTAGATGGTCTCACGCCATGGGTCAGACGAGCAGCAATAACTGTGGAAAGACACAATCTATTTAAGTCCATGCATTCAAAAAGCCATGAAGCTTCACAAATGAAACAGGACTGACAGGCAGCCAGGGGGGTTTGTTTGGGGGACGGCTCCGCCACAGGTGTGCTTGTTGAGGCGTCAATGAAGGTGTGACTGATGGTGCTGACAACTATCCCATACTCCTCCACTTCAGCCCGCAGGCAGTCGAAGAAGGCCTGCGCGGCGTGCTTGGACGCAGCATCTGGCAGACAGAAACATATTTATGACCTTGAGAAACAATTCAGACTCGACTCGCCTGTCGCGGAGCAGCATACCAGACACGACAGAGGACCAACACTGACTCATCTAATTGTTTTCTGTTGTGTTCAGTGTGTACATTTGAGACATATTTTGTTGACAATGGAGGCAAGTTTGAAACCCAAGGAGACGGGGTTGAATGTGCAATAGTGATCACTCATTTCAATGTTACTCTAGAGTAACTCTCTGGAATTTTTTAAGCTCTTCCCACTATTAAGATCTTATCTTATGTTATATCTTTTAATTTAAAAATGTACATTAGAAAATGTGATTAAGCCCCGCCCACTGAAAAGGCATTTACTATTAACACCCACCCTTCTGTGATTAGTGAAGCATCATTTTTTGTCACCGCGCGTCATCATTCCCGCATTTATTCACGTCCATAAGACTAAACAAACAAAGCGGGCGTGATTGCAGCTGGCTGGAGGAGGAGTTAAGCCCATTATTATGTCATAATGGACTCCGAAAAATCTGTTTCAGTTGAGTTTTTAAAGTGAGTTGAATCTTTCATTGAAACAGTTTCACTCACATGAGCTTCTGAAGGGGACAGCCAGTCTTCCTTGAATGCTGGTCACCAACACAACATGTCCAGACCTCCGAGGGATCATAGTGGGAAGAATACCTGGGGAATAATTTGGTAGTAAGAAGAACAGTTATTTGCACCCAGGCCCACTGTTGTGCTTTCTTTTATCCGATCAACCTTTAGTCAAAGTGCTTGGCCCGAAGTAGTTCACATCCATCGCGTTCCTGTCCACTTCCAGTGTGATGCTCTGCACAGGCGCTTTTGTCTTCACGCTGCTGTTGCAGATCAGCACATCCACGTAGCCATAACAGTCCACCACCTCTGCTATCACGTCCTCCATGCTGTCCATGTCGCTGAAGTCCAGAAGCACTAATTTAGGAGCAAACGTCTGGAAACACACATTGATGTGTAAAAATGATGCTTAAATCAATGTATACATATTGTTTTTGCGTTTGTCTATAACTGTATATTGTAAATGAACAAAGTAATGACAATTAAAACTTAATAATTATCAATATAAAATCCTTTTGAAAGTAATCTATAACATCTAGTCTCTTACACTGTCATTTCTAAAGAAGTGGTAAAAGTCTTAAATAGATTAAAGTATCATTATACACAGTCAGGTCATGTTTTTTTCACTTCCTTTTCATGTTTATCATAAGTAGACATTTTAGACTCTGTGTAAAGTGTTTATCTGAGCAAGTATAGTTGAACGATCAATGGCGAAATGTAGCTTTTTATTAAAAGTGCACGGAAAGCAAGATTTAGCATCTTAACCATGATGGATTATTGGTATAGATATTTCAATTTCTGCTAAGGCCTGTGTATCAGTGGACAGAGCGGCATCACTGAGGATATCCTGCTATTGTCCCCACTCATGGAGGAAGCTGAGACTCGGAAGGGGATGACAGCTAATTCAGTGATCACTGTTGCTCAAGTGTCGCATCCCTGCCTTATTATTTCAAACATTTCATTTACTTTGCATACTTCAGCTCCGGTGATGTCAGGAAGCAGGAAAGATCACACATAAGTCCAAACATTTTTTGTGATCTCCCTCTACAAGTGAAACATTGTGGTGACGTATTTGAGGCCCATACTTCTTTGGGGTCAGCATCGACGATTAGGGAGTCATAAAGAGACTCCAGCTTGTCCCAGCTGGCGCCACATAGGATGAGTCTGGCCCCGCCCTGGTGGAAACGACGTGCACACTCTAACAGAAAATAAATAAAAAATAAATAATTGAACTGTTGTTTTAAGGTGGTCACTTTAATTTAAGAAAATTGTAAAATATCTTAAAAAAAAAAGAGTAGAAGTACCACATACAGATTATTTTAATATATTCTTGACCTTTAGTATATTCTATTGAAATCTAAAAACAAACATGTTGATTGTCTCTTTTAAATAATCATTTATTGTTGCCTAATACACTACTATATGACATAGTAGTTCTATTACAATATGTGACAAATCTTAAAGGCAATTGGCTTTTAAAAATCACACATTTATTTATTACACACATTTGATTGCTGTTTAGGGATAAATAAACTGCAGACTTTGGATCTGAATGAATTAAAATAAAACATAAAAAATACTAATTTACCAGTTCCGACCCCTGACACAGCATCAGTGATGACGACCACTTTGTTTCGCACCAGGGATTTGGACATGAAGAGCATGACCTCATTGTATATGTAGTAGATGCCAGCCGCTATGACGACGAGCAGAGGCAACAGTATCACCGAGGGCAGGGCCATCGTCTGAGGAGAAGGAAGATGAGGATCAGTGTGACATCCAGCTGACGTCAACTTCTTTTTAAATGCAGCAGATTAGATGAAATCACATCCAAAATTATAAAGATCTTATCTCCTAATTCATTTTTCTCCTTTACCTTTGAGAATGATTTAATTAAAGGGATCAATATTCAGAGCAGGTTATCACCAAAGGTTTGTCTTTTAGGGAAATGAAGTACAAAAAAATCAATTGTCGTTTTTAAGTGAAATACTGTACAATAATTATTTTACAATAACATTTACAGATGCATTAATTCTCAAGGTTTAATGCCCATTTTCTAGTCTGACTAAGTAAAAAGGAAACAAGCAGCACTATATGAATTTGGAAAGCCAGATAACACGTAGATAAGTACCTAAAATAAGGTACATGTGACTTGATCATTAATAGTTAAACAACAAGATTAAATATATATATATTTTAAGAAAAATAAATCCTAATCCTAAATCCACTCTATAAAATATTTAAAACCGTTTTAAATAGACCTTTCTACCTTTTGCCTTTTTAAGAATGTCCTTAACAGCTAAATATATTCTGGCCTTGTCGCTAACTTGGACTGTTAAGTCACTTCCAAAACATTGTTATAGGACACCATGGAAGAATCAAGACTGTTTTCACTGTTTTACTTACAAAAAGAAAAGAAGCATGAATGTAACTTTTTACTGTAGTTTATTTACACCAAGATTCATGCTGAGATTTGCTGATCGTCAACAACTATTACAAATGCAGACAAACAAACACACACACACACCTGTGATCCGTGCTAATCTTGTGTCACTTACGGTGTGAATGACGGGCTAATCCTTCTGCAGGACTGACTGTATTTTCCAGGTTTAGTTAAGTAACAGACGCCCGCCTTTCTGCAGTCACACAGCTCTGATGGTCTGTGCGTGTGCTCACCCCTCAGTGCTGGAACCTGCTGCCCAAAATAGCCCTTGCTTAAGTCAGCCATTAATACACACATATGTGGTGTGTTACTATCTGAGGCATGTTCTCTTGTAGCAAACATGAAGGGGAGAGCGACGTGTGAAGCTTTCATTTCTGCTTTGTCTTAAGCAATGTTAGTTCAGCTGTAGTTGAATCCATTGTTTGTTTAAAGTTTCTTCTGGTGAGTCATGGGTGAATAATGAACGCTGAATTTGATCTACAAAATGATAACTTTCTTTACAAGAAGGCTATGATGGTGACACTGATAGTTCAATTTCAAAGATTTATGCTTTGAATTCTGATGCTTCATATCAACAAAGAGTATTTTTTTATTCTGTGTGTTGTCTGTCTTTATCAGATAGATCGATAGAGAGAACTTTATTGATCCCTCTCGAGGAAAAGTGCAGCCCAAGGCGGCCCACATGCAGGCCTTTGGCTACATTAATGTGGCCCCCATGATCTTTATTTTTTGCTTTTCCTTCCATTATTAATTGAGGTTCAAATATACATATAATTTGGTTATTTTATGACTTGTTGTTTTGGTTCATCTTTTAATTTGAGAGTAACTAAATACATGACAATAACAAATACAATAATGTTGAGGAAATATTGTTAAATACATTTTATTTCAGTGTATTCATTATTATTAAAATATGTTTTAGTTTATATTGTAATAATTTTTTTGACTGAGATAGCGTTAGCAGAAATGTTTTTTATTATTATTTAAGGCATCAATAATATATTTTTCTTGAGAATCGTTTGTTTGCAATGTTGCTGTTTTTTATTAATTAAAACATGTTTAAAGTTTTTGATATCCCCTTCAATACCGCGCCTCTCTTCTCGGTGGCAGTGTTGAGCGGCTCTCGCGAGACTTGACGGAATTCCAGAGTCTTGCGTGAGCTCCCGTCGTCGCTCCGCTGGGAAAGAAGAAAATAAACCTTCTGCTGCTAACCTCGCTATGGGACGTGGAGTTACCCCTTCCTAGCTCACTGAGAGACCGGGAGCGGCGTCCGTGCATGTACCGCCTTCGTTCCGAGATTCACCCACATGAGCATGGGCTTCGTTTAAAGAGGACAAGTCAAGTTTTAGGGGTGAAACCAGGGAGCCTCCGAAGCGTATTTTTGCAAAAGCTAGCCGCCAGGGCTAACTGTAGCTAGCAGATGGGCGCTGGGTGAACTTCGCATGGACAGAGAGGAGCCGCGGTGAAGTCATATGTTACCAGACGCAAAGACCTCATATTTAAACGTGTGCAAATGTCTGCAGTCGTAACGTTATTGGCGACAGGCTAATAGGATATTAGCCTCCTCTCTCTCTCTCTCTCTCTCTCTCCGCTTTGTGGTCGCAGACCAGGCCACTGCCTGAGTGATGAGGGTCTGGATCCATGGCTGCTAATTATTTATCTCACAGCAGTAATTGGATAAACCAACAGAAGAGGTGTTCGAATTGAAAGTCGCTTCGAGGAGGGAAGATTCGCACCTTGGCTAAGTCTCTCTTTTTATTCCTTTAAATTGGAAAATTGAGTGTTTCTGAACTCTTGAGATCTGATCATTAAGAAGAAGAAAAAAAAACAAGGATTACGTTATTTGTTTTCACCGAGAGCACTCGACATCATGTCCACCGCCAAAGAAAACTCCTGCAGAAAATTCCAAGCGAACTTCTTCAACAAAAGTAAATGTCAGAATTGCTTCAAACCCCGAGAGCTGCATTTGTTGACGGATCAGGATCTGACACAGGTAAACGTCATAACATGAATGCTATATTTTTAAAGGATGAAAATGGTATCGCAGCTATAAAACTGATGTGTTAACCATTTTTCTACAGGAACAGTTTCAATTGATGTATTCACATTTGCCAAATAATTTTCTGGGGAATTCATTGAAAATGGGGTGAAACGAGTTATGTCATCTGACTGTATCTAAGTTTCTAAAATATTTTTTACAAGTGGAGATTGTAAACAAGTAAGTAAGTGTAAAGTGCCTTTCTAGACCAGGGTCACAAAGTGTTTTAACTATCAAATACAATACACAGTTAAAATGTATACTTTAAAAAGCCAAGATACATAAGACAAACACTTGGAGTCCCAGAAAATCAGGGAAAGCCTGCACAAATAAGAATGTCTTAAGATGTTTCTTGAAAGAGACAGTAAAGTCCCATCAAACGCAGACGGAGAGGAAGCTTAGGAGCAACACGTTAAGCTTGATGGGAATAATGCAAAATGTTCACTTTAAAATTAATATTTCCACTTTAAGGAGCAACTTTCCCAGCAAATGTCTTATCTGATTTATTGGAAACTTGCTGCAGAAGTCGGAAACCAGTACCTGAAATGACATAACACAAGCAAAAGTCAACATTTCAATGTAGTTGTGACCGAGCTGTCAAGTCAGCAGGAAGTAAATATGCATCCTTAAGCCAACTGGCCGTATTTGCAGACCCAAATAAGAAACCCAAATAGAAAAATAACCAATACTCTTTGGTTGAGCTTAGGTTGGAAAAACATACATTTTAGTACATTCAAGTTTTGTATATAGTAAAAAATGATGTTTATCATTGTAAGATGGTTCTAGGCACAAATATAGGTCATGTTGAACCTGGTTTGTCATGTTGATATGGCTACATTGTTTTCCTTCTTCCAGGTACTCTTATATGAAACAATACTTTCTAGTTAAGTGGTAACTGTCATGTTTTGGTGTCCTGTGATTGCAGCATGACTAGGTTGTCACGTTTTTCTTGTGACAACAGAGATGTTCTTGAACACTTTATAACTCCCACTGGATTTCATTCATAATTTTAGAACCTTTTTGTATCTGGTAATTGAACCCAGATGATGAATACTGTGTACATCCTTCTAAAAGGATCTTGAACTAAACACTGTTTAGGGTTTTTATAATTTTTTACAATTGTGAATAACTTGTGTAATGCCTATTATACCTATTGGTTTATGTCAGAATAGGTAGCTTATGGTTACATCACCCCCCCCCCCCCTAATCTGAGCTTTAACCTGGCACTTGTCCTGCTCTCAGTCTGATTATGTGCCGCCCTAGTGTCACAGTAACTTAGTGCCCATTTGTTGCATCTAAAAAAATATATACTGTATGTCACAGTCCTAGTTGATTCCATATATTTAACCCTTTCTCAACAATATAAACATTTTGCTATGAGCTGGAGCTGTAGAGGCAGGTTTTGTGAGTGTAATATATGGGCTGAGCTAAACCTGAAACCTGTGTTGTGCACCTGGTCATTAGGGCTGTTAAGTTGGACTTGTGGAGGTCTGGCTACAAGGGATTTCATGATGACAACACTATACAGCATCACTAAACAGGGAACTCAGGAGATGGACATTCTTATAATGTACAATAATACAATTATTATGAATCCTGCTCATCTAATTTGAGTTGCATACTTAATGCAACATAAGTAATGCTAAAATCTGAACCCTTATTCCCATCCTAAGGGTTGTAGTGAACTCTGAAATTACCTATTGTTGAGTTAGTGATGAAGGCTTTTTTTTAAACTGATTACCTCACAAACCTGGTGAAAAAAGCCTCAGCAGCACTTTTGTAATCAACGGGTGATTTGACAGATTTAATCTGAATTTAAATTCAAGTGAATGGAACTTGAGGATGCTTGACATTAAGGACATTTTGAAAGGAAAGTGATAACCAACCTGATTGTTTTGACAAGGGGTAGAAGGATGCTCTGGACACAGTGACTATGCAACCAACCAAGTTTTTGCCTTAGTCCGACTAAGATCTGACTTTTAACAATGCACATGTACATGCTGTCGTCAAGCTTTGGTAAATAAATTAGAATGTCAGACAAAACTACCTAATAGGAGTGTGTATTGGCAAGTATCTAGCAATATTATATGTATCACAAAACCTTGACCATGATGCAATATATTGACTCTGGTGTTGCAGAATTTATAGACTTTATGACGAAGTTGTAAATGCTCTAATTTGATTTCAAACCAAAATATGTCCAAACATCAGCTTTAGAAACAGCTGGAGTCAACTGTATCCTCTCATTCTCAGTATTCGCAGGATTTAATTTTTCCCTTAGCTACGGAAAATGTAATAACTGCTATCATCTAGCGGCCGGAGGTTTGCAACACAAAAAAATAACAAACAGCATGAATACTTGCGTGTAAATTGTAAAATTAAAAAAATATTGAATTATTTTTATTTTAAACACACTTTATTAACAACATGGTGGAAGTTCACTTGTCACAGTTCTCTGCTGTTTTATTTTCAGGGTGTTGACGTTGTTAAATCACTGCTACAATGATTCTGGCTTTGTCTTAAATAAAATAGAAGTATTATCCAACACTCTGTACAGATTTGCTCAAATAGCTGTCAAAGACAATTTTAACTCTATTAACTCAATTCTAAAGCTTTAAGAGTGGAGCTGAAAGTATCTCGGTCACATTAATGAAGGTTCTTCTTTAGTCCTAGTTGGTGAGAATACTCCTGAGCTTGAGTAAGATGATGCTCGGCATCTCCTTAAATATGCAGCTCTACTATTTCTTGGACTTGAACCTTAGAAACAATTTATAGTTCAGGATATCAATTGGCAGAAAGTCAGTCAGTGAAAAGCAAATGTGCCTCTGAAATCAAAACACAATGTTCGGACTTTGAATCACATTTGACTCTGAATAATCAATATTGCCTAATAACAGGTGGCACAGGCACCAAGCTTTCTAAGTGTCTAACTTGAAACTTGACACTTTGGAAGGCGAGACGTTTGTTGAATTTGTGTGGGTCAATTTTATAAACTGGAGAATCCAACGGATTCAGTATTCGCAATGAAATGAAAAAAGGATGTCCACCTTTGAGGCTTTAGTTCCATGCCTAGAGAAAGGAGAGTGCCTGTCATTCTGTCAGACCAACTTCTATTGCGTAGAAGCAAACTGGACTTGTTATACATGGAGAAACAGGAAACAACAGCACACAAACATGTCATCAAATAGAGATGATTATAGTAAAGGCTCACTAATGGGTTTTGTGTTGATTTTACTGTTTTACAGAACATCTGGACACCCTTCTCCTATTTGCTACATCTCTCCTCCCCTTTGACCCACACTCTGAGTTTTATGATAAGATACTATTCTGTTTTTTCTCTGTCTTTTACAGGCTAAACCCATTTATGGTGGGTGGCTGTGCTTGGCCCCTGAGGGAACCGACTTTGATAATCCCATGCAGAGATCTCGGGTAAGCGCACATTTACAAAGCTACCTATTACAAAAGGATAGGGCATTTATTATGCTTTTGGATTTGCTTTTTGTTGTTACATATCCTAGCTCACCATGAGATTCTCATCTGTAAAGTATTACATTATTTTTAGTTTAAATAAATCCAGTTCATATCTACATGTATCCCTTTCACACTGAATATCTAGCACAGCAGAGTTTATGTTCGCAGAAAATGTCTCTGGTGAAAGGACTTATCTTTGAAGACCAATAAAGATTATCACACACACAATACAGAACTCAGAACTTGGTTTAAATCAGAATCGAGTAAAAGACTAAACTGTTTGCTTTAAATCAACTGATCATAGCTAGATCTGATCCAAGTTTCAGAAATTTCTCATTGAGTGATTCGCGTCATTGTGGACAGTTTCTTATTTCAAGGATATGTTTGAAACTGATTACAAACTAAAGGTCTTCAGATTAATTCTTCACAACTTTGTATATGGTTCAGCCTTTTTAAATGGATCTGTTTGGATCCCACTGACTATGTATACACTAATAATACAAATATAATACATTTAAATAGTTTTTTTAATGTTTTAAATGGTTGTGATAAGGTTAAAACCATTATTTAAATTAAACCATCAATCTTTTATTAAAAAAAATAATAATTTAACACTAACAGACTCTGAACTTTTTTTGTGTTTGAACAGAAATGGCAAAGGAGATTCTTTGTTTTATACGAACATGGCTGTCTACGCTTTGCTTTGGACGAATCGGTAAGTAGTCTGAATTTATTTTCTCCCTGAGAAACCAAAGTTACCACCAAGTGTTCCATGTTTGTGCTGCCGTCCCTTTGTGTCGCCATGGGAATGTGACATTGGTCAAAGAACCAATACCGGCTGAGCAGGCTGCAGATTAGCTTGCTTACGTATAAACACTGGGGGTCATGAAGTACTCGCCAGTTTGAAAACATGTGTTTCTTCTGATGAAATCTCAGCAATCAGGGTCTGTTAAAGGAGAAAGGCAGACCATAACAACTCATTTGATTAGACTTCTGCAGATAAAATGAAGTTCTCTGTGTTTTACAAGAAATGTCTAATTTGTGACATACTGTAAGTTAAGGCTCTGGGATTTTGCACTGCCTTCATTGATCGGGCTGTTTTCCATGACAGTATTTTATACTTCATGATATCTTATCGTAGGTTGTAGGTCAGCACTGATTTTGGTCCTTTCTGTGCAAGAAAACCAATAATTCCCAACTTTGTGTATTCTAGTTCAAAGTTCATTTTGGAGATCAAATTACATTCACGAAGTTGAGGCTAATGGCTACTCTTTTATCTTACCACTGAAAGTCAACTAACATTTTTAGATGTACTAAGAATTTTAATAATGGTAATATTTCACTTTAAAACAAAATTTGATAGGTATTAAAAAAATGTTGATTTTTTTAATGGCTTTTAAGTATCTGTGAATATCTGAATGTTGTTAGTGATGACAATAAGTGGAAATAGAGACTCGTGAAATGAGTGTGTGCATGTTTCCACTGTGTAATGTTTTTCCACTAACACCCAGGCTGCTGTTAAGTTGTGTTTTTCCTTTCATTGTATCAGTGATTCCAAAACTGTCCACCTCATTGTCCACAACTCGTTTCATGTGTACCAAGAGGCAGGAAAACTAGGTCAGGGAAATGACTGCTTTGTTCTAGAGCCTAAGGGATGATAACTGTCCGATACCTCTGAAAACTGATAACAAAATGTTAAAAGATCAGACTTTGTCAAGGTAACTCTGTATAATCAATGGTTTCAGCTACATGTGGAAAGTAGATGTTACTCTTTGGTCATACATGTACTGTATGACTGTTCCTCCCTCTTACTTATTATCTATGTCATTTTTCTGATTATCTGTGGTGACCCAACGACCTGCAGGGGTTATGGGAAATACATGGACATGTCATTTTTACATTTATATAAAAAGTACCCATACCACATGGGGACAAAACCTTATCTTATCTAGAACAAGCTCCCTTTGCTCATGTTTGGTATATTCCTCATTGTGAAAAGAATTTAGTGAGCCATGTTTGCAAATATTAACCCATAGGTTAAATGCTGGTTTATTTTGTTTGATGTGTAAAAAGTTTTAATGAAATAAAATAAAATAACAGCATGGATGAAAGTATATCTAAAATGGAGAAAAGCTATTAAATTGACATTATGACATACACATTGCATTCGTTATTATGATCATGATTTGATGTTTTGCTTTCTGGCTTCATTAAATGTTTGCTTTACTGTTACCAATGCCATTTTGTAAAATGGATTTTTTGGATTTTTATACAATGATACAAATAATTCAAATCAGATCATAGGCCACTTCCATTTACTTTGCACTTTATAACCGCTGTGTCATCTCAACATCTCAAAGTGAAGATTACATCATCAGCTGTAGTTCACAGAGTTGATGGCTCTGTGCTAAATGGAGCCATGGTCTCTCTTGAAAAATCCATTTTCACCAAAAGTAGAAGGAAAGATGCTCCCCATCGAAAGCAACATTCCTCCTTGAATGTCCTTATTTGGTGAACTACAGCAAGCTTCTTGCTGCACAGCGACTGAGAGCAAAAGAAAGAAAGAACCAGTCCCTAAAAAGCACAGAGGATAAGGCCAGATACGTCCCAGACCCAGACATTCCATACACAGTTTGTTGCGTTAATTTTAGATCATTAACGGTAATAACAATATCTATAATTGTGCTTGAACTTTTATGTAAATGTGGGCATTTGCATCTGTAAAAGGAATAGTCCATTTAATATAAGTACTGACAAGACACCTAAATATTTCCAAAATATTTTTCACACGTTTTGTTTATTATTGCTGTTGAAGTCCAAATAGGACAAGAAGTGGGACCACCCTGGTGGCTATAGGGTTGTAAGGTCAATGACCACGAGAATGAGCTGAAGCATTAGTTGGAAAGAGGCCCTCTTTCCTTTAAAACCACTTCTGTCTTACTTAGGAAAATCCAATATAAATCTGTCGCTCATTGCCTCCACAAAATTGTCCATGTTTGGACTGATGCATCACGTTAAGATTTAAGAGGGGAAGGGCTTTAAGAACAGAAGAGGTTCTTTTTTAGACCACCTCGCAGGGTCTCTGGTAGGACAGGTTGGGACTTAACATATAAACACTTGCTGCTGGATTCATCATCACATGAACATCTGTTTTTTCCTGCAATCCAATGAGTTTTATATGCAATCATGGCTTTTGGAAAATACCATAACATAAACTCTATTTTTCACTGAAAATATGAGATGGCGTTCCTTTTTGACACTCTTTTTACAAACAATGCTTATCCGTTGCTGGTCATCTCATGTGCAAAGTCACCAGAATTGCAAATATTATTTATAACAGGTTATTTGTAAGTGGACAAAAAATATACAATGCCTGCACTTATTACTAAGCTTGAGAAATTATGGGGAAAATGGTATTCCTTGCTTTGGTGCAATGTACAATTAAGCATCTAAACTCCAATATATGTATTATCCTCTCAAATCTCAGCTTACTTTCTCATAACTAATTTCCTAATCTTCTTCCTAAAATGATTTTCTTTTGCTAGTGTTTATATAAGTTTTCCTGGGCTTTCCAACACTGGATGTTTCCAACACAAGGATGGCAAAGGCAGCAGTGACTAATGGCTCCACATTTATTTCTGTTGTGTGTAACGAGATTTCAAATATTAAAAAAAAGAACTGGTGAAACAATTTGATGTTCAAACTCACTATCAAACTTCTCTGTTCAACTGATTACAACTTTGAAACCAAGTGGACATTTACCCAACTGTTTCTTAACTCTGTATATGAAAAGACATGACTTTCAGACAAAGATATTTGTGGGAAGTCTCCTGTGTGTTTTTCAGAGTGGTGATCTCAGCAATAGCTTTAACAAACTCCTAAACTTTCACACGCCAGCGGGTGCTACATTTTTTCTGATGTGATGGTTTTTCACCCCAGTCAAGGAATTCCATCCACAGAGTTCGGAATACAACATGGCATAATGGCCATATTTGGCAGGCGGATTTTAATTATGCCAGATCATTGTTCTGTGACCTTACAAGGACCTGGATAGGGAGCATACAGAAGCCAATTTGATCATTTCAGTATTAATTAATGAACCCATTACCAAAATAAACATGGATTTTATTTAGTCGCACTAATAAAAGAAGAGAGCCTGTTCCACCTGTGTGTACAATGTATTTTTGGAACAGTAACTGCTTGTATTGCTATTGTTTTAAATGTTCCATTGTTCACACTTACTAACTTAAAATTCTTAATATAATAGAGCCTTAACTTTAGGTTAACTTTTTTATTACAAAGATATCTTGTATATGTTTTTCCTTTTCATAACTTCTTTTCATAAGTCTACATTTACCAGATTGGTTATAGTTTGGTTGCATGTTGTTAAAATAACAAATAGTGTTTTCAATTAAGTTGAAAGTGTTTCTATGTTTCTTCCTTAGCCGAGCACACTTCCTCAGGGCACTGTGAACATGAACCTGTGCACTGATGTCATCGATGCAGAGCCCAAGACTGGCCAGAAGAACTCTTTGTGTATCGTCACACCAGAGCAAGAGTATTTTATCAGGGGAGAGAATAAAGAGATCATAAATGGGTAAGATGTCTTACCATTTTCGCAAATAGTTGTACTGTATAAAAAGTAATCTTTTTTTAACCTGAACGTATTGCATTTTTTTTTTACTTTCCACAGATGGAGTGAGCAGCTTGTTGTTTACCCCAGAACCAACAAGCAAAACCAGAAGAAGAAGCGAAAAGTAGAGCCTGCCACTTCCCAGGTAACGTCACTCACTCACAAAAGATTCAGGTAGTGGTTGTGTTGACGCTTTCTCATTCATATGTATGTTTGTTGCTTCAGGAACCTGGCCCAGCTAAAGTGGCATTGACTGGCTCTGGTATTCCTGAGGCAGAGAGAGTTCCAGACTCCAGCTCAATCATCTGGCAGGAAGAGCTAAACCAAAGAGAGGCAGAAGGGAGTGCAGTTTGGAGTTCATCTGAGCAGTCACCTGTGTCACCGCTTCCCCCCACAGGTACTCATGAACATGATGTGCAAAACTATGTCGTTTTAACCCAAATGGAGTCTGTAATATAGTCTTCTGTTCTTCAAAGGTGACTGTGCTTCAGTCGGACAGGGGTCTGATGCAGGATCGGTCAATGGTGATGAGGTGGACCGTGGTGGCCTAGTGCTGCACGGCTCTGTACCACAACCCCCAAGTGACGCGCTTTCACCGACAGGCTCTTGCTCAAGCTTGGGGGGCATCCCACGCTGCATCTCACCAGCTCCTAGTGACCCTTTCCCTTCAGGCAGCTCACTGCTTTCCAATGGCTCCCATATCAGTGGCTCAGTTAGCTCCCTGGACTCTGATGCTAGTGGTAGCACAGTCACCAGTACAGACAGCCACTCTGCCACACACCGCGGGGGCCACTCGTACAGCCACCACGACATACCTAGGTCCCGGCGGCTAGAGGCTGAGAGTAGAAAAGCTGAAAAGAGAAGTCGGTTTAGGAGTCCCGAAAGGCAGAAGAGGGAAGCTGTTGTCAGCCCAGAAAGCAGGTAAGGAACAGATTTGTATTTCACTCTCCCCCAATTAAAGTCTACTGAAATTATTTTGTTATATTGTTTGTTTGCTTTTCTTTCAATTTGTATGAAATGATGAATCACCATTGCAAGCTCTTATGTTAGTGCTCTGCTTTTTTTTTTATATAATACACATTTCAACCAGAAGCCTAAACCAAGTATTCCAAATCTTTTGTAAGCATTGTTCAAGGGTCAAGACTGTAATGTAATCAGTCTAAGAACACACTTTGTTTTCCACTGACGACACAAGTGTTAAATCGGTCTCTGACTTAGACCAGCCTAGTAGGCTTTTTTAGAGGTTGGCGTTGAACCAGTCTTATCCTCTTACCTGTGCAGACATACAGACAAACTTAAGTGACATCCAAAATGTATTTCACATCGTTGCATGGTTTATTTCAGTAAAAAAGACTTTAGGAAGCACATCATCTTCCATAACTAGAATTGTACATGTACCTTAATGATACAGGCCTCCCCAGTTCAATTCATTTTATATTGTATCTACGCACATTTTGAACCACTTGTGTAAACTATATAAGTTATATTTTGATGCTCATTAAGCAACATTAAGTGTTGCAAGACTCTAAATATTTCCCCAGAAATTAGGTCATATATATACAGTGAATAAACAAACGTGTTTATTTCTTTAATCTGTGTTCAATCATTTTCCAGTCGTTCTGGTGTGATTGAGAAGCTGGAGGCCCTGGAACTGGAGCATCCGGAGAAAATGGAAGTGGAAGAATCATGGAAGAGCCCAGACCGACAGGGTCGGAGCCAGCAACGACGCTTTCATGTAGAGGTAAAATCTCAATTATGTGGGCAATGTTCCTTTAGAGCAACTGTAAAAACTTTTTTTTCACTCCACAACTAGAATTCAAAACTAAGAAATAATTACAGCCAGAGCTTTTCAAGCCCCGCCCAATTCAACTTTCAGCTTTCTTCTCTTTTTACTATCTAGCCATTCCCTTCTGTCTCTCCCCCTCTTTGTGCTATCTTTGTTATGGTAGTGGATCAGAGGTCAGCAGTATGTGCTATATTCATGTCTGCTCCACTTTCTGTGGTGGGATTCCCCTTGTGGTCATGCTTCCATTTCCCATCCGAGCCAACCGTCAATCTTAACTGAGCATCAGAGACCTTTTAAATCTCTTAGATGTTTGTTATTAAGGCAGATCAGTGTTTCTGCTCACAGATTAATTATTTCCCGAATTTTTTCTGATACGGACTGTTTATGCATTTTTATTCAACTTAAAACGTTTTTGACACATTATTGGAACTATGCCAAGTATTTTTTATTAAATAAACATATATCGTCCATTAAGTTGCCGCTGCTGAATTCGTACTCTTCAATAAATAAAATCCAATCTAGAAGTGATTTATATTTTAATTGGAAGCACTACGTGACGTAATTCCAAGTTTGTTTTTTGGTTTTGGCCATGCATAAAATAATTTCAATTAATATATTACTATTTAGTGTGTTATAAGCGACCAATGTCTTTCTGACACTTGACATCATTGACATGCGCCAGTCATGTATTAGTCCTTTTCTTAGATCTTGCTCTTGACTTAAAAAACTGTGCCGCTTACAACTTCTTCCACTCCACTGTACTCTGCAGTGCTCATTTATACCTGTATACAAGTTTCATTTTTCGTCATTTGTTTAGAATTTTCCAACCTTCATAATGTAGCGCCTTTGTTTTATTTATTTTTCGTCATTTAATTTAATGTCACAAAGTTAGATGTCTGAAGATCACAAATCTTTATTTAAAAAAGAAGAAGAAAGCTTTTCAATGTTATTCCTTTGAACTCCACAATGACATTTACGCTCACATGTGTGTATGCTTGTTATCAGGAGAGGAGGCATGACATGAGCCAGGGTTTGGACTTCCCCTCCACCCTACCACCTCTGAGGAGAGCCAAGTCTTTGGACCGAAGGACCACTGAGTCAGTGATGACAGTGAGTGTTTTCAAACTCTTCCTTTTTGTTACACAAGTAAAAATGTTGCCATGATATGATGATCCCTGAACATTGTTTAAATGCTGAAATCTCTTAACACTTTCTCAACACATGTCTACTTTATAGACTAATTATTATCTTCAACATTTGTTTTGTCTTATTCTGGGGAGAAGTTTTAAAAGTTTCTTTTTAAAGTGTTATACCTTTAAAGATTTATTCATTTGATGTTTATATATTATCTAATATGTCTATATTTGACTGAAGTTACTCTTCAAACACTGGCCTTTTCCTTAAGTTTCTCTGGGTTGGTGGTAAGATGGTGTGGATGCTGTGAACCAAACACCAACATGGCCTCGTTCTTCTCCCTTTCATCTACAGGTTACCATCCTACCTCTGCTCCTGTGTGGTGTGTGTGTGTGTGTTTACTTGTGTTTGTGTCACAAATCAGCATTGTGTCTTTTGGTCACTTTTCACAAGAGTGTGCCAGTGTGTTCTCCACAGTGTGATGCACATTGCTCAGAATTGTATGTCCTTTGCTTTTTGACACAAGATTTGGGTAGAAGTTGTCCTCACCTTATTTAAATGTTTTTTGTTTTTTTTATGAAAGCAAGGTCGGCTTCTTCCCTCAACTTGCAAGTGTCCGGGTTAACGTCCTTGCTGTTGCTTACAATGTTTGTTCATGAGAGTGTTATTCTGTTTGATTCAATCTATGTTCAGTTGCTTTTATACTGTTTGGCAAGAAACGGTGTCATTCTCTGACAGTACGACTGGCAAAAGAACACACAATGTTGGAAAATGTTCTTTAACTTAAGGTTGTCATCGAATGCAATAATCCTGGACAATAATGGGAATATTTATAAAGATGAAATATTGTAATTGTATGTTTTTTGTGATGTCATGCTGCATCTTGAAAGTATGCTACAAAATGCTTTTTTAAAATTATTTTATTTTTATCTTCTAGCCGGATTTACTCAACTTCAAGAAAGGTTGGATGGTGAAGCTAGATGAACAAGCACAGGTAATATCCAGTTGTAACTTTTAAAACAATGTAATAAGCTATAATGCTTTAAATAACCGACTGAGTGGACAGATAGATCTTACTCTATTTGTGTTCAGTAAGCGTTTCACTGTGCTACATTAATGTGTACTACATTATGTGTTTTACTTGTGTTTGGTTTAGTGGAAGAAATACTGGTTTGTGTTGACGGATCACAGTCTAAGATATTATAAAGATTCCATAGCCGAGGAGGTGAGTCACTGATATTATTATTTATACATTGAACGCATTTTAACTAATTCACATATTTTCTCAGGCCTCTGACCTAGATGGTGAGATTGAATTATCAAACTGCTTCAACGTGACTGAGTACCAGGCTCAACGCAACTATGGTTTCCAAATACATGTAAGAACATTTTCCACTTTTCCATATCAAGCTGTCATAGGGTAAAACAAAAATTAGAATTCTTCATCTTCAATTATAAGTGTATTTATGTTAATGATATCCAGTGTGTTAAAATTCACCGCATAAAAGAATACACTGTATATAATATTGGTTTAATGTCATCGAATTTCTATAGTTAATGAGTTTTAAATGTTTAGACTCAAGAGGGAGTCCACACTCTCTCTGCCATGACGGCAGGAATACGACGAAACTGGATCCAGGCGGTCATGAAGAATGTCAGACCCTCCAATGCTCCTGATGTAGCCAGGTTAGAGCCATTGTTATCTTTTTACCAATATTCTGTTCTGCCTATTTCCATTTGTCTCAACCTATTTTTTGGTTATTCAGTTCAACAGAGGATCATGGCTCTTTCTCCCCTCTGGAGGGTCGAGTCAGACCAGACGTCACCCAGGACTCCCCTTCATCTGAAGCTTCATCTGTGGATAGAGAATCCAATCCTGTCGTGAAGAGCCGAGCACGCGAGCGTCGACGA